>NC_139963.1:42849252-43011752 GCF_963993115.1 Abramis brama | reverse complement strand
CCCTATGTATGACTTGACTTTTATGGGACTAAATAGTACAATTACTATTTTTAAACTTATAAATAATTATTAAATTGAAAAAAAAAAAGAATAAAATGGGTTTGGTTGTGATATTTGAATACTTTTATATAGAAATAAATGGTGTATAATTAAATTTTTAGAAGATGAGGCTTTTAGTGTTTAATTTTTGTACATTACTTTAGTCCCTCACTATAGCAAAACGGTTTGAGATGTTTAATATCCGTTCACAATTTAGCATCTTTAATGTATTTTCATCATTTTTTAAAAAGTTTGGTGTGAATAAAATAAGCCAGTTTGGAAGAGTAGCTAAAAACTCAGAGTCTGAAATATCCCAAAAAAATCCACATTCAAACCAAAAAATCTGACTTCATGATGGTCAGAGCTAATGACTTTAAATTAGAAAGTTGTCCGGGTCGATGAGATCAATATATGAACTGAGTTTTTTTACTGTAGTTAAAACTAACCCCCCCACTTTTGTCAAAAGCATGTTGAAAGTGACACACTTCCTGCTGACAGTTGGTGGCGCTATAAACTCTGACTCACAATAGTTACATCCATCTGATCGGCCTCTTACCACGAACACACTGCTGAAGTTTCATCAAGATCAGTTAATGTATGCAGAAGTTATTCCACTTCGTATTTCTCTTTTCTCGCCATAAATTCGATTCCTCGCCACGGCCAAACCGTTCGAGATAACAAAAATCCGTCCGCAATTTAGCATCCTCAAAGTCTTGACTACATGTACACCGAGTCTGGAGGGGACACGGTGAATTGTCTAGGAGGAGTATTTCACATTCCACAGCAAGCGTTTTCCAAACAACCCATAATAGCCGACTTCCTGTTGGGCTGGCGTAAAACTTGACCAGCGGAAAGTTGTTCGGCCCGATGAGATCTATATGTGTACCGAGTTTCAAATTAATTCATGCAAGCGTGTTTGATATATGGACCAAGTTTTAGAACCCCGTTCAAGGGGGCGCTGTTGAGCCCCCCAGACACGCCCGGGTACCAGCTTCTGCCCATCCCTGATGGCAGGGGGTTCTGACTTGTGTGCAAAGTTTCAAGAGTTTTTGAGCACGTTAAGGACCCCAAAAGCCCCTGAAACCTTGATTAACAATATAAAAGCAATAGTCAAATCCCCCCCCTCCCCTCACACACACAGAGACACAGAGAGAGGGAGAGAAAATTCTTCAGAAAATCCACATTCAAACCAAAATATCTCTCTTCCTGTTGGTCGGAGATAGTTAATGTCAATTAGAAAGTTGTCCGTCTTGATGAGAACAATACACATACCAAGTTTTGTTGCTGTTGATAAAACTAACCCCCCCACTTATGACTAAAGGTGGCGCTACTGAGCCCCTCACCACGCCCGTTTCTGAAACTTTGCACATGTCTACGGGCTAATAAATGTGATGTGTCTGTCGAGTTTCATCCAATTTCAAGTATGTTAAGAGTCTCAAAAGCATCAAAAAAGAATATTAAAGTTTGAAGCGTTGCCATGGCAACAGTATTAAAGATATCAAAAATCCTTTCACAGGTCTACATCTGCCGTGTGTTTACATTATACACATAAAGTTTGAAGCAAATCGGGTAAAAATAAGAGCGTGATTTCAAAGCATTTTGAAAGGGACACACTTCCTGCTGCCAGGTGGTGGCGCTATAACTTTGACTCACAATAGTCACATCCATGTGATCGGCCTCTTACAACGAACACACTGCTGGAGTTTCATCAAGATCAGTTAATGTATGCAGAAGTTATAACACACTTCCTGTTTCCATTATTCGCCATAAATTCATTTCCTCGCCATGGCCAAACCGTTCGAGATATCAAAAATCCGTCCGCAATTTAGCATCCTCAATGTCTTGACTTCATGCTGACCGAGTTTGGAGGAGATTGGATGAATTCTCTAGGAGGAGTACATCAAATTCCACAGCATGCGTTTCCAAACAACCCATAATAGCCGACTTCCTGTTGGGCTGGACTAAAACTTAGAGCACGAAAGTTGTTCGGCCCGATGAGATCTATATGTGTACCGAGTTTCATATTATTACATGCAAGTGTGTTTGATTTATGGACAAGTGTTCGGATCCCGTTCCAGGGGGCGCTGTCGAGCCCCCCTGCCACGCCCGGGTACCAGCTTCAGCCCAGCCCTGATGGCCGCGGGTTCTGACCTGTGTGCAAAGTTTCAAGAGTTTTCGAGCACGTTAAGGGCCCCAAAAGTGCCCGAGAAGTAGAAAAAAAATAATAATAATAAAAATAATCCTAACGAAAACAATAGGGCCTTCGCCCTTTCAGGGCTTGGGCCCTAATAATAATCCTACCGAAAACAATAGGGCCTTCGCCCTTTCAGGGCTTGGGCCCTAATAATAATAATAATCCTACCGAAAACAATAGGGCCTTCGCCCTTTCAGGGCTTGGGCCCTAATAATAATTAAAGCTGCAAGCAGCGATGAAAGGGCCCTCGCACCCGTGCCATCGTCACTCGGTGGCTTTAGGAAGACAGAGCATGGTTGGGCAATGTGCATTTAAGGAGGTATAGTAGTTGCTAGCATGTTTAGTATGTTTCTAGCATGCTTAGTACACAATAGTTATGTGGTTAGTTCTGCATTACTGTTTTAACCATGTCAGTTTTTGTTGCCAGTAGGTGGGGCTATGTCTATATCTGAATATCGCTATGTAGATGTGTTCAGTGCAGGACTTTTATTAAACGTGTGAAGTTTGGGGCAGATTGGACATTGTATGCTTGAGTTACAGCAAATTCCTATTTAATTGCAGTAATAGCATGCTTTAGCACTTAGTTAAGTGTTTGCTAGCATGTTTTAGCTTCTAGTATGTTGTTAGCATGTTTAGCACTTGCTGGCACTTTTTTATATGTTATCAGGAGTCCACAACAGTGTTTAACATGTCACTTCCTGTTGCCAGCAGGTGGCGCTATAAATGTAACTGAATATGAGCATGGTCATGTGTTCAGGACAGAACGCTTATCAAAAGTGTGAAGTTTGGCGCAGATTGGACATTGCCTTCTTGAGTAACAACAACATCCTGTTTCATTGAATTAGCATGCTTTAGCACTTAGCTAAGTATTGCTAGCATGTTTTAACATGTTTCTAGCATTTTTAGAACTCAATGGCATTTTTAACATGTTGCTAGAACGGCATCAACGTGTTAAACATGTCACTTCCTGTTGCCAGTAGGTGGCGCTATTACAATAACTGAATTTGAGCATGGACATGTGTTCAGGCCATGATTCTTATCAAACGTGTGAAGTTTGGGGCAGATTGGACATTCCATGCCTGAGTTACAGCAAATTCCTATTCAATTGCAGTAATAGCATGCTTTAACACTTAGCTAAGTGTTTGCTAGCATGTTTTAGCATGTTTCTAGTATGTTGTTAGCATGTTTAGCACTTGCTGGCACTTTTTTATATGTTATTAGGAGTCCACAACAGTGTTAAACATGTCACTTCCTGTTGCCAGCAGGTGGCGCTATGACTATAAATGAATATGAGCATGGTCATGTGTTCAGGACAGAATGCTTATCAAACGTGTGAAGTTTGGGGCAGATTGGACATTCCATGCCTGAGTTACAGCAACTTCCTGTTTCATGGCGAAACATCGAAATTTGTCAGGCCGCCGAGGACCCGCCCTTCGACGAAAACTCAAGATCTTCGCAATTTAACGTCGCAAAGGCCTTAAGATTATACTCACCAAATTTGAAGATGATCAGATTAAAACTGTAGGAGGAGTTCGTTAAAGTACGAGGCCTGAAAATGGCAAAAACTGCACAAAAATCTGAGAGGAAGTTCAAAATGGCTGACTTCCTGTTGTGTTTAGGGCTATGCTCCAAGAGACTTTTTTGTAGGTATTAGGTCATTACATGTATGTACCGAATTTCGTGCACGTACGTGGAACGTTGCGGGAGGCGCACTCCGTTGAACTTTTATAGGTGGCGCTATCGAGCCATTTTGCCCCGTCCAATTCTGAAACCTTTATCAGATGTAAATTTTCGCCAGTTCTGACGCGTGTGCAAAGTTTTGTGAGTTTTCGAGCATGTTTAGGCCCTCAAAAATGCAATTAAATGCGGAGAAGAATAATAATAAATATAGCTGCGAGCAGCGATTACGGGCCCAAGCCGGTGGCACCGCAACCCCGGTGCCTTTAGTTACCTAAAGGCACCGGGGTGGCGGTACCGCCGGCTTGGGCCCTCCATCGCTGCTCGCAGCTATATTTATATATATATATATATATATATATATATATATATATACATACATACACACACATACATATATATATATATATATATATATATATATATATATATATATATATATATATATATATATATATATATATATATATATATATTATTGTTCAAAAGTTTGGGGTCAGTAAGATTTTTAATGTTTTTAGGAGAAGTCTCTTCTGCTCACCAAGGCTGCATTTATTGATTAAAAATACAAACAAAAACAGTAATATTGTGAAATATTATTCCAATTTAAAACAGCTGTTTTCAATTTTTAAATATTTTACATAGTAATTAATTTCTGTGATCAAAGTTGAGTTTTCAGCATCATTACTCCAGTCTTCAGTGTCACATGATCCTTCAGAAATCATACTAATATGATGATTGATGCTCAATAAATATTCATTATTATTTTCAATGTTGAAAACAGTTGTGTACAGATTTTTTTTTTCAAAATGCTTTGATGAATGTTAAGTTCAAAAGAACAGCATATATTTCAAATATATATATTTTTAACATTATAAATGTCTTTACTGTAACTGTTGATCAGTTTAACTCATCCTTCATAAATAAAAGTACTGATTTATTTTATTTATTTCCCCCAAAAATAAAATTGTAATTATTACTAACCCAAAACTTTTGAGCGGTAGTGTTTAACGTTACAAAAGCTTTAGATTTCAGATAAATGCTGTTCTTTTGAACTTTCTATTCATCAAAGACTGTACACAACTGTTTTCGACATTTAAAATAATAATGAATGTTTCTTGAGTATCAATCATCATATTAGAATAATTTCTGAAGGATCATGTGACAGTGACGACTGGAGTAATGATGCTGAAAACTCAGCTTTGATCACAGGAATAAATAACAGTTTAAAATATATTAAAATAGAAAGCAGCCGTTTTAAATTGGAATAATATTTTACAATATTACTGTTTTTGTTTGTATTTTTAATCAAATAAATGCAGCCTTGGTGAGCAGAAGAAACTTCTCTGTTATGTGCGCGCCACAGACTGCACGCACGTCCGCTTAGAGTTCCGCCTTTTGCCTTCCGTCAATATTACGTTATTAGAAAAATATTTTTTTAGAGAATCGATTTTTTGACATTTGTGAATCGATTCAGAATCGTCCACGTCCGCATCGCGATGCATCTAAGAATACATTTTTTCTCCCACCCCTAGATTTCATACAACAGGTTAATAAACAGTTACAATTAAGTCACTTACATTTTAGATTCAATGTTGACTGTTTTTGTTCTGTTTCAGCAGCGAAAATAGTTAAACAAAGATCACGGCAGAACCATCACGTGTTTTCTCATAACTGAACGATTCAGCATTTTTAACGAATCGGTTGACTCAAAGATTGAATGATCAATCCATAAACATCTGTCTTAATCATGATCGACTCATTCGAACGAATCGTTTGAACGAATGAATCAATGACTCGCTTATTAAGATGGATGCCTGGCGACACCTAATGGCGGTTTAGTGTTGTTTAAAAGCATCATTCTTTCCCACATGTGTGTGATTTGTGTGTGCAACATTATCATTATTTTTCTTTCACTATTATATTAGCGATTTAAAAGCACCCACTCGTGTCACACGTCGATTAACCGGTGGGAAAATATCCTCAGACACATACCTAATAAATGTATATTTAAATACAATATTGGCCTACCTGGTAAAAAGTTTTATATACTATTTTGATGTCCTTTTGGACACAAGAGGGCAGTATAGCCCTATGTTTGCTTTTTTGTTGAACCAAATAGCACTAAATAGCCTGTTTTAACTTTTTCATTCTTCTTGAATTGCAAAAACAGAATAAAATGGGTTTAGTTGTGATATTTGTATTCTTTTATATAGAAATAAATGGTATATAATTACATTTTTAGAAGATTTTTAGTGTTTCCTTTTTGGACATTACTTTAATCCCTCGCCATAGCAAAACCATTTGAGATATTTATTATCCATTCACAATTTAGCATATTTAATGTAGTTTCATTATGTTGAAAAAGTTTGGTACGAATAAAATAAATAGTTTAAGAGGAGTGGCTAAAAATTCAGAGGCTGATTTTGCAAAAAAATTCACATTCAGACCAAAATATCTGACTTCCTGATGGCCAGAGCTATTGAATGTAAATTAGAAAGTTGTCCGGCTTGATGAGAACAATATACAAACTGTTTTTTCTTTACTGTAGTTAAAACTAACCCCCCCACTTTTGTCAAAAGCATGTTGAAAGTGACACACTTCCTGCTGCCAGTTGGTGGCGCTATAACTTTGACTCACAATAGCTACATCCATCTGATCGGCCTCTTATCACGAACACACTGCTGAAGTTTCATCAAGATCAGTTAATGTATGCAGAAGTTATTCCACTTCCGTGTTTCTCTTTTCTCGCCATAAATTCGATTCCTCGCCACAGCCAAACCGTTCGAGATATCAAAAATCCGTCCGCAATTTAGCATCCTCAAAGTCTTGACTACATGCACACCGAGTTTGAAGGGGACACGGTGAATTTTCTAGGAGGAGTATTTCACATTCCACAGCAAGCGTTTTCCAAACAACCCATAATAGCCGACTTCCTGTTGGGCTGGCGTAAAACTTGACCGGGGTAAAGTTGTTCGGCCCGATGAGATCTATATGTGTACCGAGTTTCATATTAATTCATGCGAGCGTGTTTGATATATGGATCAAGTTTTAGAACCCCGTTCAAGGGGGCGCTGTTGAGCCCCCCAGCCACGCCCGGGTACCAGCTTCAGCCCGGCCCTGATGGCCGTGGGTTCTGACCTGTGTGCAAAGTTTCAAGAGTTTTTGAGCACGTTAAGGACCCCAAAAGCCCCTGAAACCTTGATTAACAATATAAAAGCAATAGTCAAATCCCCCCCTCCCCTCACACACACACAGACACAGAGAGAGGGAGAGAAAATTCTTCAGAAAATCCACATTCAAACCAAAATATCTCTCTTCCTGTTGGTCGGAGATGGTTCATGTAAATTAGAAAGTTGTCCGTCTTGATGAGAACAATACACATACCAAGTTTTGTGATTCTAGGAAAAACTAAGCCCCCATTTTTGACTAAAGGTGGCGCTACTGAGCCATTCCACCACGCCCGTTTCTGAAACTTTGCACATGTCTACGGGCTAATAAATGTGATGTGTCTGTTGAGTTTCATGCAATTTCAAGTATGTTAAGAGTCTCAAAAGCATCAAAAAATAATATTAAAGTTTGATGTGTTGCCACGGCAACAGTATCTAAGATATCAATAATCCTTTCACAGGTTTACATCTGCCGTGTGTCTACATTGTACGCATAAAGTTTGAAGCAAATCGGGTAAAAATAAGACACTGATTTCAAAGCATTTTGAAAGTGATGTACTTCCTGCTGCCTGTTGGTGGCGCTATAACTTTGACTCACAATAGTCACATCCATGTGATCGGCCTCTTACAACGAACACACTGCTGAAGTTTCATCAAGATCAGTTAATGTATGCAGAAGTTATAACACACTTCCTGTTTCATTTTTTCGCCATAAATTTGTTTCCTCGCCACGGCCAAACCGTTCGAGATATCAAAAATCCGTCCGCAATTTAGCATCCTCAATGTCTTGACTTCATGCACACCGAGTTTGGAGGCGAATCGATGAATTCCCTAGGAGGAGTACATTAAATTCCACAGCATGCGTTTCCAAACAACGCTAAATAGCCAACTTCCTGTTTGGCTGGCGTAAAACTTAGAGCACGAAAGTTGTTCGGCCCAATGAGATCTATATGTGTACCGAGTTTCATATTATTACATGCAAGCGTGTTTGATTTATGGACACGTGTTTGGATCCCGTTCCAGGGGGCGCTGTCGAGCCCCCCTGCCACGCCCGGGTACCAGCTTCAGTCCGGCCCTGATGGCCGCGGGTTCTGACGTGTGTGCAAAATTTCAAGAGTTTTCGAGCATGTTAAGGGCCCCAAAAGTGCCCGAAAGGTTGACAAAATAATAATAATAATAATAATAATAATAATAAATATAGCTGCGAGCAGCGATTACGGGCCCAAGCCGGTGGCACCGCAACCCCGGTGCCTTTACCTAAAGGCACCGGGGTGGCGGTACCGCCGGCTTTGGCCCTTCATCGCTGCTCGCAGCTATATTAATATATATATATATATATATATATATAATATATATATATATATATATATATATATATATATATATATATATATATATATATATATATGGCTATAATGAACAGGCTGCGATGTCAAGATTGCAATGCTGGAATGTGTGTGTGTGTGTGTGTGTGTGTGTGTGTGTGTGTGTGCATGTGTGTTCATGTTTTTCTATCCCGGTGGGGACTTCAACCTGAATGCACACAGACTCATGGGGACTCGTGTCACAGTGGGGACCTAAATAGAGGTCCCCATGGGTAAACAAGCTTAGAAATCATACAGAATGAGTCTTTTTGGAAATGTAAAAATGCAGAAAGTTTTCTGTAATGGGTAGGTTTAGGGGTAGGGTTAGTGTGAGGAGATAGAATATACAGTTTGTAAAGTATAAAAACCATTAAGTCTATGGAGAGTCCCCACAAAGATAGTAAACCGTGTGTGTGTGTGTGTGTGTGTGTGTGTGTGTGGCGTGGGCGCGATGGAACAGTGGACACATAAAAACATACGTCATTATACAGGACCATATTCAAACTGCAAAGTGTTAACTTATATTTGTGTACTGTCGCAATAAAACACAACATTGTGCTTTTGTAAAATAATTTCAAGCAATCCACCCCCCGAAAGGCGCAAATTTTAAAATTAAACTAAAATGCTCATGGCTGCACGGGCATTCATGGTGCGCATCCACGACAAGGAACGAGCAGAACAGAGTGAACGTTTTTCAGTTTATTCCTACTTCCATAGGAATTCATTTGAAACGCTCGCTCAACCGCTCACCCTGTGGTCTGTGTGAGTCCTAATGCCCCAGTGTAGTGACGGGGACACTATACTGCCAAAAGAGCACCGTCCTTCGGATGAGACGTTAAACCGAGGTCCTGACTCTCTGTGGTCATTAAAAATCCCAGGATGTCCTTTGAAAAAGAGTAGGGGTGTAACCCCGGCATCCTGGCCAAATTTGCCCCTTGGCCTCTATCCATCATGGCCTCCTAATCATCCCCATGTACTGATATACTGATTGGCTTCATCACTGTCTCCTCTCCACCAGTAAGATGGTGTGTGGTGGGCGTTCTGGCGCAATATGGCTGCCGTCGCATCATCCAAGTGGATGCTGCACATTGGTGGTGGTTGAGGAGATTCCCCCCATCTATGTAAAGCGCTTTGAGGTCTCAGAAAAAGCGCTATATAAATGTAACAAATTATTATTATTATTATCAACCACTATCAATGTCAGTGCGGACGAAAATATTTTACTTTCGTTTTTAAGTTTGCGATTCAAAAGCCCCCAGCGGTGTCACACGTCGATTAACCGGTGGTAAAATTTTCTCACCGTCACATACCTAGTATATTTTTATGTAAATACAATAGGCCTACCTGATTTTGAACACAAGAGGGCAGTATAGCCCTATGTATGACTTGACTTTTATGAGACTAAATAGTACAATTACTATTTTTAAACTTATAAATAATTATTAAATTTAAAAAAAAAAAAGAATAAAATGAGTTTGGTTGTGATATTTGTATAATTTTATAGAAATAAATGGTGTATAATTACATTTTTAGAAGATGAGGCTTTTAGTGTTTAATTTTTGTACATTACTTCAGTCCCTCACTATAGCAAAAACATTTGAGATGTTTAATATCCGTTCACAATTTAGCATCTTTAATGTATTTTCATCATTTTGAAAAAGTTTGGTGTGAATAAAATAAGCCAGTTTGGAAGAGTAGCTAAAAACTCAGAGTCTGAAATATCCAAAAAATCCACATTCAAACCAAAATATCTGACTTTCTTTTGCTCTGAGCTAATGACTGTTAATTAGAAAGTTGTCCGGCTCGGTGAGACCAATATATATACTCATGTTTGTAACTGTTGGTAAAACTAACCCCCCCACTTTTGTCAAAAGCATGTTGAAAGTGACACACTTCCTGCTGCCAGTTGGTGGCGCTATAACTTTGACTCACAATAGTTACATCCATCTGATCGGCCTCTTATCACAAACACACTGCTGAAGTTTCATCAAGATCAGTTAATGTATGCAGAAGTTATAACACTTCGTGTCTCTCTTTTCTCGCCATAAATTCATTTCCTCGCCACGGCCAAACCGTTCAAGATATCAAAGATCCGTCCGCAATTTAGCATCCTCAATGCCTTGACTTCACGCTGACCGAGTTTGGAGGCGAATCGATGTATTTCCTAGGAGGAGTACATTAAATTCCACAGCAAGCGTTTCCAAACAACCCTAAATAGCCGACTTCCTGTTGGGCTGGCGTAAAACTTAGAGCACGAAAGTTGTTCGGCCCGATGAGATCTATATGTGTACCGAGTTTCAAATTAATTCATGCAAGCGTGTTTGATATATGGACCAAGTTTTAGAACCCCGTTCAAGGGGGCGCTGTCGAGCCCCCCTGCCACGCCCGGCTACCAGATTCAGCCCGTCCCTGATGACCGTGGGTTCTGACCTGTGTGCAAAGTTTCAAGAGTTTTCGAGCAAGTTAAGGGCCCCAAAAGCCCCTGAAACCTTGAAAAACAAAGATTAAATGGAATATACAACCCCATCCCCCCCCCCCACACACACACAGACACACAGAGAGAGAGAGAAAATTCTCCAGAAAATCCACATTCAAACCAAAATATCTGACTTCCTGGTGGTCTGAGGTTATGACTGTAAATTAGAAAGTTGTCCGGCTTGATGAGAACAATACACCTACCAAGTTTTGTGATTCTAAGAAAAACTAAACCCCCATTTTTGACTAAAGGTGGCGCTACTGAGCCATTTCACCACGCCCGTTTCTAAAACTTTTCACATGTCTACTGGATAATAAATGTGATGTGTCTGTCGAGTTTCATGCATTTTCAAGCATGTGAAGAGTCTCAAAAGCATCCGAAAAGAATATTAAAGTTTAATGCATTGCCACGGCAACAGTATCTAAGATATCAATAATCCTTTCACAGGTCTACATCTGCCGTGTGTTTACATTATACACATAAAGTTTTAAGCAAATCGGGTAAAAATAAGAGGGTGATTTCAAAGCATTTTGAAAGTGACACACTTCCTGTTGCCAGTTGGTGGCGCTATAACTTTGACTCACAAATGTCACATCCATGTGATCGGCCTCTTACAACTAACACACTGCTGAAGTTTCATCAAGATCAGTTAATGTATGCAGAAGTTATAACACACTTCCTGTTTGAATTATTCGCCATAAATTCGTTTCCTTGCCACGGCCAAACCGTTCGAGATATCAAAAATCCGTCCGCAATTTAGCATCCTCAATGTCTTGACTTCATGCCGACCGAGTTTGGAGGCGAATGAATGAATTTCCTAGGAGGAGTACATCAAATTCCACAGCATGCGTTTCCAAACAACCCATAATAGCTGACTTCCTGTTGGTCTGGCGTAAAACTTAGAGCACGAAAGTTGTTCGGCCCGATGAGGTCTATATGTGTAACGAGTTTCATATTATTACATGCAAGCGTGTCTGATTTATGGACAAGTGTTCGGATCCAGTTCCAGGGGGCGCTGTCGAGGCCCCCTGCCACGCCCGGGTACCAGCTTCAGCCCGGCCCTGATGGCCGCGGGTTCTGACCTGTGTGCAAAATTTCAAGAGTTTTCGAGCATGTTAAGGGCCCCAAAAGTGCCCGAAAGGTTGACAAAATAATAATAATAATAATAATAATAATAATAATAATAATCCTACCGAAAACAATAGGGCCTTCGCCCTTTCAGGGCTTGGGCCCTAATAATAATAATAATCCTACCGAAAACAATAGGGCCTTCGCCCTTTCAGGGCTTGGGCCCTAATAATAATAATAATCCTACCGAAAACAATAGGGCCTTCGCCCTTTCAGGGCTTGGGCCCTAATAATCCTACCGGAAACAATAGGGCCTTCGCCCTTTCAGGGCTTGGGCCCTAAATAATAATCCTACCGAAAACAATAGGGCCTTCGCCCTTTCAGGGCTTGGGCCCTAATAAATACTGCAACCAGGGCGATACTTCAAAATAATTGAGTGTTTACATATTACGAACAGAGACGTGTTCTGTGGTCAAGTCGTGTCTCTCCTGTTTCAAAAACTCTGCATCGCAAATTAATCAGCAATTGAGAAATTCAGGTTTAAATAGCTTTATTGGCATGGTAAAAAAAGGCTTTACATTGCCAAAGTTGAATCAGGCAGTGATTGACAGCGCTCTGGTCCTATGGCATCAGTCATTGACTGATACAGTACAGATAGGCTACTGTACAGTACTCTAGCTCAATGTTGTTTGGGGTGGCTGTGGGGAAATATGATCTAATCGAAGCAAATATGATCTAATCGAAGACTGTAACCGAATGTAGATAAACAAGTCATGTAATGATTGGGCTAACAGTTAAATCAGCTCAGCTGTATAATGTTATGGGCTCTCACTGAGCTCTAAAATGCCTCTCCACCTGAAAAAAAGCCAGTACTGTATTATAAATAGTATTAGTATAGTATTAAAAAAAAAAAAAAAAAAATCAGACTTACCACGAGTAGGCTAATGTTATCCAGTATCCTCCTGATATAGCGACGATGACTAATGATAAATATCATTCGTCTGTACTATTCCTTCTATAAGAGATCATCTCAACAATATAGTGTAGCAGCAAATAAATACAGATATAAACTTAATATCACTAAAATGAAATAGAAAGCTGCGATTACAGACGCTCACATCCACACATAAACACACCACTGACGTCTTCACTTCCAGGTCATGAATCAAAAGCTCAGTAACCAATGAGAACACACTGCTACTAGCCCCGCCCCCACGAGAGAAATGTGTCAGAACGGCGAACGAAAACTCAGGGAGCGTAAACGAAAACTTCAGAAGCGTAAATGAAAACTCTGGAAGCGCATTTATCAGATCAGCGATTGAAATATGAGAAATAGTTAGCAAAACATGCAGTGTATTAAAAACGATGTAAAAAAATTTGCCTGCAATTTATTCTTTTTCAGTTTTAGAGATAATTTATTTAGTTTCAATTTATATTTTCATTAGTTTCTTGAACAGCTACGTTCATTTTTATTGGCACAAGAATAGCTCCATACTAGCTGGGTTGTTTTGCTTTCCGTGATTACTTTTTAAAACAACGGGGACAGATCCAGCATGGACAGTTACTGGAGTTAGGGAAGCAGCAACTGTCTGAGAAAGTAGCTAAACAGTTTGAGTTCAATTTCAAATGCAAATGGAAAGTTTGTGCAATTGTTTTGTTTTTGTTTAAGAATGCCTCAGCCTTGTAATATGGCATTAAATAATTACTGACTTTTTCACAGAGCACTGGTATAGGCCTAATGCAGTTTGTGTTAAATTGTGTTTGGGTGGTTAATAATCAGGGCCGGAGTGGGGCCACTTTTCAGCCCGGGAGTTTCAGGCCCAAGACCGGCCCACTTTTTCCATGGTGGAATTCCAAATTAGCAGGAATTTTTTCCAATTTTTTTAAATTGGATAAATGAAGCAACAGTTCAGCTCGTACTATTGTGTAGTTTGTATTAATACCATGGGTTAACAAATAATGTAAAGGTTAAATAATAATTCACTTAGACTTTATAAGAAGCAAAATTTGCGACTTTATTTCACACAATTCTGACTTTATATTTCGCAATTCTGACTTTATAACACATTTTGCGAATTTATATCACATTCTGACTCTATCTTGCAGTTCTGACTTTATATGCAATTGACCCTTCGCAGGGAGCTTGATTGACAGGTGATCTGACCAATCATACTTCGCCATCCGCCATTTTGTCCGACAAAGCAGTCAGGAGAGTTAGTAGATTAACATAGGAGGATTTGAACTTGAAAAACGGAGTGTACTGACGCCTTTCTGTGGTTAAAACAACATTCCTTTTTGTGTTTGTTCATGTTTATTTGAGGCTATAAATTAACTAGAAGGAAGAGATGATCGGTTCACGAGCAGCTTTAACTGATGCTCTACAGCGATCTGTCACTGCACATTAAAGAGCAACAAAACGGTATTTATTGTTAAAATTTCTTTTTAAAAATGACCAAATTTGAAAGGTGAGACTTTGTTTAATATGTTTAATATCAAACGTAACCGAAAAGTAACCTGCTCTGTCCTGTCTGTCAGCGTGTTGTCAGTCTCCTCTCTACTCCGCGATGTATTTTTCACTGCATGAGAACATGGTGTGGCATGAGAACGGCGTAGCTTGTCGGACATAGCGACAGTAACTAAGGGGGGCGGGTCTTTGCGAACGACCGTTCGCAAAGACCCGCCCCCCTTAGTTACTGTCGCTATGTCCGACAAGCTACGCTGTTCACCATGTTCTCACGCAGTGAAAAATACATCGCGGAGCAGAGAGGAGACTGACAACACGCTGACAGACAGGACAGACCAGGTTACTTTTCGGTTACGTTTAATATTAAACATATTAAACAAAGACTCACCTTTCAAATTTGGTCATTTTTTAAAATAAATTTAAACAATAAATACCGTTTGTTGCTCTTTAATGTGCCGTGACAGATCGCTGTAGTGTAGAGCATCAGTTAAAGCTTCTCGTGAACCGATCATCTCTTCCTTCTAGTTAATTTATAGCCTCAAATAAACATGAACAAACATAAGAAGGAATGTTGTTTTAACCACGGAAAGGCGTCAGTACACTCCGTTTTTCAAGTTCAAATTCTCCCATGTTAATCTACTAACTCTCCTGACTGCTTTGTCGGACAAAATGGCGGATGGCGAAGAATGATTGGTCAGATCACCTGTCAATCAAGCTCCCTGCGAAGGGTCAATTGCGACATTATTTCACACAATTCTGACTTTATAACACACAATTGCGACTTAAGGCTATATCACGCAATTCTGACTTTAAAACACGCAATTGCGACTTTATTTCACGCAATTCTGACTTTATATCTCGCAATTCTGAGAAATAAAGTCAGAATTGCGAGATGTAAATTCGCAATTTTGTGAGATAAAAAGTCGCAATTATCTTTTAAAATGTTTTATTCTGTGGCGGAAACAAAGCTTCCATAGCCTACCTCCTGGCCTCTTCCTCCCATCCATCCTCCCTGACGCGTACCGTTACGGCCGGCCCAGCTATCAGTATGCGCCGGCGGTGCCGCGGTAGCCTACCTGAGAAAACGTTTTGGAAAAGACGGCCTATGGACCCAACCAACTCTATAGGAGGGGAGGGGAGAACTCCCTCACATGGTACAACCCATGCAGAGGCTGCGCGCTGCGGTGTCAAAATGCGGAACGTGTGTAGCCTAATGTAACTAATGTGACATTGAAATGTGAAAAAATAAATAAATAATAATTTCCTTGACCGGCCCAAAAGTAAAGCGGCCCACCGGGAAATCTCCCGATTCTCCCGATTACCCACTCCGGGCCTGTTAATAATAATAATAATAATAATAATAATAATAATAATAATAATCATCATCATTATTATTATGATTTATAGCGCCTTTCCAACGCCCAACGCCCAGTCGCTTTACAAAGAAAGGCAGTGGTTCTCAAACTGGGGTAGGCTACGTGAGGTGACAGATGGGGGTAAGTTAGCCTACGGGAACAAAATGCTCATTTTGCCGTTCATTTAATACTACCTCACCCTAAAATAAGATTTAAACTGAGCATGTATTTCTATCAGGTAAAATGCTGTAAATACATGACATCCGATCAAATTACCTCCTTTTTTGTGGTCAAAATCGCATTTAAGCAGCGTGTAGGCTATAGCCTATGACAGGTCTCATGCAGATTGCTGCCTTGGCAAATTGCACTATAGGCCTACTACCTTTCTCGACAATGTACGTTCCCTTTGCAAAAGTAGGGATTTAGCACTTACTAGCATGAAGAACAAATATAGACACAGGCTGTGCATGGAGATCGATTTAAGATTCAAATTATCTTCGATACAAAGACATACCCTGTGTGAGCAGAGGTGGGATATCCAGGGGCCAAAGAGTAAAAGTCCTGCCATATGTTTATTCCACCCATAAACTCAGTCAGCTGATTTCACTAATTAGTTCTCTCTCCTGTCTGAATTAGCAAATCCGGGTGATTGGAACAAAATACTGATGAGGACTATTACTTTCTGAACCTGGACTTTACACCTCTGCATAGCAATGCCACATGTCAGCCAAGAGCAAAGAAATAAACCAGAACTGAACCTTATCTGAGCCACATCTGTGTATATTAAATATGGAGTAATTTCAGACACAGCCTCAGATGAAATCAACTGAAGAGAAAAGAAGACATTAAATCTGTGAAGATCTCAGCAGAGGAGGATTAAACAACTCCACAAACAGCATTACCAGCTTCACTTATTACTAACCAGACTGACTTTATTTCTGTCAGACGTCTACAGAAGTTTTATTGAGAATTAACAGAGGTTTAACTCTAATGTGTTTCATTTGAAGTCACCATAACAGTGATTGTTTCCATTAGTTGGGCTCTTGACTCTTATTATACCTTTTGACTTTGTTTGGCCGCTGTGACAGTGTGTTTGTCAAACACTTTTGCAGCAGCAAAAAAGCGAAAGTGAAATGAGATCAGGTGATGATGGTTTCCTGTTGATGGTTTTATAATCATCATGAAACAGACTGATTCACTGAGGTTAATCTAACAATAGGTGGTTTGCAGTCACGTGATTGTGATGACGCGCGAAATTCAGATGGAGGGCAGGAAGTGAAGAGCGGAATGGACGAGATGGAGGAAAGTCCATACTGTACTACTTTAGACGCTATTACAAAAGAAAGATATAACAAAAAAAATCGAAACATATGTTGGACGTGATCTTTACGCTAGGAAGAGGAGCGATTTTTCAACTGAATTGAAAGATTTGCCTGTAACGTTACGTTTGTCTTCAGTTACAGGGGTAACTTACAAACCCAAAGAAAAGAAGAAACAATTACTTTGACTTTACAAAGTTCGGAAACTGGTATGTTACACAAACATACTAGCCACATAAGACTCACCTTTGACGAAGTGATCACTGCACAAACGGGCATTTTCCGATTCGGCTCCTCCCGACCGCAGACGTAGGTTTGCAAGCAGAGTAGGCAGCCAGCCGATTTTGCCGGGGCTTCAGTTCAGTCCCGAATGTATTTTGAAATTTTAACTGACAAATATGAAATCGGACAACAGCCTATTGTAAACCTCCGAAATCATAAGTTACCTTATTTCATTGTGCTATGGCTTTGCTGCTGTCTTTGACTGGTGATTGTTGAAATCTGTCTCACTCAGAGACGCACCACGTGAATGATTTCAGCCTATTTCTCCAGGAGTTGCGCGCAACAGCAAACAATCTCACAGCAATTAATTTTTTTTTTATAAATAACGCAGTCAGCAGCGCCGCACAGTCCTCTGTCAGATGAGATGTTGTCACGGTATATGTCCGAATATAAAACTCAGAAACACGAACTTTCCTGTCGTGTCAGCCGTGCGCTCGAGGCGCACACTCTTCAATATCACGCACTAATGCAATCAATACATCTAGCCTAAATCGTTCATGACATTCTTTTAACTATAAGCAACCCAATTTGTCTAGATATGTAATATTATTTCCTTTGTATAATGAGCTTGTCTTTGTTTTAAATTATATTGTATTTTTATTGTGAGTGCATGTGAACTGCTGCACAGTCGTGTGATTTAGTCAGCTTGATTAACATTATTAGGCTACAATGTATTCCTATTTAACACAAATGCTCTTTGCTAATTATAGAAACTATAAGCAAAATTGAAAAGTTTGATCGATTTGAGCAACCATAAACGACGCAAAACATAGGCATTTTGAGTTTGTTATAGTGCTTCCTAAATGTAGCACAACACTTCCTGCCCTCCATCTGCATTTCGCGCCATGGCAACGCAGTGACGTGACGTCATATGCAAACAAGCTTGTTCCAATCACCTGGATTTGCTAATTCAGACAGGAAAGATAACTAATTAGTGAAATCAGCTGACTGATATGGCAAGCTATGATATAGCTGTTCATATGGCAAGACTTTTACTCTTTGACCCCTGGATTTCCCACCTCTGTGTGTGAGCTCCTGTATTTAATGTTGATCACATTAAATGAAGATCCACACGATTGCAAATGTGACATTGATTGTATAGCCTACAACAGTTCAAGAAACGCAATATTAATATTGTAATACAATATTGCCACAGCAGAACTGCAGCACACAGCAGTGTTTGTGAACGAATCATTAGAGTCAATGGAAAAATATTAAAAAGGATGTTTATTGATAATCAAGTCGGCATAATTTGGCGGGGTTCGAAATTCGGCGGCCGTGATAAGATCCAGCTCAGCTGGCACCGCTGATCAGCAGAGGTGATAAGCGACCACGCCCATACGCACACACACAAAACAGGGCGAGAAAGAGTCAGTGAATTTATGAACCGTGACAGTGATTTTTTTTTTTTTTTCTTTTTTTTTTTTTCAAGAATAAATATATGTGATAAATTGTCTTTTGAAATGTATTTCTGGTGTTGTCAGTATTGGAGTCAGTTCTCTCTATAGGCTATTTGTGGATACATTGCCTATATTGTGTCATCCACATTTGTTTTTGCATTTTCTTTTAATTAACTTGTTTGCCATATATTTTAAATCAGATTAAAGTGAGGAGTGTCAGTCTGTGTGACAAAAGAAACTACAGCAGGTTTATCAGCCTGAATGATGGAGGGACTGTGTCTGTTCCGGTGTTTAGTTATAAGCGAAAGTGAAAATAAACCAGCCCAGGAAGGATCTCCTTACGATCGTACTTAACTTTAGTATGGGAACACAGTGAATGTTGAGTTGAAGGTAAGTCATGGAAGAATCAGAAACACATTTACCTGAAGTCTGGCATGAGTGTGACTTGAGGACCATGTTGGTTCAACAGGTTTAATGCATATACTTATTGTAAATAAATGAAAGGTTTGAAATTAAAATGAAATCCTGATTCAACAACCTTCAACGTGTTTATATGTATTTATTTGTATTACATGTAGATCCACATTATGTATTTGTATCCTCTTGACCCGTTTAACCAGTTTCTTCCAACAGAAAGTGATTGTAAATGTGTATCTCGCTTTTGGACAGAAGGTTTAGTTTAAGTATTATTATAGGCTAAGGCAAAAAGCATGTATGCGGACACAGTTTTCTGTAATGTTTTCTCTTTTTTTTCATATTTTAGCATCTATTTCTCAGAGATGAAGTTCATTTGTTTGACTCTCCTGCTTGTTAGTGGAATTACAGATTCAAGATCAGGTAATTTATTCATCATTGTGAATAATACTTTATATTTATTGCACATATTGTCTTAAACAAGGGTAAAAACCTTTAGCAGGTGTGATTCTTCCGGATAAATCCGGAAATCAGTCTTTTCCGATCTGAAAATGATGCTCTCTTTTTTTTGCGGGTCGCGCGCAAAGCACGGTTCGGGTAGCCTATTGACCGCTCACCGCTGTCAACGTTTTTTTGTGCTTCACTCCGCAAGTAGTAAATTCATTTGTCACGATGGAACTTAATTCAAAGCAGAGCTCCACCAGAGCCTGCACTCGTTGCCGAAGGTTATCTAAAGTGTGCTAAGAATTTTGGTCGTGTGGGGCGAACTTAAAATTATAGAATTATAGAATAATAAGAATTTATTATACTTGTCAAAACGAAAATAGGAACTCCACTCTCTCTTTACATGACCTGGCAAGTGACATTAGGCCTATTCTAAAACGCATAAAAACTCCCCCGACGTGGTTAGAAAATGCCTCTAGAGAAAGCGCTTGTTAAGTCGAACTGCCTCGGACATGAATCTATACACAAAATAATAGCTTTTAACTTTCATGGGCTTTCAACAAAAGGAAAATCAGGTGCCAATCTACCAACATGGCATTAGGCTACCATTATAGGACGTTATAAAATGTAATATAATATAGGACGTTTGCACTGTATTTCATTAAATGTATAGGGGAGAGCGGGGCACAACCTAACGCTTTTTGACTTTCTCAGTTTGTGTAAATCTACTTATGGTTCAGAGTATTTATTTTTTCCCACATTCATTTCCCACATGTCTACTACAATTATGTGTTTTTGTTTTATCAATACAGTATATACTTTTTTCTTGATATACCCCGAAAGAATGGAAGTGAAATGTGACAACATGCCCCATAGGTGGGGTACATTGTAACATGGCCATATGACAACTTAAAATGTTATCTGATCTAATAAAAAAATATACAAAACAAACCAAAATATTTTCTAAATAAAATACAATTAAAAAACTTTTTCATATAAAATAATGGCAATTTTTAATAATTAAATAGAAACTCATTTTTGAGTTTTGACTACGAACACATGAAAACACAGCTATACAACATAGTTCAAAACAAATAAATAATTAGTAATTTCTGAACATTGACTCTCAGTCTTTATTCACGTTTTTCTCACGTTTTCTCAATAAAATTAGTAAAAGTATAGAATATAATAGCATATTTCTAATAGGGGCACATTGTAACGAAGTGTTACAATATGCCCTCGCCTGCGCAACTGGGATTTAAACCCTGCTAGTGTCTTCTGCTAGTTAGCGAAGCATTAAAGAACTATCTCAACTGTTAAATGACATCTTGGAGATTAAAATAATATCAGATTTGTCTTATTTTAAATAAACACAAAAAATAGAGATGAAAAATTATCTTAAGTAAGAAATTTACTTTTGCTATGGTTTAATAAATGTCTATGGATATCTTCCAAAAAATAAATAATTTTGGCGGATTTTTTTTTCTATATAGTGTTAATATGGCAACTAGTAAATACACAAAGTTTCGTTATCCAAACATGTGCGGAAGTATTTAAAACAAGCGTGTTACAACTAACCCCGCGTTAGGTTGTGCCCCGCGCTCCCCTATGTCACTCTGTGTGTGTGTGTGTGTGTGTGCGTGCTTTAAGATGTGTAGCTCAGATCTGCTCTTTCTCTTGTAACAGAGCAGTATGAAGTAATGGGACCTGCAGATCCTGTATTTGCTGTAGCTGGTGAAGAAGTGATTCTGCCCTGTTCAGTCAAACCCAGCATCAGTGTTGTGGACATGAGAGTGGAGTGGTTTAGACTTGATCTGAGAGACTCAGTGCATCTCTATGATGATCATGAAGACAGAAACACAAAGCAGATTCAGTCCTACAGAGGAAGAACAAAACTGATCCATCAAGAACTACAGAGAGGAAACGCATCACTCAAACTCTCAACAGTCCAAATATCTGATGAAGGACGTTATAAGTGTTTTATTCAGTCTAAATCCTGGTTTGATGAGGCCACTGTTGATGTCAGAGTTGAAGGTGAGGAAACCAGTGAGAACTAGGTCCGTGTAGGCTACTTGGCGGCCAACGGATTTTCGTTTTGAAAGGAAAAAAACAAAAACGAAAAACGGCCGGTTTCCCCATTACCATTAGTAAATAGAAAAACGAAAAACGGAAAACAACCCATTATTCGTTTTTTGTTTTGATATTAAAAAACGAAAAACAATCTCGTTATCCGATTGTCCTTGATGTGTTTATAGATGGAAATCGGAAATCAAAATACGTATGTATAAAGTCGTAATCCTTAAGGCCCCGATCACACCTGACGCGTTTTTTGCAGTGAGAGGCGCCTGTTTTCAATTGGTTTCCTATGGCAGCGAGCGTTCTGCGCGCTGTTTATGCGCCTGCTGCGCCTCGCGTTTTACCGCCTGCTGCGCCTCGCGTTTTTGAAGTTGAAAAAAAAGCAACTCCGAGCGGAAAAACCATAGATATCATATATAAAGGCTAGATGTCTCGTGCGCGCTGCTGGCCAATGGAGATCGATGTCCGCACACGGCGGCCATCTTGCGACAGTGGACTCGCTCACTCGTTTAATGGTGCATATACGTTTAAATAACCATAACTTGCTCAATTTTCTACCGATTTTCAAACGGTTTGGTTTGTTATGAACGTCAGAGATGTAGTTATGACACTACATACATAAACTGCATACATATGAAAAATTATAACATACATGTTTAAGCATTCGGAATTATAGCCACGTTAATAACGTTTGTAAGAAACCAAACCGTTTGTAAATCCGTCAATATTTCAGCGAGATAAGAGGATTTGTGTGCGTGCTGATCATTCACCTTAATGCACAGAGCACTGACACAAGATGGCGGAACGGCGATGCCGGAAGTGAATGTGCCATAAGACATCTAGCGTTTATATATGATATCTATGGGAAAAACCGCCCGACGTCATCGCGTTTTTTTCCACTGTCCAATCGAATGAAGTGAGAGGCGGGCCTTCCGTTTAAGTGATGAAAGCTACTACAGTTGCTTGAACGCCAGGAAAGTGCGATGATAGAGGATAAACTTGTGGTGCTCTCGCGGGTTACCAGGAGCTTAACGACTTCACGAACCGTAACTACCACAATGTTAACAGAAAGTAAATAAAGGTAATAAAAGTCTGATTTGACGTTTACTTGACTGACAGGACAGCTGTTTCATTGGTTGCCTAGCAACATAAAAAACGCAGCGCACTGCTCGTTCTGTGTAATGTAAAGTACTGTGCACCTCGCGTTTTCGAACCTGAAAAACGCGTCAGGTGTGATCGGCCCCTAATTCTGCATTGGTATTTTTTCGTGACCCGGAAGCGATCTTAAGTAGTAAGCAGTTATCATAGACACACGTATGCTAGCTGTCGCCTTCATAGATATCATATAAAGGCTAGATGTCTCGTCCGCGCTGCTGGCCAATGGAGCTCGACATCCGCACACGGCGGCCATCTTACGACAGGGTGCTCGCTCACTCATAACATGGTGCATGTACTTTTAAATAACCATAACTTTAATTTTCTACCGATTTTCAAACGGTTTGGTTTGTTATAAACGTCAGAGATGTAGCTATTATACTGTATACATATGAATAATTATGTTCAAAATGTTTAAGCATTCAGAATTATAGCCACGTTAATAACGTTTGTAAGAAACCAAACCGTTTGTAAATCCGTCCAGATTTCAGCGAGATAAGAGGATTTGTGTGCGTGCTGCTCACTCACCTTAATTCACAGAGCCCTGTCCTAAGATGGCCGCCGGTGATGCCGGAAGTGACTCCGCCTTAAGACATCTAGCCTTTATATGATATCTATGGTCGCCTTGGCTAGGGCAGTTCATTGGAAGGAATGCGTATATAAATGAGAAAAACTTGGCCACTAAATATTTAATATTCAATTATTTTAATGATCACAATTAAAGTTTTAATTGTATTAATTTGAACAAGTAAACGTTGCACGTTTTGTACATAGCATAGCCTACTTTGTTATGATTTTAGTATCATAATGATTAATAAATGCACACACAATTATCCGTGAACTTGATTTGAACAAATGCCTTTCAACTTGTGTGTGCAAAATTCAGAATTAAATGAATGTGCAGCAATTTGTACAAATAGAGAGTCTGTAGGCCTATTATTGTTGTAGC
Organism: Abramis brama; assembly: GCF_963993115.1. Classification (NCBI taxonomy): domain Eukaryota; kingdom Metazoa; phylum Chordata; class Actinopteri; order Cypriniformes; family Leuciscidae; genus Abramis; species Abramis brama. The sequence continues at coordinate 42,987,906 of NC_139963.1, read as the reverse complement.
CATTAAATTAGCTAATTTAGTTTCATATTTGTTAAAATATTATAATGTTATTTTTTTTTCCATTTGCTGATTTATGAAAAGTAAACAGCATGATTAAGATAGGATGCGCAATATATCGAGAGACATGGAGCGGGTCAGACATGATTTTGACCACTTCATTAAGTTTTGTTTTGTAGCAAACCTTTCTTTAAAGTGAATTTCGTTTTGTATAAATTGTATCTTAATTTTAATCAATTTTTCATCAACCAATTGCCTGGATTGAATAAATAATATAATACAATATAATCAAGGAGGCGCTCGCGCGGTCACTTGCATTGCACGTGAACTGGAGTGCATCTCATCCTAACTTAACGAAACTCAGTGTATGCCTTATTACAGACATGAGAAATACATCAAATACACAAAGCTTGAAATGTCTTTAAACGAAATAATTCAAAACGAAAAGAAAAAGGCTACTCTCTGATTATGTAATCCATTATGTGCATTTCTCTCTATAGGCGCGTTCACTACGAATATGGCGATCGTCAACTTCATTCTTTGCAGTCGACACTGTCAGTGTCAGAAAACACTATTTATTAATAAAAATCAATGCATGCGTCACCGGATTTACAAATGCACATCTTGCTTGTTGCACGCACACATTATGTCTAAATAACGAGATATTATGTTGAAATAACATTATTATTAATAATACATCGTTTAGAATATTTGATTGAATGCTGAATGTTGCGCTTGTTCAATTTAATAAAATTAAAACTTTAATTGTGATCATTAATATATACGCATTCGTTCCAATCTTCCAATGCCGTAGCCAAGGCGACAGCTAGCATACAACCGCTCATAGGTGTATCTATGACAACTGCTTACTTGATCGCTTCCGGGTCACGAAAAATACCAATGCAGAATTAAGGATTACTACTTTATACATACCATACGTATTTTGATTTCCGATTTCCATCTATAAACACATCAAGGAGAATCGGATAACGAGATTGTTTTTCGTTTTCCGTTTTTTAATATCAAAACAAAAAACGAATAATTGTTTTCCGTTTTTCGTTTTCCTATTTACTAATGGTAATTGAGAAACCGGCCGTTTTTCGTTTGTTTTTTTCCTTTCAAAACGAAAATCCGTTGGCCGCCAAGTACACGGACCTTTTTTCATGGGACAAACTAACTCAAAAAAGCCAGAATAACAACAGAATATTCTTCCTGTTGATCTGTAGCTGTAGGAAGTCCTCCAGTGATCACTGTAGGCGGGTTTGATCGTTCAGGAGGGCTTCATCTAGAGTGTGAATCTGAAGGTTGGTATCCTGAACCTGATCTTGAGTGGCTGGACAGTGAAGGAGTCAGTTTGAGTTCAGAAACTACAGAGACTCACAGAAACTCAGACAGATTCAGTGTCAAACACACCATCACTGTTTATCACAGTGACGACAAGATTCACTGCAGAGTCAAACTGAGACATCACATGCTGGAGACACTGATTAACACCACAAGTACGTACTGATACTTCTGTTACTGTACTTGTCAGTTATGTTTCACATTATATTTTTAATTCAGCATAGTCTGCAATTAGCATTAGGTTTATAATAGAGTTTTGTATCAACATTATTGAAACAAATATGTATGTGCCATTCAGAACTGAACATTATGTAAACACTTACACTTGTAAAAATATGTTTGATTTACACAATGTGCTTCTTTACTGATTTGTTTTGCAGATAATATGTTTATTTCTTGGAGGACATCAGTCATCCTGATTTCAGTTTTTGTTGTGCTCGTTGTGATTGCTGGAATACTGATAGCTGTGTTCGCTCATAAAAACAGAGGTAAAGTTCTTGTTTTCTATATCCCCAGTCTATAATAAGGCAGACTGGGGATATTTTTTTTTATTTTTTTTTACAAATTTCTATTTATGAACATCTGTATAACTTACACACAGACATCAACAATCAGCACATGAATCTCAACAATGGTGACAATCAATAGTTTCATGTCGCAGTGCATGCTGGGTGCCAGCATAATACAAAACTCCCAGCATGCACTACAACATGAATAAATTATACAGCTGAATTGTCTTACCTTTTTATGTGTTTGCTTGCTAATGTTTTTTTTTTTTACTTTTTTTGTAGCCTGTTTTGTGATGTTCAGAGTATTATTATTTGTTTGATTGTCACCATTGTTGAGATTCATGGGCTGATTTTTGATGTCAGTGATATCTAAGTCTTAGTGATGTTATATCTGTTTTTGTTCATGATGTGTTTTTAAAATCTTCATTATAATTGATTGCTGTTGGAACTCTTGCTGTTGATTCACAGTGGTATAAATGTAAAGTTTAAGTGTGTTAATAATGTAGGCTAATACTTGTCATAAAGGATTGAATACTGGATGAGATCAAGAGACTCATCCAACGTTCTTGTTTTCTTGTTATTTTATGTTTTATGTAAATAAATAAGACATCCTGGGGATGATTTTTTACTAAATTATGTTTTAACAAAGTTCGGGAGGTGCACTTTCAGATAATTAACACGAGTGGAGAGCACTCAGCAATCAATGACAAGAGGTATATATAGATTCAGCAATCTCACCTCAATCCCTTGACAGTTTAGCAGCAGTTTAGTAGCTTCTTGGTTCGCCGCTCTGCTACCATGTCTCGACGACTAAGCTCTTCATCTGACGAAGAAGCAAACATCACCAGGGGTGCGCCTTCGCATTCTGCTGGTCCCACGACCATTCCTCCTACGCCGGACGTCGCACCTGAGCCCCAGGCTTTTTCACGAGGCCGCACACCGGCCCAAACAGCCCTGCGCTCACCAAGACGTCAAAGCCAGTCTTCGCCGCCCCCGGCAAGACTTCCATCTTCCTCCCCGGCCTCCTCCTACCGCTCGGCCGTCCCGACGATCCCACCTATCGGGAAATGAACCGTAGCTGGATTGAGGCAAGCGCTGGGTAATTCAGAAATACAGGCTTCACGAAAAATGAACAAAGCGGAGCTGTATGATCTGTACGTTTCCTTACAGTCAACTCCCAAGATGACCCTCAGGCAGAGCAAAGCCCTCAGGGCCCAAAAGTCGCCTGCCTAGTCACCACCGTCAATCTCCATCGAGCCGCAGCAACAGGCCTTCAGCGAGCCTGGGCCGGGTCCCAGATTCCGCCATTACAGGTCAACTCCCACCTCTTGACGAGGCCCAGCCCTCACCACAGCTCCTGCTGCCGCAGAGGGGGCCAGCGGCCTCCCCACAGCCTCTCAGTTCTATACTCACGCTGTTTATAACCCTTTTCCTTTTCAGTGGCCTCCAGCTCCAGTCGCAGACGCTAGCGCGAGGCTATTGCCGCTAGGATCACAGGCCCAACCTTTTCAACAGTCTCACCCAACAGGTTACAACCCCGCTCACATCCAGTGGCCTGCAGCTCCAGTAGCTCAAACAAGCGCGAGCCCGCCTCCGCTTGCAACACAAGCCCATACTTCATACTACCATCCTTCCTTTCCTTTCTATCCTCCAACTAACTTTCCTTTTCAAGCCACAGCGGGTAATCCAAGCGTTAGGCCGCCGCCAACATCCGCAGCCCCGGCTTATACCCTCCCCAGTTCTCTCATTCAAACTAAGTCACAACATTCTCTCTTCACAGCAACACCGATGCCCATTCTCTCCAACGCTGTCGTCATGGTACCACCACCAGTGTCCCAAAGTATCCATGCACAGATCCTCTCAGAAATTCAGGATGCTGGCTCCAGAGGTGGATCAATTCCCAACTCCAGTACCTCGCTCCTTGGAACTGATATTCCCGTAAACCACCCGTTAAAACCCCTCCTCGATGCATCGCTCGACACTATCCTCCAAGCAGTTTCTCCCAGGACCCTTCAATCCTACGTGACTGCTTGGAGAAGTTTCAAAGCATTCCATGTCTCCTATAACATGCCGTTCCCTGATTTTCCTCTTCTTTCAGTCACCTCATTCATTTCCTACCTTAATAGCATTAAGGGCATACAAGTCGGGTCCATCAAAGGTTACTTGAGCGGCATCCAGTTTTTTCATAAATTGAAATTTCATAAATAAATCTCCATACCCCGAGATAAACAATTCACAAACCTCCCTACTGATCAAAGGGATTCAAAGATCCCAGCCCACCCGACCTGACGCCAGACAACCCATAACGCTAGACATTCTCACCAAATGCTTGGTCTCACAGCGGACACAGCAAGAACTTTCCCGGTAGAGCACTTATGTTTTCTCTTTCGTCCAGCGAGCATTGGTCTCACACGGGATGCAGTGTGAGAAAATCTCCCGGTTAAGTACTCATTTTCCTCTTTTTTTTTTTTTTTTCTGGTTTCTCTTTCTGTCTAGCGAGCATTCTAGACATAAACAATGAATCAAGAGACCACAAGATGATTGTCATTATCAATACGTAAAAATCAGCATTCACTGATCACATTTTCTCTCTTTTCTGCCATAAATGTCCCTTTTAAACACACAGTTAAAGCAGCCAGAGAAAAACATGTTAAAAAGTCAAGGGTCACGAGCTGAACTAAACATTTTCAATCAAGTCAATATTTAAACCTCTGCTTTTTCTCAATAAGAGCTTCTGACGTAAAACAGAAATAAAGTCAAACTGGTTAGTAATAAATGTAATTATGTGTAATGGCTGGAAGTCAATTGTAGTTCTTGTTTCTGCTCATCTCTTCTCTTTTTCTGTTCTTGTTGTTTCTCTTTCCTTCAGTGATTCTGCTTGTTAACAGTCATTTACTCATTAATGTTCTGTTGTGATTTAAAGGGTTTCTGTTGTCTGAGTTGTTGTGGGTCATTGTGTATAAGAGTAGAGTCTGTGCTTCAGTCCAGCAGAAGATCATGAAACACTGATGTTATTCTGTCTGTTGCTTTATTTAAACAGTAACTGTGTAGTTGCTGACGCAGTGATAAGCTGTTTGCTAATTATATTAGTATTGCATGTGTGCTGCTAGCAGTTATCTGAAGAGTTTTTAGTTAAATTGATGTTTCTTGTTATAATGTTTTTGTTTAATTTGGTTCACTTTACTATACAATTTTTCTTGTGGATTTAAAAAAATAATTAAATTCACGGCATTAATATGCTCACATATCTAGCACACTATAAATACGTATTAGGTTAAAAACTTAAATGGCAATTGGCCAAATGAAGGCAGTCAGTTTCTGCAAATGAAATGAGTTAAATCGTGTTTTAATTTTGTGCAATTGTGCTGGCAATATTTTACGGGTCAATTTCTTACAGTAAAAAACTGCTTTACTTTGCAGGAGAAACTGCTGCCAGATAATTACTGCAAATTTACAGTGAAAGTTTTTACAGTAATGCTGTTTTTTTTTGTTTGTTTTTTTTTAAATGTTTCGTTTGAGTCACGATTATGGTGATTATTGTTTGCTGTAGTTGAACACATGACCCTTGACTTTTTTTTTAAATTAACTCTTTCTCACCAATTGCAATATTGTTGAACTGAGAACACATGAGCATTGACAAAGTACAGTAGATCAGCTGAAGTTGTCTGCTTTTATGACATTCAATTGCTTATTATACAGTATTTAAATTACGGTTTAAATCACTGTTTCAAAGCAAATGCAGTAGTAGTGAGGTCGAGACACAACTGTACTGCAAAAATGCTTCTTTTTTTTAGCTAAACCAGTTCAGCTGTGATAGAACGATAACTAATGCATTTACACTGACACAAAACCGAGATTCTCTGAAACAACGTCTTTTGTGCAACAAATTTAAACTGGGCATTTAGACACACTTAGACATCAACACTTATCATACAAACCTCAACAATAATGACAGTCAACAAGATATTCAGATAAACAGATCAACTCCAAACATCCCAAAACAAGCTGCTAAAATTCATGTCACAATGCATGCTGGGATCCATGGATGAGTTTTGATTGGTGCACCCAGAATGCACTGCAGCATGAAGCTTTCTGTTGATTGTCACCATTTTTGAGATTCATATGTTTATTCGTTAGCTGTGTGAGTCTAAACGATACAGTAGTTTTCAATAGAAAAAAAATCAACATAGAGCTCAGTCTCTGTTAAATCTCAGAAACAGCTTTTATAAACTTGTGGAAAGTCAATCTGGTTATTAATAAGTGAAGCTGGTAATGCTGTTTGTGGACTTGTTAAATCCTCTGCTGAGATCTTCAGAGATTTAATTTATTTGATTTGCAGTTTATATGTTTCAATGGCTGACATCAGATTGCTATTATTTGCCGTAGATATGAATTTAAATGGTAATAAAAAAAGTTGTCAACTAAAACATTTGAAATAAAATAATAATTTACAATTTAAATAAAAAAAACAACTGAAATAAAATCATTATTTATTTGGCTGAACTAAAAAAATAAGCCAAATAAGGTGAAATGAACATGAAGTTTGGTATAGAAGACTTAAAAAGTAAGTTCACTTTACTTTCATAGTTATTTAAACTATATTTTCAAGTTCAAATAACAAACATTTTCAAGTTGAAAATACTAAGTAAATACAGCTTAACTGAGTCCATGTAAAAAGAATTTAAGTAAAGTGTTGTTGATAGTGCAGTGCATGTAAGACAGATATTGGCTCACTCATGTTCATTGATGATGTGAAGAACTGAGGAAAATGTCTTTGTCTCAAACACTATGGAAGGAAATGTGTGTATATCAGCTATACATTTAATGCTGTTTTCTCTTCTTTATCTTTATCCTGAATTTTCTTCAGCACACAAACAACTACAGGATGAGAAGAGCCGAATACAACATGGTGAATCTGTCTTTATTAAGTTATTAATTAATTGTTCATTAAAAGTCTGTTTACAGCCATAAAATATCTACTTAACTATTATTCATTTAGTTTGTGTATATCTTGGGTCCTATAAATGGTTATCAGTTGTTTATAATGTATTTATTCAGTCACTGATGTACTTGTGTGATGTTAACACAGCCTATAAACACAACTAGGGCCCTATTTTAATTATCTGAAATGCAAGTATCAAACGCGAAACGCAAGTAACTTTGTGGGCGGATCTCTGGCGCTGTTGCTATTATACCGGCGGGATAAATGACTCTTGCACCCGACAAAAATCTAAAATGGGTTGGTCTGAAGTAGCTTTATTATTCATAGGTGTGGTTTGGGCATAACGTGAAATAAACCAATCAGAGCAACATCTCACATTCCCTTTAAGAGCAGGCGCGCTTGTTCCATGGCGGCTTACTATTATAACGGCGGATTTGCCAGGCGCACACCAGGAGCGGTTCACAGCCGAGGAGACCGACGTTCTTGTCAGGGCCGTAAAACATAGAGAAGTGACATTGTATGGGGATGGGAGAAACCCACCCAAATTAGCTTCAGTTAAACAGGCGAATTATAATTTGGGTAAATGTGTAAGCTAGATTTATGCCTATTTTTTCACATCTTCATGGCCACCACAATGATTTCCCTCATGTTAATATTTTTCCTTGTAATTATGTATGGTTTGCAAAAATGAGAACTGCTGCGTCTGTGTAGATGAGAGAAGCAAAGTGTATGCGCGTTGTGCACACGCTACATTATGGCCAAGCATGCGCTCTTAAAATAGCATCTGAATGCGCCACTGAAAATGCGCCACTGACTTTAGACTAGGTTTTTCCTGGTCAGTGGTGGAATTGTTTTCTGGAACTGCAAAATGGCACCAGGGAACGTTTGCGCCGGAACACGCCTCCTCTTTTCACTGAACCGCCCCCAGAGCACAAGTTCATTCCCTAATTTACCGACGTGCGTCTGTGGAGGGAAAAGTCCGCTGTGCATTGGTTGCAAAATAGGAATGATACATGCGTCGGTGTACAAAGTCAATTGCGCTGGGTGCAAGATAGGGGCCCCAGTGATTGTAACTTGTTTGTAATTTCAATGTCAAGTCATCTTTATTTATATAGTGCTTTTTACAATACAGATTGTTTCACTGCAGCTTTACAGAGATAACAGGAAAATAATGCAGTGAAGTTTGATTCTGCTGTACAGATCTATAATGTTATTTTCTCCTCTATTTCTGAATTTTCTTTAGAATGTGATCAACTTTTACAATGTCAGAAGATTATTCTACCAAAAGGTGAATTTGTTTTTATGCTTTTTATTAAAATATTAATTACTTTTGAATTATTTTGCAAAACAATGAATTAATACACTGTGCATTCATATAATATGTCTATACTACTATTCATTATATTTTATTAGGATATACAGTATAAACTGTGTTAAGTCTTCTTGGATTTTGTTGCTCTTCAAGCAGTGATTACAATTATTGATCTCATTATTGATCTAAAGATGAATTCTGTTATGAACACTTTATAACTTCATACTTTGTTTCATACTTAGCTGTCCCACATTTAAGAGCACTCACAGGTGAGTAAAATCTATTCATAAGTATTTATTTTAAATTCATCATGTCAAACATTTATTGGTTCATTATTATTATTGTTAATGTTTTTGAGTTTTTAGTATAATGCATTGCATAAATGCAATCAAATGATTCATATACTAAATGATCAAGGATGTTTTCCCTACTATTCTTGCATAAGAAGTATGGGTTATATATGTTATTTTACAGCGTCCTTGTTACATATGTTACATGTACTTACCATAGTAATAACAGTAAATTATCCATTATTACATGCAACTAACCCTCAACCAAATCCTAATCCTACCCTAACCCTAGTGTAAGTACATGTAGTTAATTAAAAGTACTCTTAAATATTGAATTACACTGGAACAATGACACCTTAAAATAAAGTGTAACCGAATTTTGTATTGAACGTAAGAGACAAGGAGGCAGGGCTCATTTCACTCAGGAAATCAATCAGTCTCTCAGGATCATTGTGAAGCAGTCAAGCCCTAGCAACCATAAGAGCACCCTAGCAACAAGTTCCATAAACTTCCATTCAAAGAGATCAAATGAGATATCTTGTGAAGTGTCATAGAAACATGAGGGTGCACAGCAAAAACTCCAGTGTTAAATGAGCTCTCCTTGGAGTTTATATGACTCCAGACTCAAGAGTGTTAAAGTGTTAAAATATGACTGTTAAATTAACACTCAAGAGTTAAGTTAATGAGCTAATTAAGTGATTCATTGAGTGATGATTGATCATTATTGAAGACACTTGATCTTAACAAGCAGAATCACCAAAGGAGAAAATTATTTTTTAAGACACCGTTATGGTGATCAGTGTTTGCTTTAGTTGGGCTCTTGACCCTTAAACTGTTAACATTAGATTTTGTTTGGCTGTTGTATCTGTCTTTCTTTCTTAGGCACACACAGACATCAAGATTCAGTGTATGAATCTCAACAATGGTGACAAACAGAATATTCAATTAGGGAAAGGAAATTAGTAAGACAATTCAGATCATAATTTATTCATACCACAATGCATGATGGGAGCCATGAATGAGTTTTAATTGGTGGCACCCAGAATGCACTGCAACATGCTTTATTATTGTCACCATTGTTGAGATTCACAGGCTGATTCTTGATGTCATTGTGTCGAAATAAAGTAATTTTCTAAGTTTTTTGATCAGAACAACTTTTAAGAAATATTTTGGATTATATTGAAAATGCTGATAATCATTTGCTGTATAATCGCAGGACTGCTGTAATAAACAAGATAAACATTACTCTCGAAATGAGATTTGTGATTCAGGTCAAATTATGATTATAACTCAGATACAACAGCCAAACAAAATCTAATGTTAACAGTTTAAGGGTCAAGAGCCCAACTAAAGCCAACACTGATCACCAAAATGGTGTCTTACAAAAATAGGATTTTCTCCTTCAGTGATTCTGCTTGTTAACATCAGGTGTCTTCAATAATGGTCAATCATCACTCAATGAATCACTTAATTATCCCAATAATTTTAACACTCATATTTAACACTTTAACACTCTTATTTGAACACTTTAACACTCTTGAATCTGGAGCCATATAAACTCCCAGGAGAGTTAATTTAACACTGGAGTTTTTGCTGTGTGGGCTCGTTTGACTCTGTGCAGCAAACAGACAATCAAGAATCACCTTTAACACTTCCTAGCCCCGTCCTAGCATGGTCAAGAACCCTAGCAACCCAAAGAGGAATATCTTCAAATCTGAATGTCATGAAGGGATTGTGATTGGTTTATATCATTCATTCTGACAAACATGCCTTTGGAGTTTCATCATCACTGGCAGCTGCCAAGCCACTCCCTAGCAACCAACCAGAGTACCCTAGCAACCGCCGTTTAGCACAGGGGTGTCCAGTCCTGCAGAGTTCAGCTCCAACCCCAATTAAACACACCTGAACCAGACAATCATGGTCTTATTAGACATACTACACACTTCCAGGCAGGCGTGTGGAGAAAAGATAAAGCTAAACAGAATCTGCAGGACCGAGTTTGGTGGACACCCCTGGTTTAACAAGACCTGTATCTCTGCATCAGGACGTCCTATAGAGATGAGCACAAGCTCTTTGACTCATGCCAGCAAACAGAACTTATAACACATGCTGCACATGCTAACAGTGAGTAGCTACATGCTAATAACGATAAGCTACGTGTTTAAACATGCTAAAAATACTAGTTATTAAAATATGATAAAAACAAGTCAAAATGTGCTAGCATCAAGCTAACAACATGCTAAATCATGTTAGCGTCACCTAGCTATGTGTTAAAACATGTTCAAAACTATAAGAAACTAGCAACTGCCTAGCAACACCCTAATAACCACAGAGAACACCATAACGGCTCCATCTGAAAGCAGGTGATGGCAATTTACTACTAATCAAGGAACCGGCTTTACTGATGAGATGCGCATAACAATGTGATGCGATATATCGCCCAGCCCTAATAACAACCACCTAGCAATGCACTAGAAACCAACCAGACACTGGCAACCAGCCCGAGTACCGTAGCAATTGCATAGCAACAACCCAACAACCACCCAGAATACCTAGCAATAATCCAAAACACCCTAGCAACCACCCAGAACAATCTAGCAACATACTAGCAACCACCCAGAACACCCTAGCAACTTCAAGCTTTTTAAACTACTTCAGACTTTCTGTTCAGGTTTTCTCAAGCCAAATTCAACGTTTGCTTACAAACATTTTAATCTAGTTTACAATTAATGCAATATTTTTTATTTTTGTTTATCTTGTTCTAAAGTTACTATGATTCCTAATTCTAAAATATAATTCTTTATTTTATTATATGCTCATCTATAAAGCAGAATTTTGAATATTTTCTGCAGTGAATGTGATTCTGGATGCTGATACGGCTCATTCACGTCTCATTGTGTCTCATGATGGGAAACAAGTGGAATATGGAAACAGACTGAACGCAGAGGATGGGGGAAAAGACAGGTTTGATGAATATCTTGGTGTTCTTGGGAAGGACGGATTCTCCAGGTGTTTTTACTTTGAGGTGCAGGTGAAGGATCAAACTGAGTGGGATTTAGGAGTGGCCAGAGAATCCAGTAACAGGAGTGGCAGGACTCTCCTGAGTCCTAAAAAAGGATACTGGACTGTGAGACGGAGACATGAGAAGTATTGGGCTCTTGAGTCTCCAACTGTCCCTCTTTCTCTGAGAGTGAAGCCTCAGAGGGTCGGTGTGTTTGTGGATTATGATGAGGGTCTCGTCTCCTTTTATGAAGTCGAGTCAATGTTTCATATCTACACTTACACCGGTCAGTCTTTTAAAAAGAAACTCTATCCATGTGTTGGTTTGGAGTATCAGAAGAATTGGAAGAATTATAACTCCACACCACTGATTATCTGTGATGATTATTAATGACTTCAGTGAATGAATTTACATGATCAAGTGAAATAAAAGGAAATACAATGCAAAAAGTGTAATAGCCACAAATATGAACTATTATTCACAAATGTGGACACAGAAGTGTGTGTGAGGGGTTCATCTGATCACTGTTCTCCATCAGCACCTCCTCATCTCCACTAGATAGTGAATGAAAGTCGTCATGAAGTGCTGATCGCACAGTTCACTGTTTCTCCCTCAATAGTGTTTGTGTTTGTTGATGAATGTCCAGATTGAGTAAAGCTGGAATCAAAGAACAAGCTCAAATATAAGACATTTTCATGTGTGTAACGTTTTGCTCATTATATCATTCCCACAATGCCATTTGTGTTATTCAGTTTTCACGACTAATATGTGGATAGTGTAAAGTAGTAGTCCTACCAGAGGTGGAAAGTCCAGGGGTCAGAAAGTAAAAATCCTGCCATATGTTTATTCCACCCATGAACTCACACAGCAAAAACTTCAGTGTTAAATGAACTCTCCAGGGAGTTTATTTGGCTCCAGACTCAAGAGTGTTAAAGTTAATGAGCTAATTAAGTGATTGATTGAGTGATGATTGAGCATTATTGAAGACACCTGATGTTAACAAGCAGAATCACCAAAGGAGAAAATCTCTTTTTTTTAAATTGCCATTATGGTGATCAGTATTTGCTTTAGTTGGGCTCTTGACCCTTACATTTATAACTTTAAATTTTGTTTGGCTGTAGTATCTGAGTTATAACTCTCAGATGAACAAAGAAAAAAGTTGATCAGGTGGTGTTGGTTATGTCTTGACATAATCATCATTTGACCTGAAGCACAAATCTCATTTAGAGAGTTAGGTTGAACTTGTTGATTACAGCAGCCTCTGATTCTACAGTGTACTATTTTCAGCATTTTCAATATAATAAAAAATATTTTTTAAAGTTGTTCTGATCAAAAGACTAGAATAATAGTTTTATTTGGACACACAGATATCAAGAATCAGCCTGTGATTCTCAACAATGGTGACAATAATAAAGCATGTTGCAGTGCATTCTGGGTGCCACCAATCAAAACTCATTCATGACTCCCATCATACATTGCGGTATGAATAAATTATGATCTGAATTGTCTTAGTAATTTCCTTTTCCTAATTAAATATTTCGTTTGTCACTATTATTGAGATTCATACACTCATTCTTGATGTCTGTTTGTGCCTAAACAATTTGTTTGTTTTTTAATCAAAACAACTTTTAGGAAATACTTTGGAATAAATAGAAAATTCTGGATCTTATGTTGTAGAATCACTTGATGATGTAATCAAAAATATAAATTTAAGTCAGAGATTAGGCTCTAAATGAGTTTTGTGATTCAGGTCAAATGATGATTATATCAAAACATAATCAACAACATCTGATTATCTTTTCTCTTTGTTTATCTGGGAGTTATAACTGAGTTACAACAGCCAAACAAAATCTAAAGTTAACAATGTAAGGGTCAAGAGCCCAACTAAAATAAACAACGATCACCATAATGGTAACTGATTGGTGACTCCTTCAGTGATTCTGCTTGTTAACATCAGGTGTCTTCAATAATGGTCACTCATTGCTCAGTTAATCCCTTAATTATCTCATTAACTTTTATCACTGGAGTTTTTGCTGTGTACCTTTTAGGAGAACATTCTGGGAACCAAAATAAAACTACCCGCTGAAAACATTATTAGAACTTCATGGTAATGTTCTCAGAACGTTTTTAGAACAAAACATTTCTAGCTGGGTACTCGCAATAATGTTTTGAGCTGGACCCGATAATGAATGAAAGCATCATGATGTAACATGTGCTCTGTGTTTTCTATGTTTTTGGTTGTATCATGTTTGCCTGTGCACCCTGCCGTCTGACTCAGCTTCCCAATATGTTTCATTAATTATCCCATTAACCTGTTCTGATTTTTCTGATAATTCCTCCTGATTATTTATGCTCTCAGCCACATTTTACTCACTCGTACGATTTCGTACGAATTGGTCGTGAGAGAGCGTTTGCTAACGGCACTTCATGAAGGGATTTTTATGTACACTTTTGTTTGGAACGCCCCTAATAGTTAAATCACACCCCTCCACAAATGCAAGTTATAAACCCTACAGTCAAAGCCTGAAGAAGTTGATTTCAGAAGCCCGGGTTATTAAGTAGTATGAGGTCTTTAGTTTTATCACTTAAGTTGTTTAGTGATATGAGAAAGTAAAACCAAACCAGGAACAAACTCTGTATGATCTCTCATATCTTATTTATTCACACTCCTCAGAACAGTATTGAGATAAAGGTAAGAACATTTGAAAAATTGAGTTAGGTACATCGATTAACTAAGGTTTTCTAAATTTAGATTTTCTGGGTATGTGTAGCTAACATACAAAAATAAAAAATATATGCACGTTAACACAGGATTTTGTGTTTTCTGACATAATACACGTTTTCTTTTAGCATCCGTGTCCTTCAGAGATGAAGTTCATTTGTTTGACCCTCCTGATTATTAGTGGAGCTGCAGATTCAAGATCAGGTAATTATTTGAAGTATTGTGTTTATGTGTAAAAGAAAGAGGGAAGGAGATTTAATAAGTAACTTATGTATGGGACAATGTACATTGAGCTGGTCATTGCCTGACTGGAATAATTTAGAAATTATTACTGGTTCATTGTAAATTATCCTTATTATATGGATACTTACCAAAATAAACAAACAAATGTACATCACTTATCCGAGTCGGAATTGTTTTCATATCTTGTAGAAACAGCAGACCAAACACATGCATGTAGAAAACTAGACTTCATGAAAAAAATAAAATATTACAAAAAGCCATATGACAAATAATCCAATCCATAAAAGTGCAAAATCAGTGTTGTAAGCAAATATTTTTTAGCTTATTGAAGTGAATGAATCCTCAGCTGAGCAAATACAGAGCTGAAGTGTGGAAGGAGATGCTTACAGTAACATAATTTTTTAAGGAAAGGTGTGTCTTGTGTTGTTTCTAGTGCAGGATTAGCCATGGCTATAAACACTGTGAAACAGGCATCGGATTGTTCTTTATGTAATAATCTATGTTTTTTGTATCTGTCCCTATTCAAATAAACAATAAATAATAAATTATCACACAGGATGCAAAACTTAATATATTGAGAGTATTTTAAAATAAAGATAGTATTTTAACTGTCGTACATTTGTAGAACACACAACTTTTATGACATGCAGTTTAGTTCTGCTTTTTATCTCTTGTAACAGAGCAGTATGAAGTAGTGGGACCTGCAGATCCTGTATTTGTATTCTCGTCAGGATGTTTTGTCTTAGAACAGAACACAAAATGACTGTTGGTCAAATTGATCCAGTTTTACAGTTTTTTTTATTCGCTTTGGTACTATTTTCACAAGTAAGGTGTACATTTTCAAAACTCTTAGTACAAAAATCCAAACTGATCACACTTGTAACACAGCTAGTCATTCTTTCAAAACCTGATGCAATGCTTTCAGTCAGTTGCACATGTTTTCAGTCCACATAATCATTGTTTCAAACACAAGATTATTGTAATATGTAATGAGAACATTTGGTTTAATCACAGAAACACAACAGTATGATCTTCTTTCAATTTAGTACTTTTAACAATCAGCTCATTCAACAGCAAACAATGCAAGATACATGTTTCAAATCACCGTTGTTGCTGAATTAATTACAGTAATACAGGCTATGCCACATTAGAAAATACATGTGCATAACCTAACTTATGTAATTTAATCCATAATGTTTGTAATAGTATCTATCCAGTGTGTTATCAAAAGGTGTGATGAAGCACAGCCATGATGTTCTGTGCTAGAACAGAGTTTGCTGGCAATGAATACAGTAAATGATTTTGACTATTTGACTGAATATACTGAAGTGGACCTTTACAGATGAAGGTTGAGTTACAGTAATCTATCATGTCTCTACCATGTTTACAGTATCACATGGCATACATACTGTAATGTAAAATGCTGTATTTGATGCCGTCTGTCTCCCTTCTACTGATGCATCTCTGATCAATCTGATGTTTTACAGTCATTGACTGTTTCCTCTCCCTTATACTCTATTCTGCTTTACAGTATTTTCACAAATGGCAAATTTCTCTGTATCTTTCTCTCTCTCTCTCTCACACACACACACACACACACACACACACACACACACATGCGTGTTCACACACTTTGAACATGATGGAGGTTATTATCTATAAATCACTTATGTAAAAATAATTCATTACATTTGGTTTTCCATATCAGAAATTGCAAACAAGTTCTATAGAAACTGTATATAGAATCAATATCTATTGAAATCTATAGGTGTACCAAATGATTCATTGATTAACCATTAAGATCAGTTGGATTAAATAATAGACACATGTATTAAACTGAACAAGAAGAGATGCAAATCAAAAGTTTGATAGTAAGAGCTTTATGAAAGGCAGTGACTGTGAATGAAACATTTATGTAGATGAAACACTTATTTTGTGTTGTGAAAAGGATACTTTGTGATTTTGTGTATTGTACTAACACAATTGAAAACATAATGAAATGTTTGAAAAAAGTGCACTTTTGATGATCTGTTGTGATATTAGCACTAAGAGTTTGGAAAATGTACACCTAACTTGTGAAAATAGTACCAAAGCGAATAAAAAAAACTGTAACTGGTTTGGACCCAACCTTAGGTTACACTGACCCAGCACTGGGTGCGTGATCATAATAAATTGACCCAGCAGCTGAGTGACATAAAAACTACCCAGCACCTGGGTAAAATTAAAGAAAAATAACCCATTAAAATGACACAACCGGCTGAACCCTTGGGTTAAAAAAAATAACCCAGCATTTTTAGAGTGTGATGTTGTTTGTTGTTCGTGCCACCAAACAATAACACACTGTAAAAATGAATACGCTATATCTAATCAATAAAATTGTGGTAACAGATTGCAAGCAATATTATTAATTAAATTTAACAAATTAGAATTGAGTAATAATTAATCAAATTAATTCCTTAAAAGTTAACCATTTAAAATGAGTAAAATTTACAACAATTGTTTTTAAACAATTTTTTTATTGCCAAAATTGAAGACACCTGATGTTAACAAGCAGAATCACTGAAGGAGAAAACCGTAATTTTACGTCATCATTATGGTGATCAGCAGGGACGTGCACAGACATTTTGAGGGGCAGGGGCTCAAGTGAAATAAAGGGCACTTCTCATAATTACGTATTTTCTTTTTTTAAACAAAAAAGTATATATATTAACGCAACTCTGATTTCCTTTTTAAAAAATTAATTAAAAAAGTTAATTAATTTTATCTTCCTCAAACTCACGCAATTGTTTCATTTTCAAAAGATGTCTACAAAATAATCAGTTCACACAGAAACCATGGTCTCCTTAGTATTCACTAGGTTTAGGAAACCATTCCACAATGTGCATGTTTTGAAAACATTTTCTATGCTACTAGTTTCAAGTATATATGAAGAGTTCAGATGCAAAAGCCTCTAAGTGCCATCTGAAATTTTCTTCTAAAATGAACATTTTTTTTCAAGCTCGTATATTTAAGTTCAGTAATTTAACTTAAATGACAATTAATAGGTAATTTTCATTGCCAGTAATGTGAAATAAGTGAACATAAACATACAAGCTTGATAAAAATGATCATTATAGAAGGAAATTTCAGATGGCACTTAAAGGCTTTTTCATCTGAACTCTTCATATTTAGAATAACCTAAATAACTGCATCAAGCAGAGGGGCGTGTTTTACTAATAATTTGTTTATTTTTGCACAAGGCACTAAATCGTTTTAATTATTTTGGTGTTATCAGAATACATAACACTTTAAAATTAAACTTACCAAAATAATTGAGTAAAAATTCAATAAAAGCCAATGTCATGTATGTATTTGTGGTTGTATGGAATACTATTTTATAAAGGTTTAGAGGAAATAAAAAAAGTTAAATTACTCATAAATAAAAAGTTAATTTATAAATATTGTTAAAACACAACCAACACCATCAGATCACCTTTTCTCTTTGTTCATCTGGCAGTTATAACTCAGGTACAGCAGCCAAACAAAATCTAAAGTTAAAGGGTTAGTTCACCCAAAAATGAAAATTCTGTCAGTAATTACTCACCCTCATGATGTTCCAACCGCGTAAGACCTTCGTTCATCTTCGGAACACAAATTAAGATATTTTTGATTAAATCTGAGAGTTGTCTCACTCCTCCATAGGCTGCTATGTGACCGAAACTTGCTGGCCCAGAAAAGTTATTAAAGAGATCGTTAATATAGTCCAAGTGACTCCAGTGGCTCAATCTTAAGTATATCAAGCGACGAGAATACTTTTTGTGCGCAAAAACAAACAAAAATAACGACTTTATTCCACTTTTCATTTCCTTCTCTCTGGGCCTCGTAGTGTTTTTGCGCTGCGCGTCTGTGTTGCACGTCATCACGCATCACACACATGACCGGCGTCGGCCAATAGTGAGCCTACGTGGTGACGTGTAACACAGACGCGCTGCGCAAAAACACTACGCGAACCAACTAGAGGTCCAGAGAGAAGGAAATGAATAGTGGAATAAAGTTGTTATTTTTGTTTGTTTTTGCGCACAAAAAGTATTCTCGTCGCTTGATATACTTAAGATTGAGCCACTGGAGTCACTTGGACTATATTAACGAACTCTTTAATAACTTTTCTGGGCCAGCAAGTTTCGGTCACATAGCAGCCTACGGAGGAGTGAGACAGGGCTCAGTTTTCATCAAAAATATCTTAATTTGTGTTCCGAAGATGAACGAAGGTCTTACGCGGTTGGAACAACATGAGGGTGAGTAATTACTGACAGAATTTTCATTTTTGGGTGAACTAACCCTTTAATGATTTAAGGGTCAAGAGCCCAACTAAAACAAACACTGATCACCATAATGGTGACTTTAAATTACAGTTTTTCTCCTTTAGTGATTCTGCTTGTTAACATCAGGTGTCTTCAATTTTGGTAATTAAAATAAAAAATAAAAAAAAGAATTGTTGTAAATTTTACTCATTTTAAATGGTTACCTTTTAAGGAATTAATTTGATTAATTATTACTCAATTCTAATTTGTTAAATTTAATTAATTATATTGCTTGTAATCTGTTGCCACAATTTTATTGATTAGATATAGCGTATTCATTTTTACAGTGCAGGCTTATAGGCAAAACAACATGTTCACTCAATTAATGTTCTTCTTGTTGATCTGTAGTTGTTGTAGGACGTCCTCCAGTGATCACTGTAGATGGGTTTGATCGTTCAGGAGGGCTTCATCTACAGTGTGAATCTGAAGGTTGGTACCTGAACCTGATCTTGAGTGGCTGGACAGTGAAGGAGTCAGTTTGAGTTCAGAAACTACAGAGACTCACAGAAACACAGACAGATTCAGTGTCAAACACACCATCATTGTTTATCACAGTGGCAAGATTCACTGCAGAGTCAAACTGAGACATCACATGCTGGAGACACTGATTAACACCACAAGTAAGTACTGACACTTTTGGTGTGCAATTTATGGTGATTTGATAGAGTTGGATAGAAAAACTGATTATCAATTCAGTGCATTACAAATGTATCATTGTTTACATTAATAACCATTTTGAATCAAACAAAAATAAATGTTTGACTGGACACAAAGTGCTCATTGAAAGTCACTGTTTTGTTTTACAGGTAGCATGTCTTTGGAGGACAGCAGCCATCCTGTTTTCAATTATAGTTGTGATCAGTGGTTTTGCTGGAATACTGTTAACTGTGTTCCTTCATAAATACAGAGGTATTTGAGTTATTATTTCATTATTCATAGTCTCTTTTCATCCACAAAATAAATAATCAGTATTGTCACATAAGGGAAAGTGTATATCTTAGACAGGGCTGCATTTCTCAAAAGCATCGTATGTAGATCGTAGAAGCATTGACACCAGTGGTCCTTCAGAATTAATCAATTAATTAAGTGTTTGGTCTGAAATTAATTTACACTGTGTTTTATGGAAGCCTGTCTCTGCCATGGAATAAAAAAATCTAAAAGATATTGCACTCTTTTCCTGCAATTCTGATAAATAGCGTATAAACTTGCATTTTTTTAAATTACGAGATATAATTAATAAATAATAATATTGTTTGATTTTGACTTTCTCACAATTCCAGTTATAAATCTTGCAATCCTGATAAAGTTCCCTTGGCCTTTGGAATTAAAATAGCCCCACATCATCACATAGCCTTCACCATACCTAGAGTTTGGCATGGGGTACTTTCCATAAGATCATCTCTCAATGCAAATCAAACTAGCTTTTAGGCTAACTGAAATAAAACCATGCCAAACTCTAGGTATGGTGAAGGCTATGTGATGATGTGGGGCTATTTTAATTCCAGAGGCCAAGGGAACTTTATCAGGATGCATAGTATCCTGGATCCATGAAGTAACTGGCCTTTAAAAATTAAAATCTGCCTGCCTCTATGGGAATTTAACATAGGGGTGTCCAAACTTATGCACCCTGTATTTTAAGGAAGAATATTTATTTATTTACGATGCATTATTCATTCACAAAGAAAATTGGTGTCCTTAAAGGTTGGATTTTTCCTAATTTTTTAAATTAAGGCATTAAGTTCAGTTTCCAAAAGATTATTTTTTATTCCTCTTTTTAGTCAACTTTAGTATGGGTGTCTAAACTTATGCATAGCACTGTATATGGCTTTATGAATACATTACTATTCTGCAAAACAATTAATTAATGCAGTGCATATATGAATTCATATATGAATACAATTCACTATGATTTTTGTGAGATGCAAACTGTTTTTGTTTTTTGCTGGACTTCAAGTGGTGACTAATATTAAAAATGTATCTTATTATTGATGAATTCTGTTATGGACCCTAACTTCATACTTTCTTTCTGTTTTTAGTGATGACCACACATTTAGAAACAGACATGGGTGAGTAAAAAAAAAATGAGTTTTTATGAGTTCAATAATTTATTTGACCAAATTCATTGTCATGCCAAACATTATTTATTTCTATACTTTGAAAGTTTGATAGAATACAAACTATCATTGAATAAATGCAATCAAATGGTTCAGATCCCAAATGATCAAATGAATGATGGTTTATATGTGCCATAACAAATATAACAACATTTAATCATAATTTAACAGTTTTACAATTAAACTTGTACAGCAAAATCCCCAGAGTTAAATTAACTCTGCTCATAGAACATGGTCCCTCTCTACAGAGAGTTAAAATAACTCTGAATCAGAGTTAAAGTTAATGAGATTGTAAAGTTTCATGCCGCAATGCATCCTGGGAGCCATGAGTTTTATACTATTGTGGCTCCCAGCATGCATTGCGGCATGAAATATGTCACCATTGTTGAGATTCATATGCCGATTCTTGATGTCTGTGTCCTTAAAAATAAAAATCCCCATAATGTTTTTTAAAAATCAAAATTCAGAATGTCCGATCTGTGGCAAGAGAGTATGTTAGTGAATATAATCTATTAACATCAATTAAAGGACAATTCCGGTATTTAACACTTTGAGTCTATTTTGTAGTTTGTTTTGAATGAACAAGAGTGGTGGACAAAGAAATTTTGACAATGGTTCCTGTCGTGACTTTTTGACTATTTTAGAATTGCCCATGACCGCTTTAGAATGGGAGTCTATGGCCATGCACGAACATGTCCTTAAAACAACCCTTAACGTTCGTTTTCAAAACTGTGCAACTCACCGAGTGGTTAGTGGTGTTCGTTGATGATCCAAAACAAGTAGCGTAGCGAAATACAGTTTCTGTCGTGTTTTATTTGGCATTTTGTAAAATCCATTGATTTCCGTTGGAGGACTCATTGCTCGTTGATATTACTGCGCTACCGGAAACGGAAAGGATGCTGTTTACATTTGATTGTAGTCTTTTAGGTCTTTTCGCTCGGTTCTCTGTCTCTCAGAAGGCTAGCTTGAGCAGAGCAACGGAAGTTGCGGAAGAGCGGAAGTTTATACGCGGTTGTGAGGTAACTGAAACCATTGACTCCCATTCTAAAGCGGTCATGGGCAATTCTAAAATAGTAAAAAAGTCGCGACAGGAACCATTGTCAAAATTTCTTTGTCCACCACTCTTGTTCATTCAAAACAAACTACAAAATAGACTCAAAGTGTTAAATACCGGAATTGTCCTTTAACCACTTTTGGACAGTGATGAGATAAATGCATTATTCTACTTTTTTGTTGTTAAAAACAATATCACGTTTCTGGCTTTCTTTGCAAAAAAATATGTCTTTTGGTAAAAACTGTTACAAAAACCACAAACTCACAAAAAAAGTCAAGAGTCAAACTGCCCAACGAAAGGAAACACTGATCACCATAATGGTAATTAAACATTTTCAATAAATCTTCAACATCTAAAACTCTGTTAATTCTCAATAAGAACTTCTGTAGATGTAAGACAAATAAAGTCAGTCTGGTTAGTAATAAGTGAAGCTGGTAATGCTGTTTGTGGAGTTGTTTAATCCTCCTCTGCTGAGATCTTGAGACATTTCATGTATTTTGTCTTCATTTGATTTCATCTAATGCTGTGGCTGGAAGTTAGTTGTTGTTCTTGTGTTTCTCTTTTTTCTGTTCTTGTTGTTTCTCTTTCCTTCAGTGATTCTGCTTGTTAACAGCAGGTGTTCATCATTAATGCCCAATCATCACTTAATGAATCACTTAAGTATCTCATTAACTCTCTGTAGAGAGGGACATTAATGTTTTCTGAGCAGAGTTAATTTAACTCTGGGGATTTTGCTGTAAAGAGAAGCTACACAAATAAAATCAACACAAGTAGTGCTGTATCCAGGGTTCGAAAATTGGTGATGTCCTTGTTGGGGTGTCAAGAAATGTATCATAATAAAGGTAAATGATAAAAGTTAGTTACCATATGATGTGATATTGTGTAGTTTATGTCAAATTAAATTGTATTACAGTAGTAAAGGTCTAGTATTACATCACATTATGTTACCTTAATGCAACAAACTTTAAAGTAGATATAATGCTGTAAAGTTGCAGGATTCTGGTAAGATACTATTAAAAATAGATTATTATTGTTTTATTATTTACCCATTTGTGAAGCAGTTTATTTCAACAGTGAATGTGACTCTGGATGCCGATTCAGCTAATTCATGTCTCACTGGGCCTGAAGACGAGGAAGAAGTGATAAATGACAACACAGCACCATAAGAAGGTAAATATGGAGGCAAAATTACAAATTTGATGAAAATGATCTTAATGGTGACGACTGATGGATGTTCCCCAGGGTGTATTTTACTATGAAGTGCATGTGATGAAGTAAACTGATTGGGATTTAGCAGTGGTCACACATCTGGCCAGTCTTTTAAAGAGAAACTTTATCCATTAGTCCTGATTGGTGTCAAATCTCCACTGAACCATTGATCATCTGTGATGATTTCTAATGAGATAATAATTAACATCCTTAGAAATGACTTATTTGGAAATATGTTAAATGATTCAGTGCGATAGTAATATTAAGCATTTGATGTATAAACCTGAGAGCAACAATTTCTGTATTAATTGTTATGGTTTCACATTCAAATTCATCATAATGAAGTAATAAATTCTATTTACAGCTTATCCTGGCCAGGAACTTCGCAATTAGCTAAAAAGCCATCTGACCAACATGCCTTTAAGTTTGACTTCTAAAACTGATGATAATACAAAAAGCTATGCAATGCAACAAGATACTCATTTACATAATAGCACAATTTCATCACAGTTGACGCAATGTTTTTTAATAAACGAGTCCAAAGGAAATATGTACAATATTGAAGGTGTTTCAATTACAAACAAAAATTTTGTAGTAAATATCATCGAGGCAATACTTAATGCAAGTTTACGATCTTAAGTCAGTTAACTTGGAGCATGTAAATGTTTTCATCATGCATGTATTGAACAATACCTAAATGTGATGTTAAAATACACAAAAAATATTTGATTCTGTTTTATAAAACTCAAATGAATGTTTGTGTCAACCTTGGGAAAGTCCAACATTGTGTTATTTCTATTCTTGCCAGACGGTGGCGCTAACTACTTATTTTTAATCGGTTAAGTCGTGATTATTTTAATCCAGTGTATTTGCTGTTGTTGTAAAGTTTTCTTTGATCGAAGCAGAGACCAGTGAGACAGTTGGGATCGCGTTCAACAGAAGTTGTTCTTTATTGAGAACTCCACTGTACGTGGCTGTAGAAACTTCCAACATGGTCTAAAGTATATAAATTTACATGTTATAGGCATTTTAGGAGGAGGGACTTTTGAAGGTGGAGACAAATTCAAACAAAGCATGTAAATGAGTATACAAGTTAAGGAAACCCGCCCCAGACGCCAGAGTGTTACCAGTATCAATTTAATCAGCATACCTATTCAAATGCTGATACTGGCCAGGAACTCTGGTTCCACGGGCCATCCCAGACAAAAGGTGCGTCTTGGAGCTACTGGCTAGAGCCATTAAAGACTCATTTAAAACACAATAGAGAGAACAGGACTGGCAGGAACTGTTGATACCATTATCCTAACCTAACCTTAAAATGCTAACTTCAATATACTCAACTTTTACTGCTGCAAACTAAATTAAACATTTAATAAAATATGTAATCCAACACTGTCCTCGCTGATTATCTATTTACAATGAAGCAATTGGTTATAAAGGTCTGATTTTTTTTTTTTTTTTACATATTGTAAAAAGATTGTATATATTGTCAGATTGTAATGAAACTAATATCTTCTGTAGTCCATATGTTAATAAATCATCAAATGTTAACTTTTAGGTTCTTAGAATTCTAAAAAATGGTCCATAACAAATTTTATGATGACATTTTCATGTCCCACCTGCACCTGCATGTGTTGGGAAACAGGGGTCACACAGGGGTCACATTAATCTCATTATTAACAACACTCATTGCGTTCGGACTGAATGCAATGATTGGACGAACAGTTTTGGTATTGACACTTCCACAGTAGATATATGTACATTTTTTATATTTAGACCACTTCTATTATTGATTGCTATCAGGATGTGAAGAGAGTTTCACCCAGTATAACTAAAAGTGTTTATGAAAAACATTGCTATCTTATACCTTTAAGTAATTGTCTCCATGCAGTATTTTAATTTTTGTTTATAATGCTGTAAAATTACTACAAGTTGTGAATAAAACAAGGTGATCATCTGATGATTTCTAATAGGATCTGAATTAGCATATTCAGAAATGAATTATTTGGAAATTTGTTGAAAATGTAGTGTAATAGAAATCTGAAAGAGTGTGTGCATTCATGTCTGTGTTGTGGTCACATTTTCACTTAATCATTATTAAGTCATATAAATTCTGATTTCAATTGATTCTGGCCAAGATTTTCTCAGTTAGATGAAAAGCCATATGACATGGAAAGAGGTTTTTAATTTTGACTTTTGAAGTTTAGGGGTGGGTTAATCTGAAATTGATGATAATACAAAAACAGGTTGAAACAAGAACAATGCAACAAGATGGTCATTTCACAGTCTTATCATAGTTGACAGTTTTATTCAATAAATGAGTCCAAAGGAAATATATGTAAAATATTATGTGTAGGTGATTCAATTAAAAACTAAATTTGTATAATAAATGTCCTCAATGCTATAGGCTACTTACAATGTAAGTTCATGATCTTAATTAAGTTTACTCATTACTTGAGAATGTAAATTGCATGAACTGTTTTTATTATGCATATTATGCATGCAGGTGTGCTATAATACTTACATGTGATGGTAAAATCCCCAATTAAGATTAAATTCTCTTCTATTTGATAAAACCCAAATGAACATTGTGCTGTTTCTATTCTTGCCACATGGTGGCGCTCGCTACTTTTAATTGGAAAACTCTTGATTGTTTAAATTCAGTATATTTGGGATCAAGTCAAAGACTCCTTGCTGATGATCTGTATTTACAATGAAGCAAGTGCTTATTTAAGCCTACTATTTCTGAACATAATTTAAAAAAATTAAATGGCAAATTGTAATGAGACTAATGTCTTTGGTAGTCCATATTTTAACAAATCATCAAATATCTTTTAGATTCTGAGGATTCTAAAAAATATGGCCTATAAGAAATTTTATGAATATATTTTCAAGCCCCACCTGCACGGACAGCGGATTAGGGCCTCAACTGTTCATTAATCTCATTATTATCAATAATGTCACAATCATGTTCTGTTTAGTTGTTTCTGTCATGTCTGTATTAGTTCTAATTAGTCACTATTGTTTCTAATAGTTAATCCGGGTCCAGCTGTTCCTGTTTAGTGTCTTCATTTACTGTGTATTTATACTTGCTTTTCTGTTATTGTTTGTGTCAAACGTGAATGTGACGGTTCTTCTTGAGTTTGTTATTAAAGACTGAGTATATTATAATCTTGTTTGTCGTGTGCTTTCTGCCACATATCTATGAAAAATAGCCTACTAAATATGTGGTGTGTGCTGAATATACATCCATCATTCATATTTCATTTTCATTGATTTGTTAATACAGTGCCCCTAAAGGTAGATGGTGATGATAAAAAATAGGAGATGGGAGGAAAAACTATATGTCAGTGCTTTTGCGAGCGAACGCAAAGTTTCTTAGTGGAACACAATAGTTATGAGAGAGAACATAAAGTGTATCTGGGGAACATTTTCTTTCCTTTTCTATCTCCATGCCTCTTTACGGGGTCTGTAATGTAACTTGTGATGCTGCACAGTTATAAACTAGAGTTAATGTACATGTGATGAAAGTCTACAGAGCCCTAAATGGAAAAAAATGAGATGGGAGGAAAAGATATATTTTGCTCGCAAAACAACGCAAAGTTTCTCAGGGGAATGCAAAACTTTTAAAAGAGAACGCAAAAGTATTGAAAGATTTTTTTTTCTCCCATGCCAAATTTTCCCACCATCATGTCCCTTTAGGGTCTCTGTAGCCTATGGTGACCTGAGTGGTTGCTACGCTTAAAAATAATTGTAAAAAAATGTTATTGGCATTGATGGTTCCAAGAAGAACCTTTTAGGTTCCATGAAACCTTTCCGTTCCACAAAAGGTTCTTTATAGTGAAAAAAGTTTCATTAGATTATTAAAATGTTCTTCATACCAAGTAAAATAAATGGTTCTTTTAAAGGGGCTTTATGTAGAACTCAGAAACCCTTGTTATTAGCGACAACGGTGGCCGTTAAATGAACTGCAGCCAGCTTGTGCTCGCACTCGTGCACGTGTTAAGAGACATAACGTGATTAAATGCCCCGATAAACTCATGGCGAAGTTCTTTTTCGTGCTTTGCTTAGAAGTAAAAAGAAGTTGAAAATACTTTTGCAACAATATACTTTTAATGTACATCCATTAATAAAGACTATTTTGGTTTCTCATCTCCTGCGTTGTACGCTTCTTTACAGCGTAGGCTACCATGACAATATGGCTCTATTGTTTTTGTTCAAGTACAAGTAATAGTCATGCCTGCCTTGCAAACACTAATTATTTTTCATTGTGATGTATCATGAAATAAAATTTTACATTTGCACAGCAAAAAGTCTAGTTTTAAGTGAACTCTCCTGGGGGTTTATTGACTCCACACTCAAGAGTGTTATAAGTAACACTGAAGCAGTGTTAAAGTGAATGAGATAATTAAGTGATTAATAGAGTGATGACTGAGCATTATTGAAGACACCTGATGTTAACAAGCAGAATCACTGAAGGAGAAAAAAAAAAAATCTAAATTGTAAGTCACCATTATGGTGATTAGTATTTGCTTTAGTTGGGCTCTTGACCCTTACATTTATAACTTTAGAATTTGGTTGGTTGCTGTAACTGAGTTATGACAGCCAGATGAACAAAGAGAAAAGGTGATCTGATGGTGTTGGTTAGGTTTTGCCGTAATCATCATGTTGTGATCTAAAACACTAAACTAGTGATGGGCAAATGAAGCTTGGGTGAAGCACTGAACCACTTCATTACTCGAAGCTTCAGTAACAGCGATCTCGACTGGTGAAGTGTCAAAGCTGCATCTAAATTATCCCGGCCAGATAGTGGACAGGAGGCTTTAAGATGAGTTAAATAAATCTAGTGCACACTTCAGTGTCAGACTGCTCTCACTACACTAAACTCATTTAGAGAATTAAGTTTACCTTGTTGCTTACAGCAGTCCTGTGAGTTTGCATCATCCTATTTTCAGCATTTTCAACACAATCCAAAAGATCTCTTAAAAGTTGTTCTGATCAAAAGACTTTGAAAAGTATTTTATTTAGACAAACAGACATCAATAATCAGCCTGTGAATTTTAACAATGGTGACAATAATAAAGCATGTTGCAGTGCATTCTGGGTGCCACCATGCATTCATAGACAGTATATAAACCGGACACAACGACCCCATAGGTTTCAACGGAGAAAAGTGAAGCAAATTAGAAGCACTCACTTCCTGATGGCTGAGCGTACTGCGCAGACTCAAACTGAGCTTGACGACGTAGATGTGACGTGAGCAGCCTGTCTGACAGTTGTAAGTCTTCTAGTAGCTGTGCCAAGCGAAATCTGAATCATTCCCTTCCGAATCTCACAGAGACGGAGAGCGTGAGTAGGAGCTGTCCATGAGCTAGGAGCAGGAGCAACTTTATGACTCTCTATGGGCTTCTCCCTTGACTTTATCGGACTTTATGCCTCCACGTCCCCCCAATTGACTGCGAGCTTCTCCTCCTGTCTATACGGTAATTTCCAGAGTCGCGTGGTTATGACGCAATCGTTAGCCTACTTTTACAAAAACTGCTTCTACGGGGCCATAACGTAAGATACAAGGTAATGGAGCCTTTTATACATTTTCGTGTTTCTTTAGAAATAAACAATGGACAAATGGAGTCATTAAACACCTCAGATGTAAAGTTATTTGCTGTCAAAGTGATGCCAAAATGAATGGGAGTCAATGGTATGCTAACAGCAGGTGATGGCTTGTTAGCCAATGGCGGCCCCCGGGGGTGGTACGCTATTCGAGAGCTCGATTACCCCCCTGCATGCATTGCGGTATGAATAAATTATGATCTGAGTTGTCTTAGTAGTTTCCTTTTCTTAATTGAACATCCTGTTTGTCACCATTGTTGAGATTCTTACACTGAATCTTGATGTCTGTGTGTGCCTAAATGAAAGATTTTTTAAAAGTTTTTTTTTTTTTATCAGAACAACACTTAAAGGGATACTTCAGGATTTAGCATTAAGCTTTGTATCAGTAGAAAACCTGTAGTATTTTCGAATTACTGTGCTTTCCACCCTCATATCCCCCTGAGATGTGAGATTTATGTATTTTTTGTCTGGAAAAAATCCTCCGATGACGCAAAAATCGTCATTTTGCGTCATCGGAGGATTTTTTGGCCAGAGGCTAAAGACTACAGCCAGTAGTAGGAGCTGTCCCGCATGTTTTCAACCCGCCCATAGAGGGTGGGATCTCACTCACAGAATGTACACATAGTGTCAGCCGTCTTTCTTTGGAAGCTAAGCTAGCAGGCTCTTGTTCTGTGGAGAAAGCTGAGTAGTAGGAGAAAGCTGAGTAGTTGGGGTTACCATCCTCTTTTTCCCGGACATGTCCGGCCGTCGAGATCGTCCAAAATGTCCGGGATTCGAATTTTGCTTTCTGCAGTCGCCATTCATTGTTTACATGCACACCTTTTGTTTCAATTGGTGAATCTAAATGTAAAATTTACATGAACGCTAAACAAGTGATCGGTTGATGGGCGTTTTACCATTGCTAAGAAAATTCCCGCTCCTCCGTGAGAGATACGAGACCGGTGCGTCTCGGTGTCGCTCATCAGTAATCATGCCACCGGCCTCGCGCCGTTCTCCCGCGGCCCTCAGTCTCGTCCTGCTCGCCACAGTAAACAAAATGAATGGCGACTGTAGAACGCAAAAGCCGAATCCCGGACATTTTGGGCGAGCTCGAAATCCCAGGCAGACTCGTCACGGAGACTCACTAGTAGCCTAGCGCTCTCTTACCGGTAGGCGTGGCTTGGGAGTGGCCTCCTAGGGCAGCGAACCAAGTGCATTCTGGGAGTTGTTGTCTTTCATCCACATAAGCCAAAAATACATTTTCTGGCTTTTCTCAGTCTAGAAAGCTCCAAATTCAAAAATAATTTAACATTTCTTCTACATAAATGACCCATTTTAAATACACATTCATCTTTCCAGAGGTGAAGTATCCCTTTAAGAAATTGTTTGGATTATATTTAAAATTCTAGATATTATGCTGTAGAATCATTGTGATGCTGTAATCATAAATATAACTCTAAGTCAGAGATAAGGCTCTAAATGAGTTTAGTGATTCAGGTCAAATGATGATTATGTCAAAACATAACCAACAACACCTGATCACCTTTTCTTTTTGTTCATCTGGTAGTTATAACTCAGTTACAACAGCCAAACAAAATATAATGACAATAGTTTAAGGGTCAAGAGCCCAACTAAAGCAAACACTGATCACCATTGATCCAAAAATTGATTTTCGTCTTCAGTGATTCTGCTTGTTAACATCAGGTGTCTTCAATAATGTCAATCATCTATCAATTAATCTCTTAATTAGCTCATTCACTTTAACACTGCTTCAGTGTTAATTTAACACTCATATTTTAACACTTTAACACTCTTGAGTGTGGAGTCAAATAAACTCCCAGGAGAGTTAATTTAACACTGGAGTTGTTGCTGTGTATGTTTACACACACATATATACACACACACATTCACAGAATGAGTTACAACATATTTCTAGTAGCTTTGCTTCTGACTGTTAAAGGAGAGCAAATGTTAAAATTGAGTATTATTTAATGTGTTTTGCTAAATGTTAATATGGGGGAGATCTGTTAGTATTTAATGTTCTATTATTTTGGAATTTAAAAGGTTTTCTGGTATGTCTGAATTTTTGGGGTCACCATTGTGCTGAAGAGTAGAGCCTATGTGGTTTGATTGACGAATGGTTGTACACTATCAAGACTATAATTACTATATTTTTAAAAGTAATGGCTGTGCACTCCTCAACACAGTGATAGTCTCTAGGCTAAATACTTTAGTACATGCAGTTGTGCTTTTGTTAATGTAGCATCCAGTCAATATTGAGAAGGCCAGAACTGATTATTAAAATGACTTTTATTGCCGTCCGTGTCATCAACCAACGTAAGAGCTGAGTATAAACAAATAAACCATACATTACCATCACATTTCGAACGCTACACAGCTCATTACATTAGTTTCAATCCGATAGCATTACCAAATTATACATTTTACGATAAACATTTCAAGTAACTCAAATATATTTCTCATTAACTCTACCAACCTTGTTCCCCAATTGACCGAAGCTAAACTTTGTAGTTTTAACTGTTTCTCCGTGGCCTTTTACTGTTTTTAACCGTGAACCTTTTCAGACCTTCCTTTCGTCCTTTGCGCCGTTTGCCAGTTTCGTTTCCGTCACCATACTTCCGGTTTCTTTGGTTATCAAAATAAAAGCCCGATACCGTAATAATAAAACATTATAGCGTAGCTATAATCAAAATAGTGCTTAACTACTCTGTTGGTCTTTACAGTTAACTAGCTTGAAAATATGAAACATTTTATAATGCAAATAATTAGAAAAATAAGAAATATGCCATTACATTATATATTTCTCTATATGCTACATGAGTAAATATATCTGCAATATATTACATGCAGTACCATATCTGATCACATATACATCTATGTATTATGAAGTGTATTACTGAATATAAAAGTATGATATATTAGTAAATATATTGTCACATTTTTCAACATACGAAAAGCGGCAATTCCTTATGTATTATTCAACATATTTTAATATATTAACACAATATATATTAATACCATATATTTTTCAAATATACTGTTAAACCATTTACTATATTGATCATTGATGGAAATATATTGTCTTTTCATAAGGGGTGGCACATTGTGATTTTACATTCCAATGAGCTTTTGTTTCTTGTATAAAATGTACACCACAGAAATATGCCATAAAATGTATTTCCTATTTTAGTCATCTATTTTTGGCTGTGTAAATATAGAAGGGAATGATACCGATGCCGCAGTTGAGTTAGTGTTGTGTGTGTTTGTTCAGATTGGAGATGTTAATCTTTTCTCTGAATGGATGGAGATGTAGAGATTATCTGACAGACTGCTGATCAAACTGAAGCCAGGACTCACAGCACACACGGGACTTCTGGACAGGTGATTCAGAAAAACTGTTACATAAGTAGAAGATCAGGATCATCACACTAGACGTGTCGTGTGTGTGAATATGTGAGCTGCTGACAGTTCTGTGTGCATAAACAAAATTGTTGATGTGAATATTTTGATGTGATGACTCACTCATGTTTATCCATTTTAAAGTTAAATATCTTCAATGTAATATCTTGACATTATTTTATGCAATATTCTATTTAATTATTCTAATTCACAACTGTTTTCAGTCAAATTGTTATGCTGATAATATAATGTAAAGAAAAAATGAAAAAACCCTGAAGCAAAAACAAATAAAATCCTAAATTAAAATGAACCAAACCAAACCCTCTGTGCCTAATTTAATATTGCATGAACCATGGAAAACAAACAGGATTAATCTCATATCTGTGGATGTAGCCTCATCAAACCCTTTAAGGGTTGATGACAGCTGCAATGTTTCGGAAAGAGGAAGGGCCGACATGTGCAGGAATAATCATCTTATGATGCTCAGAAGTATATAAGAGCTGATGTGAGCACGTGTG
Source organism: Abramis brama (assembly GCF_963993115.1). Classification (NCBI taxonomy): domain Eukaryota; kingdom Metazoa; phylum Chordata; class Actinopteri; order Cypriniformes; family Leuciscidae; genus Abramis; species Abramis brama. The sequence continues at coordinate 42,955,302 of NC_139963.1, read as the reverse complement.
TAGACAGAGAGCCGCGTCCTGACCAGCTCAACACACAGAGAGACTGAGAAAAGACCAGCAGGTGAGTACATCTGCTTTACAACATCTAGAATGGAAAAATTAAAAAAAAGATTTGTAATGTTTTAGTTATGTGAAAGTTTGTGTTATAGCTAATGGTTATATCATATTGTGGCATTAATTTTAAAGAAAGACAGCACACGCACACATATCAAACATTTCACAAAAAGTGGTGTGCAGGTTTGAAATGATAAAACAATATATTGTTCAAAAAATATTGTTTGTTTGTTTGTTGTTAGTGGAAATTTTTATAGTTAAGGCCCGTTCACACCTAGGATGATAACTATGTCGACAAAGCTTTAATATTCGTTCTTGTTTGTTCACTTTCAATTTTTGCTACATTGAGAGCAAAACAGAATCCATCAGAGTTTAAATCATTTAAACCGGCAGACAACATAACCGTGCGCATATACGCTTATAATAAAAGAAATATATGTATCATCGGTTATACGCTAATTACATAGTTATCGTTATCTCTATTATCGTTCTTGGTGTGAACCAGGGAAACTCAGTTCCTGGAGTTTAGCTCCAACCAGCTCCAAAACATCTGTGGTCGGCTGCATAAACTGCTAAAACTAGTCTTACATTTTTTTTTTTCTTCAAGACTGGTCATAACTTTTTAAAGTCAGTTACATAAAAAGGTAGATTGTTCTCAATTGAATCTGAAAAGGAAGAATGATTAGCCAGATTAGCCAGATTGGTCAGACTAGTTCTTAATGGTCAGACAGTCTTAATAACTATGTTTGTGCAACTGGTTCCTGCCTGGAAGTTTCTAATAATCCTGAAAATCTTGATTAGCTGGTTCAGGGTGTGTTTAATTGAGGTTGGAGCTAAACCCCGCAGGATAGTGGCTCTCCGGGAACTGAGTTTGACTGGTGGGAACGATCCTGATGAACTACAGCCATGTGAACTTGAAGAGAACTTTATACATCCACTTATGACCAAAACAGTGATTTAAAAAACATCGAGCAAAAATTTAGTGACGAAAAAGATACTGCAGCATTTGAGATGACGATGGGAACTTTTGATGGTTTTTTTTAGCAATGACATTCAGATATTTTAAGCAAGTCTTACATGTCCATATATGTTTGGTGCCACTGTTTCAGCTGCAGCAGAGAAACTATTGTGATGCAAGTGATGTTTTGAACTCATTTCCTATATTATAGCACAGTAAACTCAAGCAATGTAATCTTTTGGGCTTCATCTTATAAATGAAGAGTTTGACATCAAGCTAGTTCTGCTTATTGTGCAATGACCTTCATCTAATGAGATTAATTGAGAAACCCTCTGGACAGCAGATTAAAGGGGGCTTGATCATTGTAAGGGGGATTAAAGGAGCCTGGACACTGACAGCCTAGAGATTTATGATTATTATTATACACAGTCTATTCATCTGTTCAGAACAGAACATCTCTCTGCCGATTCTTTCTATTTTTTTTACATCATTGAGTATGAAGTGTGCTATAATACTGCTTCTACTGGAATAACAGAAAGTGTTGTTTGTTTATTTGCCAACTTTTGAATGCCAAACAGCAATCTCTAAACCCTCAATCTCTTACAGATCATCATCGAATAAGTACCCAGCACTTGCCATTGGTTTCAATTGTGGTTATGGAGGACTCAAAGCCTAAAGCGAGCAGCAAGGTTGTCACACGTGCCATGGCGCCTGGCACTGGCCAGCCCAAGTTCAAACAGAGGGCAACGCGACAGTTCAAGAGCAAACCCCCCAAAAAGGGTGTCATTGGGTACTACTTTTAACTTTTTTAAAAAATCCTTTAAACGCCTTTAGTTTGGTCTTGAATGGATCTGCAGGTTTTATCTGTCTTAATGTTGTTATTCTCAGATTTGGTGAAGATATTCCTGGAATGGAATGGTTGGGAACTGGTATGTACAATTTTTAAGTCAAAAAAGTATTATTAAATATTATTTACTCTATATTCAAGTCCTTTGAGACTTTGAGATTATGTGCATGTGTAATCATATTCTCTCTCACAGACTTTAACGTGATCTGTCCGTGGGAGGCATACAGTCACCTGGAATTACATGAGCTGGCCCAGTATGGCATTATATGAGGTCACTTCCTGTTCCCACATCCCACTGAATCAGCAACCAGTGAATGATCATGACAACATCCTGCACCTTAATATGTCATTTAAATATTCATATTAGAAATATCTTGTGTAGAAGTTTGATTAGTCATTTATGGAAAATTTACAACAATTTTTTTAAGTAACTAAATGGAATTAGTTAATCTACCTCTTCAAACTGACGTTTCCTGTTGAACTAGATTTCACTCTGTCACCAATGCTAATTTCAGATAACTTCTTCTTATTCATCTTTTTACTCCATTATTTTACATATTAGTGTTGTCATATTGCCATATAAACAGCGTTTTAGGTGCCACTTCTTGATTTTACTTCCAAATTACTCACATTACAAAATGTGGCAGCAGCTGGATCTTTTTAATGATGGATGTATATGTTTTCATTTTGTCAAGTTGTAAAATTTGTGTCTTGTACAAAAATGAGTTTGGGTGCTGTTGGGTCTCGGCGTCTACCCATAGCGCGATTACTGGGAGCAGCTCTCTGTGAGAGCCCGGCCCAGTTTATTGGCCTTATGATGCTAGAGAACCATATGAGAATGAGTCCGACTCATTCCCGGCAGCACAGAAAGGGTTTGGACATCAAATAAAGCTTGATTATTTTCATACTTTTCAACAATGTGTCTGAGGAATTCCTGCTTCTATAACTGCTGGTCAAATACAAACTAAAACATTATGCACAATATGCAGTCTGTAACACGTTACCAATAGCAGGATGTGGTTTCATGCTCGTTTTTGAGTAAATCAAAACACTTAGTTACCCTTTAAAATGTTTCAGTGTCTAACTGCAATTCAGTTAACATGACTAGTGTTTAGTTATCGGGGTTAATACAGCAGGAACACATTTTAAAAATGCAAAAGCTGCGTTATTCTGGTGGTAACAAACCAGTAATAAAGAGGGCAATAGAGCTACATTCAAATGTCTGCACTATAATCCTGATGTGCCGATACTCAGGTAAGTTGCAATAAACATCCGGTGAAATAATCTAATGATCGACCATGTTACTTAACTTAATATAACTTTTGATTGTAACTATGTAATATATATTTTTCAAAAGGAGTCAGTATACTCTTTGTGACATCAAAAATAGAGCTATTGTTTAGAACATGAGTTGTTTACAGATGGCGCATGCACTCTAGTAGCGATCTACTGCAGGTGTTGTGGGCACCTGTTGTTTTCGAAACATTACAGATATATTTTTTAGCGTTTTTGCCTTTTATCATCATAGGACAGAATGTAGAAAGGAAGCGAAGTGAGAGAGAGAGAGAGAGAGAGAGAGAGAGAGAGAGAGAGAGAGAGAGAGAGAGAGAGAGAGAGAGAGAGAGAGAAGGAAGGGATCAGGAAAAGGTACACAAGTTGGGATTTGAACTCGGGTCACCGCACAACTTTACTAGTCAGTAAGCTGCCCAAGAGGCTATAGGGGCCAAGTAGCCTGCTTCAGTTTTGTAAATATTAGAACCTCAGTGTGTCAGAAACATGGGGGGAACAGAATCTGACGGCCAATAATCCAGCTGACGGAATCCGTTCCCCCACCCATATGATGAGAGATGTTGATGTAGTGGCTTAAAAGATGCTGACTTTGGTCTCTGTGTGGATGGAGTTTCACAAGCATCAGTTTGATAAATATTATAACCTCATTGTGTCAGAAACATGGGGAGAACCGAATCTGATGGTGTCACGGTTCATGAATTCACTGTTTTCTTCGTGTCTCGTGTATTTGTTGTTCTGTGTGTGGGTGTGTGGGAGTGGGCGTTACCGCTCGGTTCAGCTGATCAGCGCGCCAGCTGATCTCATTTCCCGCACCAGCTGCTGCCTATTTACTCACATATAAATTCTCATCGCACTCTCCTCTCTTTGTCAGATCGTTGTTTGATGTCTCCAGTGTTTGTGTATCCAGTCCAGTCAGAGTTTCAGTTCGTGTCCTCGTTTCCTGTTCCTTGTTCAACTGGTTTTCGTTTTCATCTGGATTCTTCACTGTTTCGTCACCTCATCACTTCAGCACCTGTATCTGACCATCTAGTCCCTGCGTTGCCTGCCTGCTTGCCTGCCTGCCTGTCTGCCTGCCAGCCTGCCTGCCTGCCTGCCTGCGATCATTGTTCTACTTCTACTACATTCAATAAAAGAGATTACTTGCATCCTTGCTTCCTGTTTATTGATCGTGACAGAACGATCTGACCTTCTTCATGGAAGCAGCAAGTAACCCATCCAGCTTGGATGAATTCGTCAGCTCCAGCATTCGGCGCATGGACAGTCAGGAAAAAGGTCTGACGGAGACCGCACGGGCTGTCCAGGCATTGGTGACGCAGGTGTCCGAGCTCACCCAGCAAATCCAATATCTGTGAGCTCCCACTGCGCCACCCACACCGGCCGTTCCCCCCACACCATCAGAGGGAGCTTCCCAGTCAGAGCCCCGCCTACCTATTCCAGAATCATACTCGGGTGAGCCAAGCTTTTGTAGAGCATTTTTAACCCGTTGCTCAATGCATTTCTCTCTACAACCTAAGACCTTCAGCAATGAAAGTGCCAAGGTGGGCTTCGTGCTCACCTTATTGACTGGGAAGGCAGCACTTTGGGGAACGGCGGTGTGGGAGAATCAAGACCCTTGCTGCGCCTCGTTCCAGACACTCGCCGCCGAGATGAAAAGAGTTTTTGATAGAGCGGTCGCCAGGAGAGAGGCGGCTCGGATGCTCGCGGAAACTCAAACAAGGAGAGAGGTCGGTGTCGGAGTACTCTATCGACTTCAGGACCCTGGCGGCAGAGTGTCAGTGGAACGAGGAGGCGCAGTGGGACATGTTCCTGCATGGGCTGGCTGACCGCGTTCAAAGAGAGATCTACGCCCTGGACCTTCCCACTTCGTTCAACGGACTGGTAGATCTTGCTCTTCGAGTAGATGCACGATTGTCAAGAGTCGAGCGACGGAGCTTGCCCAGCCGTGGATTAAGAGGTACGGAAAATCAGCGGTCCAGCGGTGGGGACGCGGTCAGCCCTGTTGACGATCACGAGCCCATGCAGGTCGGTCGAGCTCGGCTTTCCCGGGAGGAGAAGGAAAGGCGGAGATCCCAGGGACTATGCCTGTATTGCGGCGTGGCGGGACATTACGTCTATAACTGTCCGGTAAAAGGCCAAGCCCGGCAGTAAGTATGAGGCTACTGTCGGGTGGGATTTCCGCTGAGAAGACCTCATCAACATCTATGCTCCTCCCGGTATGACTAAGATGGTCAGTCCACAATCACGACTGTCACGCACTGGTGGATTCAGGGGCCGAAGGTAATTTCATGGACCATTCATTTGCAATCAAGTTTCAAGTTCCCATCCAACCACTCACCCGCAAGATTTGCTGTTCATGCACTCAACGGCCAGGACTTACCCACCATTGCACTCATCACCGGACCCATCACACTCATCACATCAGGCAATCACACCGAGACACTTTCATTTTACATACTGAACTCACCTCTCGCACCTGTTGTTCTCGGACATCCCTGGCTCATCGATCACAACCCCAAAATAGACTGGCAGCAAAAATCAGTGTTGGAGTGGAGCAGTAAATGTCATGAGTCCTGTCTTGTGTCTGCCTGTTCGTCTGTTTCTGTCCCTGTGTTTCAGGAGGAGGCAGTGGATTTGTCTAACGTGCCCGCGGAGTACCTAGACCTGAAGGAGGTGTTCAGTAAGTCTCGTGCTGCTTCTGTCATGATGGAAACACGGAAGCAGTTTGCAAGTAAAACTCTCTCTCTTTATTGAGTAACAAAATGATGATAGACACAGTCCAGAGAGAAACAGGGTAGTGGCGCAGAAACTTCGATGGTCAGATGAGTGCCGTGATGAGAAGTGATGACGTGACGTGATAAATCCAGGGTGAACATCCACGGGAACACGAACAGGAAACGAAGAGGGCACAAGACTGGAACGTAGACGAGATCAACAACACTGGAAACCACATACAACGATCTGACAAAGGAGATGCGAAATGAGTGAGTATATATAGGTGATGAGATGAGCTGCAGCTGGTGAAGGGAGTGATGAGCTTGATCGCTGATGAGTGTAAATCAGCCGGCACGCCCACACAATCAGCACACACACACACACACACACAACAACAGAAACACGAGACAAGAAAGAAGCATAGGATTTATGAACCGTGACAGCTTCTCTTCCTCCGCATCGTCCCTATGACTGTGCCATAGATTTATTGCCAGGTAAGTCTCCGCCTAAAGGCAAGTTATATTCGCTTTCTGTCCCAGAAAGGGAGGCTATGGAGAAATATATTTCTGATTCTCTAGCAACGGGGTTCATCCGCCCTTCCTCTTCTCCAGCGGGGCGGGGTTCTTTTTTGTGGGGAAGAAGGACGGATCTCTGCGACCTTGTATTGATTACAGGGGGCTGAACAGCATCACGGTAAAGAATATTGATCCTTTGCCATTGATGTCTTCAGCTTTCGAGAGGTTGCAGGGAGCGTCTATCTTCACTAAATTGGACTTACGTAATGCTTATCATTTGTCCGCATTAGGAAGGGGGATGAGTGGAAGACTGCTTTTAACACCCCCAGGGGGCACTTTGAATACTTGGTCATGCCTTCTGGGTTGTCCAACTCCCCAGCGGTCTTCCAGGCATCTCGTCAACGACGTGCTGCGAGATATGGTCGACCAGTTCATTTATGTCTACCTGGATGACATATTGATAGTTTCATCTTCTCTCCAGGAACATGTGCAGCACGTCCGACGAGTGCTTCAGAGGTTGCTAGAGAATGGGCTTTTTGTCAAGGCGGAGAAATGCGTTTTTCATGCACAGTCTGTTCCTTTCCTAGGATACATTGTGTCGTCTGAGGGAATACATATGGATCCTGAGAAGGTTAGGGCTGTGGTGGAATGGCCAAATCCAGATTCCCGTAAGGCCCTACAGAGGTTTCTGGGGTTCGCCAATTTCTACCGGCGGTTTATTCGCAACTTCAGCCAACTAGCCTCACCTCTGACTGCCTTGACCTCCCCCAGAACTACGTTCAGGTGATCAGACGCAGCTGAGGCTGCGTTTGCCAAACTGAAGGGCCGCTTTGTTTCAGCCCCCATCCTCATTGCCCCTGATCTATCACGTCAGTTCGTGGTGGAGGTCGACGCGTCAGAGGTGGGGGTAGGTGCAGTGATATCCCAGCGTTCTCCCACAGACGACAGGACGATTCTTTATCGCGCATTTCTGACCTTTCTGAACGCCCGTCTACTCCCGAGTGCATTTTGCCCGAGACCCTATTTGTCTCCACACTCGTATGGGAGGTCGAATTGAAGGTCAAGACGGCCTTGAAAGGGGTAACGCCTCCGCCCGGTTGTCCACCGAACCGTTTATTTGTACCGGAGGGATTACGGTCTGACGTCATTCAGTGGGGGCATTGTTCCAACGTAGCTTGTCATCCAGAAGTTAGTCGTACCAAGTTTTTGGTTAAGCAACGATTCTGGTGGCCGCTTATGGCTCGTGATGTCCACAGTTTTGTTTTGGCTTGCTCAGTTTGTGCCATTGGTAAGACCTCCAATCGACCCCCAGATGGGTTACTTCAACCGCTGCCTGTCCCTTCGAGACCCTGGTCCCATATTGCGCTAGATTTTATTACCGCCCTCCCACCCTCTCGAGGCAACACGGTAGTTTTGACCGTGGTGGACCGGTTCTCGAAGGCGGCCCATTTCATTCCCTTGCCCAAATTACCCTCAGCCAAGGAGACAGCGTTGACCGTCGTTGATCATGTCTTTCGCTTACATCGCCTCCCGACAGACGTGGTTTCCGACAGAGGACCCCAATTTGTGTCCAAATTTTGGCAAGAGTTTTGTAAATTATTGGGAGCGACTGTCAGTCTGTCCTCAGGGTTCCATCCCCAGAACAATGGTCAAACTGAGAGAGCCAACCAAGATCTGGAAAGGTCGTTGCGATGTTTGGTCTCCAATAATCCTTCCTCATGGAGTCAACAACTGTCAATGGTGGAGTACGCCCACAATACGTTACCAGTGTCATCTACGGGCCTGTCTCCGTTTGAGTGTAGTATAGGTTACCAGCCACCAATTTTTTCTAGTCTGGAATCCGAAGTCGAGGTTCCCTCCGCTCACGCCTTCGTCCAGAGGTGTCACCGCACTTGGACTAGAGCCCGTGAGACTCTACTCCAAATGGGGGAGCGCACCAAAGCCAAAGCCGATCGCCACCGGTCTAGGCCTCCTGTATACGTCGTTGGTCAAGAAGTGTGGCTTTCTACCAAGAACATTCCTCTCCGCTCCGTTTCTAATAAACTGGCTCCCAAATTTATCGGCCCGTTCACTGTCACCAAGATCATTAGTCCGGTGGCAGTCCGCCTCAAACTCCCTCCAGTGTACAGGAGGATTCATCCCGCCTTCCATGTTTCCAAAATAAAACCCGTGTTTCGTTCTTGTATTAATCCGCCTGCCCCGGTCCCCCCCCCCCCCCCCCGCCACGACCCGTAGAAGGGGAACCTACATATTCGGTTAATCGTATTCTGGACTCAAGGCGGAGGGGACGCGGATTCCAGTACTTAGTGGACTGGGAAGGTTATGGTCCGGAGGAGAGAAGTTGGGTTCCCGCTAGAGACATACTGGATCACTCCCTTATTGATGATTACAATCGACAGGTAAGGGAGTCTGGGGACGCCAGGAGGCGTTCCTAGGAGGGGGGGTGTAATAGCAATTTTTAAATCTCAATGAAAAACACAGCATCAACAGGTGTAAGAAACATTCAAGAGGCAAAACTGTAATAAAGAGAAAAGTTTATTCTTTGAGGATTCTTTTCACAAAAACCGCAGCTACCCGGTTTGGAAAACAGAATACCTACTAGACACAATAAAACATGGATATTTTATACAGTTTCTTGGCAAAAAACTCTTCCTTCCAGGTTTCTTGTAAATTTCCAGAAAGATACCCCCTATCTTCTGCTGGTTCGGACTGGTTTCTACCCCCCTGGTGCAGGTCACACTGTTCTCTGTCCCTGAGACACCCAAAGGCCTTCATCTATGACCTAATTGCCTCCTGCTTCCCTAAGGAGAGGGCCTGGTGCTTCTTTTTTATTAGTTAAATAACCCTGTATTCTTCTAACCAAACTCTTTCTCGTGCTCAGGTATTTCACTATCTTCCTGCCCATCTGTTTTATTGGCCTGCTCTTTCCTGTCCCCCCTCAGCTGCTGGAAAACCTCACAGAAACATTTGATTAAATAGAATTAACAGTTTGAAAACAAATGAATATAAGAAATACTGAATTTTCCCGTAACAGGGGTACTGTCACGGTTCATGAATTCACTGTTTTCTTCGTGTCTTGTGTATTTGTTGTTCTGTGTGTGTGGGTGTGTGTGAGTGGGCGTTACCGCTCGGTTCAGCTGATCAGCGCGCCAGCTGATCTCATTTCCCGCACCAGCTGCTGCCTATTTACTCACATATAAATTCTCATCGCACTCTCCTCTCTTTGTCAGATCGTTGTTTGATGTCTCCAGTGTTTGTGTATCCAGTCCAGTCGGAGTTTCAGTTCGTGTCCTCGTTTCCTGTTCCTTGTTCAACTGGTTTTCGTTTTCATCTGGATTCTTCACTGTTTCGTCACCTCATCACTTCAGCACCTGTATCTGACCATCTAGTCCCTGCGTTGCCTGCCTGCTTGCCTGCCTGCCTGCCTGTCTGCCTGCCAGCCTGCCTGCCTGCCTGCGATCATTGTTCTACTTCTACTACATTCAATAAAAGAGATTACTTGCATCCCTGCTTCCTGTTTATTGATTGTGACAGATGGCTCTTCCTTTAAACATCATCAACTCCTCCTGTGGTTATTAACTTCCTCTCATCTGACCAACTGAGTGTTTAAATACTGCTAGAATTGCTATTGGTGACCCTGTCCCACAGTGAAGTGTTGCGTTACATGTGTGAAACGTGTGAGACGTGCGTATACTGTTAATTACACTGGCTCAACGCACATCTGCTCTGAACAGTTTACAGACTATTATTTGCATTTCTCTTAGTTTCACTTCTTTATTTTAGCAGTTTCCTGCATGCCATTAAACTCTAGAAATAAAATCTTGAAATTATTAGTGATAAAATTGGTTCGTTACTGAAAATGGATCCACTATCCATGACTCCTGAATTATAAAACAAATAAAAGTATAAATAAAAGTTTTTAAAAGTATTGTAAAGTAATTATTAGCATCAGCTTGGTAAAAATAAAACGCATTTGCACATCAGCGTCTGTAAAGCAGATATTAACTGTCTTCAGGTATTGTTTCTACACATGGATCATAACGTTCTGCTTTACTCTCTCCAGCCTTGAGAAATATATCAGAACCTGCTCTCGGTTATTGAAGCGGGTTCTCAACTACAACTCGCTTCAGTGGACTTTGTTACAGATACATTACGAACTCATGAAGGGGAATTAACATATTCGTAACAAACATCTCAGGAAAGGAGACGTATTAAACACAATTGCAGAGGTTTTATTAAGAAAATTAGTAGCAATCATTCAAAATGAAAAAAAAAAAAAGATGCCAAAAACAGGAATGAACAGACAAGATACACGAATCACCAAATCAGCTCCATCACACAGAACAGAGAGAGGATTATACAGTCTGAGTCTGTCCATTACTGTCTTTAATATTATATCTAAAGCACTGTAGGCAAATATCCATAAAATCCATATAAATGAAAATAAATCTGGTCTTTTTTTTTTTTAATCTTGGTCTTTATAAAAAAAAAAATAATAAACAAGATTATGTCACTATAAGTGCACTATAAGAGTTTTTTCCTGTTTTCTGAGAAGAAAATAAAACAATGAACAATCATCTGTAAGTTTTTGCTATTGTAAATATCGTTGCAGATTCTATCTATATATATAAATATATCTATTTGATGATTTATTCATTCATAGATGTTAAGTGCGGTTCTAGCACACTAGCATTTATACGTTTGTATAAACACTGAAATGTGAAATATCTATTTATTGACGGCATCTAAAACATACAACGTTTCATGCATGGAAACATTCAAATGCACAAATATTGACGAATCCTTTGAGGTTTCAATTCTGAATTGATGGATTTATCCGGCTGATTTTATTGTGGTGGGATCAAACCGCTGAAGTGAGAGACTGATGATGTGTGACAGTGATCATGTGATCATGAAGCTTGTGTAGGAGCTGCTGCTGTAGTTCGGCTTCTGACCGGAGTCAGTGTTGGTGAATCGACTGGAGCTGAAGAAGATGCATGTTCAGACGCATCACCTGTAGGACATTAACATCATATTTTACAGTGTTGTTTCTCACCTGAATACTTGACAGTGTATCTGACTGAGGTCTTGAGTTGATTTCTCTGAGTAAGCTGACATCTCCACTCTCTGTTGTCATCTTCATTCAGGAGTGTTGTAGACAGAGTGATGACACAGTGATCTGATGGTAATAATATCTGATATCTGGAGACTGACTTCAGATTAACACCAGCCTCATTCACCCACAACAGCTCAAATCCCTCAGAAAGGAACCAATAATTACATTCGGCTGAATACAACTGACAGGAGAGAGTCACAGAGCGGCCTGGACTGATCTCAGTCTGTGAGGATGAAGATGATGAAGATGGTGATGATGATGGAGACACTGAAACTGAACACAAGACACAAATCACAGACTCTTCAATCATCATCTGAGTTTAAAGGGAGAATTTTAAATTGACCACATAATCATAAACTTACCATGAAGAACAAACAGAAAAACACGTGCATCAGGATCTTGTCGACTGACATTCACATATTGTTGGCAGATGTATAATCCATAATCTTCTTCTGTGACGTTCTTGATGTTCAGAGAGCAGTCAGACTCCAGACTCAGTCTCTCATGTCTCTCTGTGTCTTTATTCTTTATCCCTCGACCAATCAGTTCAACTGGTGCTGTATGTCTGGATCTGTCATAGAAGCTCCATGTAGTTGATTTGCAGTCAGAAAGAGCTTTATTACAGGACAGAGAGACATTTTCACCAGAACTGATGTACTCATAATCCCCTTCACTGGTACCTGAAACACAGTATATCTCAGAGATCATTACGATATATATTAATAAATTAAAACATAAAACATACCATCATAAAAAGCAGAAGTTTTAAATCATAGTATTTTTCCTCACTTAAAGCAAACAACACACTCTCCAGAATAAACTATTAGTCTTTATCAGAGAGCTGTTCAAATCACTGGCACACTCTTAATATGAAGATAATTCTTCATCATCAGATGTTTTGAGTGACACTATGTCCAGTATCAGGAATAATACAGTATGATCTGTATGTATCAATACACAACTCTGAGATCACAACGTGAATGTGTGCAAGAATAAACTGAGCATGTTCAAATGAACTCTTTCCAGACTAATTCAACTAAATGTCTTTAGAGAAAATACAGATTTATTTACCTGTGTGAAGTGAGAATGATCAGTCCCAGCAAACACAGATCACACTTATCAGACATTTTCTGTTTCTGTCAGTCTTTCTCTTCATTATATACAGTTACAGCTCTTCCTTTAAACATCATCAGCTCCTCCTGTGGTTATTAACTTCCTCTCATCTGTTTAAATCCGTTTAATATAGTGACACTATTGTAAGAACTGATTTTCCTGCTAAGACAAAAGCTGAGATAAAACTCACCCTACAATAAAGCAATAAAACGTACCCTGGACAGAAGATCGCAAAGAAAGAGCACAGGACATTGTCTTGTCCAAACTTTTCTCCTTCCTCATCTCTGCATCCCCCTCTCCCTCCTCCCTTCTGACAGAAATAAAGTCAATCTGGTTATTAATAAAAAGTGAAAGCAGCATTTGAAAAAGACATTGAAAAAGAGGCATGATGTGATTGGCTGCAAAAAAACACCCGTTAATCTTTAAGTTTTCATGAATTAAGATTTAATTTATTTATTTGAATGTATTGCTTTATTTATTTTAGAGTATTTTATGGGATACCATATAAAATATACCTATAATTTTTTTTCATAAACACAAACTGCCCTCCACCCAGTGCTATTCTATCCAGAGTTACATTTTAACACACATTGTGTGCTAAAATCTACACAACATGTGTCAAAATGCTATCTACACAGTCACGTGTTGTTTTTTGACACATCTCTTTTTGCAGTGTACTTGTCACACAATTTCTGAAACCTGACACTAAAACACCATAACCACACACCAAATCTGCAAAACCATACACCAATTATTGGCCTTCAACTCAGTTTCCAATTTTATAAAACACTTTTTGTGAGGCATTTTGCATTTGCAATTCTTGGATTTGTGTGTAAAGTTTTGAAAAAAAGAGGCAACGTTTTGAAAATGTGTGTAAGCAGTTTACACAGATAAAATAGTGTTGAGGCAATTGTTTGATTTTGCCTGACGAGGCAGAGGTTCTCTGAATGTAGTTTGAAGTTTTGGTTTTGTGTTTAAGGTTTTGAGAAAGTGAGTGATGGTTCAGAGAAATGTGTTTTAGCAATTCAGAAAAACTGTAAATAACTGTACATAAAATATTGATTTGACTAAGTTTAATATTTTATTAGCTCACCAAATGCAAAACTTCCACAAAGATAAAACGTTCCTAGCAAGCGTTTAGCGCTGCTGACTTCAGTAACCCGGATGAGCCTGTGTTACCTGTTTTCAGAAGTTCTTATGTAAGGGATAATGTAGAGTGAGGCGGTTGTTATAGCAAATACAAACCCGACAGGCTGATCGGGACTTGGGGTTGTACTGAAGGGGTTGTATTCGCTATAACAACCGCCTCGCTCTACATTATCCCGCTTATTACATGGCTACCCACCAAATAAATCAATAATTTGACACAAAATATTGATTTAAAAAGGAGTTTATTGATTTAAAACTATTGTATTGCTTCCGCTAAAGAAAATAGTCCGTTCCGTCTCTACGGTTAGAATCCTGCGTCCATAGCAACGCTCTGTTTTTCATGGCAACGGTGTGTTATACTTCGCAGCGGTCTGTTATCAAGAAATAACAGGCCGCATTCTACATTGGAATTCAACCAAGCCATGTAATACCTGGGAATAACACACCGCTGGATGGCGCAATTGACCAATCAGAATCAAGTATTCCACAGAGCTGTGTATTACAGTTTTTTTTTTTCAATTGCTTAAGCACAATTTTGAAAACAGGGCCTGGTTTTTCAAACCCCTTCACCCAATTAGCACAACACTACACCAAAGTAGCACAACACCTCAGATCATTTGCAAAATGGAACACTTTAACAAAGTCTCATAAAAACCTTATTTTGTTGTCATAACAAACACAACCATCATATGGTCTGATTCTGTTTGAATCAGTTAAACAGTCCTGTGCTCAGCCTAAAACACATTTAGCATTTACACAGAGAAAGTGTAAAAATAAATTCACCAACACCACATGACACCAATTGTGCAGACTAACGAAAATATTTATTTATTTTCATGTACTCAAATCAGTCAATAATGAACATTTCAACAAAACATTTTCCAGCTTTCATACAGTATTACTCAACGTACCATTGTACTGTAAGCAGTAATACTATAACACAAATTACATATCCAGTTCAGTACCAAAAAAAAAAAAAAAAAACTCTCTGCCTTGCTGGATCTGGCCACAGGGCCTCGTCAACATCACAGGCTATATTTTCATTTGCAAGGCAACGTGGGAAGAATCTTTTGGAGTGACGAATACACCCTTGTATGGATGCTGCTTCAATTTGATCAAATTCACTCTCCCTCTTCCTCTTCGGATTCCCCCTCTCATCCGCACTCTCCCTCTTCGGCCCTGTCCCAAATGGCGCACTTCATGTGGACTTTCGGTCTTGTGGACTTAAATTGTGCATGCTCGCTGAGTCTACGAGTCCGTAGGCCGTCCCATTCAGCATTTTAACGCTCTGAAGTGTGCTCAGCAGCGCCCCCTTTGTACCCTTGAAGCGGTCTTCCGCGAAGCCTGCATAGATGCAGGCTCCGCTCCACACACTTTAACTACCCAGGAATCCTTGCGAAAAGCCAATCAGACAACGGATGGGAGGAGATTTCGCTCACGGATAATTTGGCATGGCTGAGAAGAAAATATTACGTTTTTTATGACCTAGATGTACATTTTACCAGTTGTTACCTACAGGTTATACAAACATTATGGTCATCGACCAGTGGTTGATGTCTCAAACATAATACAGTTTTTTACAATCGCTATGACAATTTTTTCAATACTTTTAACAAATTTCCTAAACTCTTAACGCACCAACACACCTACAACACACAATTGGCAAAACAGTTAATTTCATGCTCAAAATCACACATTGTAAACTAAACTCCAACACTAATTTTCTAAATACAATAATACACTATGTCTACCAAAACACTGCAAACATCAGATGGAATTACAGAAACTGCATTATTGTATACGTGTCAGGTATGCCCTTATACAACAGACAGTATATTGTATTGATCATAGATTGTGTTTTGCACTGCAGTTTCTTTTGAAGCCTCTCTACATTTTTGTTTTGTTGGGTTTAGGTCTTTTGCTGCAGAAATTCAATAAAAAAAAGACCCATCTCAGAGTGCTTTATAGAATGTACGGTTACAGTATACCATATGGTCATGCGATTGAAAGAACCTCAACACCTGAGTGTGTTTCCTAGATGGGAATCAGCTGTGATTTATATATTTGCATAATTCAATCAGCTGTTTCTCAGTAACAATAGGATAAAATGCAGGGGATATATTTGTGTTTCAATTCACAATATAAACAGCTGTTTACCTTGACTTTAGCCTGTAAGGTTAGGTTTAGGCATACAGTGTTAAAGCATTGGTAAATTTGGCAGTAAAAATCCATTGTTTTGGTCTTGTTTGAGCTTGTGTGTAAAAGAAGTTCAAGCATTTTAAATTTGTGTTAATTGTATGCATTTTGTGTTAAAGCAACAAGAAATGTGTTAATAGTATAGCTTACATAGACAGATGTAGTGCTAACTGTGTTGAGAGTTTTGGAAAATTGTTAAAAGTATTGCAAAATCTGTAAAAAACTGCAAATAACAGTCCAATTGCATGTGTAATATAGGCTTGGTACATCAGAGTCTGTAGAAATGGTTTCTTGAAAAGGAAGAACTGTCAGCTATTCACTTATGTTTGATGAATATCTGCTATAAGAAGTGGTGTCAAGCATGAACGTTAAGTGGAATTGTACACTAAGAATGAATGAGTCACAAATGAGCCACCAAATGAAGAGAAGAGGAATCTATAGCAGTACTTCTTTTAATAAACACAAAACACTGGAGAACACATTGTGCAATGCAAGACAAAGAACTGAATAAACTGAGCGCTATATAAACAGGCAAACAAAGGGAGCTAAATGAAACACAGGTGAACTTAATTAGTGACTAACAAACTATCATGGTTAACTTGTAGCTCAACATGAGTTCCTATAAGAGCAGCCAAAAGGAACATTCTCTCAACCCCAGGTCAGGACTGCACACGGATTAAGCGGTGTAGTATTTTTGTGACTGCAATATTCAGGCTGCACACGGATTGAGGACAACTTTTCAGCTGTACGGTAATGCACCTTTGCTGGTTTAGGCTTGTTTTTGTTTCTTCTCCATTTCTACTCCATAAATTATAGAGTTTTCTAGACAGCAACATGGTGTCGGCCCACATCTGGTACACATGGATTACACACGGCCCAGATGTGGGCCGGATCTGGTTGCTGCCTGGGTTCTTGTATAGTTTTCCGTTGCAAACTAATCTGGTTGTGCTATTTTACCTAATGCAACTTCCATTCTCAAAGTTCCCTGCAACAACGCTTTGACCTTTTATCAAAAATATTACATTCTTAAACCAAATGGCATGATTTCACTGAATCCACTCTTCATTGTAGGCTTTCAAGATCAACATGGAGAAAATCATCCTAATATTCCCTCTGATATTGCTGGTGCTGCATATACAAGGAGGAGAGTTCCACAAACTTCCAGTTTGTTTGCCTGAAGCTCCACAGCCGGAAGTCGTGGAGTTCGACAACACAATCTATGCCACTTGTGAAGTAACTCCCAGCCCCAATTTGCCACGTAACCAGCCAAAGATCTTTGGGCAAATCCTCTTCAAGCAGGTCTTCCCCAATGGAGATTTAGAAGTGAAAATCAACCTCCGTGGTTTGCCTGCCATCGATCGTCAAGAGCGTGCCATGCACATCCATCAGTATGGAGACCTCAGTCAAGGCTACATCACTG
This sequence comes from Abramis brama, assembly GCF_963993115.1. NCBI lineage: Eukaryota > Metazoa > Chordata > Actinopteri > Cypriniformes > Leuciscidae > Abramis > Abramis brama. The sequence continues at coordinate 42,937,932 of NC_139963.1, read as the reverse complement.
TTGGTCCTCATTATAATCCAAACGGCGTTGACCACCCTCATCATCCTGGAGACCTGGGCAACTTTGCTTCCGAGAAAGGAGTTATAAGGCAGTTCCTGACGCTTCCAGACGCCAAGCTCTTTGGGCCTTATTCCATTCTGGGACGTGCGGTGGTGGTTCATGAGAAGGAGGATGATCTGGGAATGGGTTCAGATGAGGAGATTAAACCCAGTGGGAATGCTGGACCGATAATTGCTCTCGGTGTGATTGGTATTACTACTCCAAGTCTGTGGCAGAAGACTGAAGTGCCCCCCAAGAAAAAGTGTGGAGGAATGCACTGAGAGTCAAAGATGAGGGAGTCGGATATGGTGGAAGGGCAGATTCAAATAGGATAATCATGATTTTCCTTGTGTATTCTTTGTATGTGTCCTACATTAAAGTATATTTCATAACCTGAACATTCCCATGTTTTTTTTTTTCTTGGTCTTTTCAGAGGCCTTTTGGCCATAGCTTCCAATAGTAAATGCACTCTTTGCACAAAGTGGGCCGTTTAGTTTGATTTACTGTGCTCAATGGGTTAACACTTTAAGAGCATGACAATGGCCTTTAATTAAAGATACACTATTTCTTTAAATGATACAATGGTTTTGGTTGATGCAATATGACACTGGAGGGTGTGGCTACATCTCAAGGGAGGACACCCTTATTGTTGAAGGTAGGCATAACCTCTGACATAAGATTTTATTTTCTAAATTATAAGGTTTCTTGCTAAATGTCAACAAATGGGTATATTATTCTGACAGTTTGTTACTACAGTTAACAGCGAATCAAAATGTAAGGTGTTTAAAGCTACAATATGTACGATTTTTTTTTAAATAAAATGACCAAAATCACTTGCAAAGTGTGATATATATATATATATTTCCTGCAGTTGTGTACTTCCAGTATCCCAAAAGTTCCCAAAGATTTTTAATTTCAGAGAAATTCCAATTTTAAATTAAAGCTGCAAGCAGCATTTATCGGGGTTCAAGCATTTAAGGCCTTTAAGCACAAATGCATAAAAAAGACATTAAGTTTTATTTGGCAACCATTTAACCACTGACATCATACATGGAAAAGACCATTTCCAGCCAATTTAACATAGGAAATATATGGTTTTCAAAGCTTTTTAACAGTTATAGCGCCACCTATGGTCCGATCTCCATAAAATTGTGCATGCTTGTTTACAATGTTATTTCACATATGCTCACCAATTTTCGTGAAGTTCTGAGTTTTCGTTTAGGATTTAAAGGCTTTCGAGTTCATTTTCTAAATGACCCTGTTTTAGCCATCCAAATGCAAAAGTTCAACTTTTTTTTGATAATTATTGTTCTAGAGAGTCCAGAGAATTGTCCTAGACTGGTTTGGTTGCGATCGGGCGAAAACGCCTAGGTCTAGTTCGCAAAAATAGGTTTTTGACATAATCATGAATATTCAATATAATATACACAAACCGTCTAGGAGTTATGAGCAATTTCATACTTTTGCTTGCTGTAGCGCCACCTATTGGCCAATCGGGGTCATACTTTGATAGGTTCTCCCCAAATTGAGGACTACCATTTGGCCAAGTTTCAAGACTCCAGCATTTAAGAGCATTTTCAAGACTCCAGGCATTTTCACATTTAGCTCCTAAACTCTGGAATGGCCTTCCTGATATTGTTCGAGGCTCAGACTCACTGTTCCAGTTTAAAACTAGATTAAAGACACATCTCTTTATCCAAGCATTCACATAATACTTACCTTTTAGACTACAGTTGAATCAGATTGAATGCATTAATATTATGAACAGCAGCTACGCTAATTATTTCCCATCTGCTTTTCTGTTGTTAGGTAAATACAGATCGTCAGCTCCAGTTTGTATCCAGCCTCTCATGGAAACTACAGATGCCCCAACACCCGTGAAGAGACGACTCGACGCTGGCGATATGTTATGCCCTAAATTAATACATGATTACTAATTGTATTTTTCTATGTACATTTCTGACATGCACTTTCTGTAAAGCTGCTTTGAAACAATATGTATTGTGAAAAGCGCTATACAAATAAATTTGAATTGAATTGAATTGAATTGACGGTTTGGGCAGCACGATCAGTTTTACGGCGGAATAATAAAAACCCTAACAATTACAATAGGGTTTTAGCACTTCGTGCTTGAACCCCGAATAATGGCTCGTCCATGTTCACTTGTCGCCTGTCAATGACGTAATATCCGCGTTATCCCTGGTTTCCGCTCGTACTGCCATAGTAACCATGGCGACAACTGCGTTACGTCTAGCGGCACGCTCATGGAGTTGTTTCGTTCAAACCATTGTGGACCATGGCAAGCAGACTTTGGGACAAAAGGAGAACTAAAACGAGGATCAATATCGGCGTGGTGTTTTCGAGATGCCGCCAACTTCGACTTGACAGAGACGTCTTGCATGTACTTTATTAGACAGTTGAGCAAATGTACATAAAACTAATCAATGTCATATAGCTCAACATGATGAAATGTTAGAATATGATCAGTATGTTATTCTAATGTTCATCTAGCTTACTGCTAGTCTCATACAGACAAACAAACGCATAGAATAACATTATAACTTTCAACACACTCAAATGCAGTTTAGTGTGATAGTGTAGACCAAGTGAAACTGCGCTGCGTTACCTCACAAGTTTAATTCGCCAAATAAACTGACTTGTTAACCCTTTTCCACCAAGGCAGTGCTGGTGCTGGTTCACGGCTAGAGCCTAGTTTCAAATGGGTTCTTTGTTTTTCGACACCCAGAGCACCAGCTCTGAACCAGGAAAAGTGGCTCTTAAGTAGCACCAAAACATTGCTGGTCTAGAAGTAAGAACCGCTTGCGTCAGGGGCTGGGGGCGGGGTTACCGTGACCAACAAGACGAACAGAAACTTGTGACCGCCATTTTTCAAATAGCAGCTAATCGAGCTAATAGCAGCTTGATTGTAATCTCCGTCTATGCAAGTTACGGCGAGCTGCACGAACACGTTGGATTCGCCGTGTTTGGATGCCGATGTAGGTTCGCAAAGCCATGAGCATCAATAGTAACGCAACGACCTCCATTGTTGATGGAAGGCTTGTTCGAGATGCATCGGAGCGGCACGGACCGATCGGAGCTGCGGGAGTGTTTGGAGAGCATACGAGTCCTTGTGCTTTTGGATTGCTTTCGCAGTGCTTTGATGTCATGAGCCGATCGGTCTGCGAGAAGCCGAACCATCTCGAACAAGCCTGGTGTGTTTGTGTTTGGCGCTGCCACGCTATATAGCGTTGCTGGGCAACATGAGATGTACACAGTGACCTTGTGGAAAGGCAAACCGGATCTTAGAGAGCTCGTCAGACGAACCAACTCCGGACTGGCAATACTGTAGCTCTGGCTCTGAACTGGCACCTGGTTCATGCTGGTGGAAAAGGGGTATGTGTGAGTATTAATTCAGCACTTGCGGGTAGATCGGTAGAATGAAATGTCCTTATTCCTTTATATCCGCGGGACTCGCATGTGGCTCTGATATCTGTCTCTCATTGGCAATCGCGACCTGCTTCATACCACAGTCATGTTAAAAACATCAATGTATTCACTCATCCATAAACATTATTAGATCCTTCGGCAAGTTCCATAATTCCGCTTATGCGTCATCAACCTACACCTTTGTTATTGTAAGAGGTTAGCAAGCCTGGTTAGTACCTGGATGGGAGACCTCCTGAGAAAACCAGGTTGCTGCTGGAAGAGGTGTTAGTGAGGCCAGCAGGGGGTGCTCACCCGTGGTCTATGTGGGACCTAACGCTCCAGCGTAGTGATCGGGACACTATACTGTCAAAGAGCACCATCCTTCCAATGAGACGTTAAACCGAGCTCCTGACTCTCTGTGGTCATTAAAAATCCCAGGATGTCCTTCGAAAAAGAGTAGGGGTGTAACCCCGGCATCCTGGCCAAATTTGCCCCTTGGCCTCTGTCCATCATGGCCTCCTAATCATCCCCTTATACTGATTGGCTTCATTACTGTCTCCTCTCCACCATTAAGCTGGTGTGTGTGGTGGGCGTTCTGGTCCAATATGGCTGCCGTCGCATCATCCAGGTGGATGCTGCACATTGGTGGTGGTTGAGGATATTCCCCCTTCCATGTAAAGCACGTTGAGTACCCAGAAAAGCGCTATATAAATGTAACAAATTATTATTATTATTATTATTATTATTAAAATGTAGATGCAGAAAATAACGCTTTAAAACATGGACACAATATTAAGTTTAAGTATATTAATATTAAGTATATTAAGTTCATCTACAGTGTTTCGAGAAAACAGACAGAAAAAAAGTTTTACAATATGGTTACCATTTAAAATGTTCCTCTTATTGAATTTTTGTTAGCCTATTTGTTGTTGCATGTGTTGTAGTTCCATTTGTAATATGTTGTAGAGTTCATTAAGATATCTGATATTCAAATTTCATAAAATTTCGTGTTAACACAACATGTTCTAGTTGTTTTGAACTTTACACATGCATTGAGTGAACTGATGAGTATTACTCATCATAGCCTATCTATGTGCTTTTGGGTCTGTTAAATATGCTGTGGAATATGTTTGTGTGATGTGTTAATAAATCATGTGTTTTTAAGATCCAGGATCATTTTTGATAAATTAGGGATGGGTCACATTACCTGAAAAGAAATTTGTCTGGAGTGCATGATCTCAAAATGTTTATTGGTATATACCTTGCAAATAACACACATCAACTGTATTCAAAATGAAATATTAAAGTCGGACCTTAAAGTTAACAAAAGTAATAAAAAGAAATAAACATCTAGGTACTGTATCTAAATGACAAGTGTCCCACCTTACCTGCATTCAGTCTACTAAAAGGGGATTTTAACATCGGTGCCATAGAGGAATCATTCCCTCAGAAATTTTTACTTCTGCCTTCAAAGACAAGTACAGTTTTTTACCATCGCTATGACAATTTTTTCAATACTTTTAACAAATTTCCTAAACCAATAACGCACCGACACACCTACAACACACAATTGGCAAAACAGTTAATTTCATGCTCAAAATCACACACTGTAAACTAAGCTCCAACACTAATTTTCTAAATACAATAATGCACTATGCCTACCAAAACACTGCAAACATGTCTCAAAATCAAATAACATAGCCGTCCAACAGGAAGATTTAGTCAATCATAGCACAATGTCATAAAAACACTAACATCAGATGGAATTACAGAAACTGCATTATTGTATACGTGTCAGGTATGCCCTTATACAACAGACAGTATATTGTATTGATCATAGATTGTGTTTTGCACTGCAGTTTCTTTTGAAGCCTCTCTACATTTTTGTTTTGTTGGGTTTAGGTCTTTTGCTGCAGAAATTCAATAAAAAAAAGACCCATCTCAGAGTGCTTTATAGAATGTACGGTTACAGTATACCATATGGTCATGCGATTGAAAGAAACTCAACACCTGAGTGTGTTTCCTAGATGGGAATCAGCTGTGATTTATATATTTGCATAATTCAATCAGCTGTTTCTCAGTAACAATAGGATAAAATGCAGGGGATATATGTGTGTTTCAATTCACAATATAAACAGCTGTTTACCTTGACTTTAGCCTGTAAGGTTAGGTTTAGGCATACAGTGTTAAAGCATTGGTAAATTTGGCAGTAAAAATCCATTGTTTTGGTCTTGTTTGAGCTTGTGTGTAAAAGAAGTTCAAGCATTTTAAATTTGTGTTAATTGTATGCATTTTGTGTTAAAGCAACAAGAAATGTGTTAATAGTATAGCTTACATAGACAGATGTAGTGCTAACTGTGTTGAGAGTTTTTGGAAAATTGTTAAAAGTATTGCAAAATCTGTAAAAAACTGCAAATAACAGTCCAATTGCATGTGTAATATAGGCTTGGTACATCAGAGTCTGTAGAAATGGTTTCTTGAAAAGGAAGAACTGTCAGCTATTCACTTATGTTTGATGAATATCTGCTATAAGAAGTGGTGTCAAGCATGAACGTCAAGTGGAATTGTACACTAAGAATGAATGAGTCACAAATGAGCCACCAAATGAAGAGAAGAGGAATCTATAGCAGTACTTCTTTTAATAAACACAAAACACTGGAGAACACATTGTGCAATGCAAGACAAAGAACTGAATAAACTGAGCGCTATATAAACAGGCAAACAAAGGGAGCTAAATGAAACACAGGTGAACTTAATTAGTGACTAACAAACTATCATGGTTAACTTGTAGCTCAACATGAGTTCCTATAAGAGCAGCCAAAAGGAACATTCTCTCAACCCCAGGTCAGGACTGCACACGGATTAAGCGGTGTAGTATTTTTGTGACTGCAATATTCAGGCTGCACACGGATTGAGGACAACTTTTCAGCTGTACGGTAATGCACCTTTGCTGGTTTAGGCTTGTTTTTGTTTCTTCTCCATTTCTACTCCATAAATTATAGAGTTTTCTAGACAGCAACATGGTGTCGGCCCACATCTGGTACACATGGATTACACACGGCCCAGATGTGGGCCGGATCTGGTTGCTGCCTGGGTTCTTGTATAGTTTTCCGTTGCAAACTAATCTGGTTGTGCTATTTTACCTAATGCAACTTCCATTCTCAAAGTTCCCTGCAACAACGCTTTGACCTTTTATCAAAAATATTACATTCTTAAACCAAATGGCATGATTTCACTGAATCCACTCTTCATTGTAGGCTTTCAAGATCAACATGGAGAAAATCATCCTAATATTCCCTCTGATATTGCTGGTGCTGCATATACAAGGAGGAGAGTTCCACAAACTTCCAGTTTGTTTGCCTGAAGCTCCACAGCCGGAAGTCGTGGAGTTCGACAACACAATCTATGCCACTTGTGAAGTAACTCCCAGCCCCAATTTGCCACGTAACCAGCCAAAGATCTTTGGGCAAATCCTCTTCAAGCAGGTCTTCCCCAATGGAGATTTAGAAGTGAAAATCAACCTCCGTGGTTTGCCTGCCATCGATCGTCAAGAGCGTGCCATGCACATCCATCAGTATGGAGACCTCAGTCAAGGCTACATCACTGTTGGTCCTCATTATAATCCAAACGGCGTTGACCACCCTCATCATCCTGGAGACCTGGGCAACTTTGCTTCCGAGAAAGGAGTTATAAGGCAGTTCCTGACGCTTCCAGACGCCAAGCTCTTTGGGCCTTATTCCATTCTGGGACGTGCGGTGGTGGTTCATGAGAAGGAGGATGATCTGGGAATGGGTTCAGATGAGGAGAGTAAACCCAGTGGGAATGCTGGACCGATAATTGCTCTCGGTGTGATTGGTATTACTACTCCAAGTCTGTGGCAGAAGACTGAAGTGCCCCCCAAGAAAAAGTGTGGAGGAATGCACTGAGAGTCAAAGATGAGGGAGTCGGATATGGTGGAAGGGCAGATTCAAATAGGATAATCATGATTTTCCTTGTGTATTCTTTGTATGTGTCCTACATTAAAGTATATTTCATAACCTGAACATTCCCATGTTTTTTTTTTTTCTTGGTCTTTTCAGAGGCCTTTTGGCCATAGCTTCCAATAGTAAATGCACTCTTAAAAATAATGTAGGGTGAATGCAGGCAAAGTGGGCCGTTTAGTTTGATTTACTGTGCTCAATGGGTTAACACTTTAAGAGCATGACAATGGCCTTTAATTAAAGATACACTATTTCTTTAAATGATACAATGGTTTTGGTTGATGCAATATGACACTGGAGGGTGTGGCTACATCTCAAGGGAGGACACCCTTATTGTTGAAGGTAGGCATAACCTCTGACATAAGATTTTATTTTCTAAATTATAAGGTTTCTTGCTAAATGTCAACAAATGGGTATATTATTCTGACAGTTTGTTACTACAGTTAACAGAGAATCAAAATGTAAGGTGTTTAAAGCTACAATATGTAAGATTTTTTTTTAAATAAAATGACCAAAATCACTTGCAAAGTGCGATATATATATTTCCTGCAGTTGTGTACTTCCAGTATCCCAAAAGTTCCCAAAGATTTTTAATTTCAGAGAAATTCCAATTTTAAATTAAAGCTGCAAGCAGCATTTATTGGGGTTCAAGCATTTAAGGCCTTTAAGCACAAATGCATAAAAAAGACATAAATGACCCTAAATGACCCTGTTTTAGCCATCCAAATGCAAAAGTTCAACTTTTTTTTGATAATTATTGTTCTAGAGAGTCCAGAGAATTGTCCTAGACTGGTTTGGTTGCGATCGGGCGAAAACGCCTAGGTCTAGTTCGCAAAAATAGGTTTTTGACATAATCATGAATATTCAATATAATATACACAAACCGTCTAGGAGTTATGAGCAATTTCATACTTTTGCTTGCTGTAGCGCCACCTATTGGCCAATCGGGGTCATACTTTGATAGGTTCTCCCCAAATTGAGGACTACCATTTGGCCAAGTTTCAAGACTCCAGCATTTAAGAGCATTTTCAAGACTCCAGGCATTTTCACATTTAGCTCCTAAACTCTGGAATGGCCTTCCTGATATTGTTTGAGGCTCAGACTCACTGTTCCAGTTTAAAACTAGATTAAAGACACATCTCTTTATCCAAGCATTCACATAATACTTACCTTTTAGACTACAGTTGAATCAGATTGAATGCATTAATATTATGAACAGCAGCTACGCTAATTATTTCCCATCTGCTTTTCTGTTGTTAGGTAAATACAGATCGTCAGCTCCAGTTTGTATCCAGCCTCTCATGGAAACTACAGATGCCCCAACACCCGTGAAGAGACGACTCGACGCTGGCGATATGTTATGCCCTAAATTAATACATGATTACTAATTGTATTTTTCTATGTACATTTCTGACATGCACTTTCTGTAAAGCTGCTTTGAAACAATATGTATTGTGAAAAGCGCTATACAAATAAATTTGAATTGAATTGAATTGAATTGACGGTTTGGGCAGCACGATCAGTTTTACGGCGGAATAATAAAAACCCTAACAATTACAATAGGGTTTTAGCACTTCGTGCTTGAACCCCGAATAATGGCTCGTCCATGTTCACTTGTCGCCTGTCAATGACGTAATATCCGCGTTATCCCTGGTTTCCGCTCGTACTGCCATAGTAACCATGGCGACAACTGCGTTACGTCTAGCGGCACGCTCATGGAGTTGTTTCGTTCAAACCATTGTGGACCATGGCAAGCAGACTTTGGGACAAAAGGAGAACTAAAACGAGGATCAATATCGGCGTGGTGTTTTCGAGATGCCGCCAACTTCGACTTGACAGAGACGTCTTGCATGTACTTTATTAGACAGTTGAGCAAATGTACATAAAACTAATCAATGTCATATAGCTCAACATGATGAAATGTTAGAATATGATCAGTATGTTATTCTAATGTTCATCTAGCTTACTGCTAGTCTCATACAGACAAACAAACGCATAGAATAACATTATAACTTTCAACACACTCAAATGCAGTTTAGTGTGATAGTGTAGACCAAGTGAAACTGCGCTGCGTTACCTCACAAGTTTAATTCGCCAAATAAACTGACTTGTTAACCCTTTTCCACCAAGGCAGTGCTGGTGCTGGTTCACGGCTAGAGCCTAGTTTCAAATGGGTTCTTTGTTTTTCGACACCCAGAGCACCAGCTCTGAACCAGGAAAAGTGGCTCTTAAGTAGCACCAAAACATTGCTGGTCTAGAAGTAAGAACCGCTTGCGTCAGGGGCTGGGGGCGGGGTTACCGTGACCAACAAGACGAACAGAAACTTGTGACCGCCATTTTTCAAATAGCAGCTAATCGAGCTAATAGCAGCTTGATTGTAATCTCCGTCTATGCAAGTTACGGCGAGCTGCACGAACACGTTGGATTCGCCGTGTTTGGATGCCGATGTAGGTTCGCAAAGCCATGAGCATCAATAGTAACGCAACGACCTCCATTGTTGATGGAAGGCTTGTTCGAGATGCATCGGAGCGGCACGGACCGATCGGAGCTGCGGGAGTGTTTGGAGAGCATACGAGTCCTTGTGCTTTTGGATTGCTTTCGCAGTGCTTTGATGTCATGAGCCGATCGGTCTGCGAGAAGCCGAACCATCTCGAACAAGCCTGGTGTGTTTGTGTTTGGCGCTGCCACGCTATATAGCGTTGCTGGGCAACATGAGATGTACACAGTGACCTTGTGGAAAGGCAAACCGGATCTTAGAGAGCTCGTCAGACGAACCAACTCCGGACTGGCAATACTGTAGCTCTGGCTCTGAACTGGCACCTGGTTCATGCTGGTGGAAAAGGGGTATGTGTGAGTATTAATTCAGCACTTGCGGGTAGATCGGTAGAATGAAATGTCCTTATTCCTTTATATCCGCGGGACTCGCATGTGGCTCTGATATCTGTCTCTCATTGGCAATCGCGACCTGCTTCATACCACAGTCATGTTAAAAACATCAATGTATTCACTCATCCATAAACATTATTAGATCCTTCGGCAAGTTCCATAATTCCGCTTATGCGTCATCAACCTACACCTTTGTTATTGTAAGAGGTTAGCAAGCCTGGTTAGTACCTGGATGGGAGACCTCCTGAGAAAACCAGGTTGCTGCTGGAAGAGGTGTTAGTGAGGCCAGCAGGGGGTGCTCACCCGTGGTCTATGTGGGACCTAACGCTCCAGCGTAGTGATCGGGACACTATACTGTCAAAGAGCACCATCCTTCCAATGAGACGTTAAACCGAGCTCCTGACTCTCTGTGGTCATTAAAAATCCCAGGATGTCCTTCGAAAAAGAGTAGGGGTGTAACCCCGGCATCCTGGCCAAATTTGCCCCTTGGCCTCTGTCCATCATGGCCTCCTAATCATCCCCTTATACTGATTGGCTTCATTACTGTCTCCTCTCCACCATTAAGCTGGTGTGTGTGGTGGGCGTTCTGGTCCAATATGGCTGCCGTCGCATCATCCAGGTGGATGCTGCACATTGGTGGTGGTTGAGGATATTCCCCCTTCCATGTAAAGCACGTTGAGTACCCAGAAAAGCGCTATATAAATGTAACAAATTATTATTATTATTATTATTATTATTAAAATGTAGATGCAGAAAATAACGCTTTAAAACATGGACACAATATTAAGTTTAAGTATATTAATATTAAGTATATTAAGTTCATCTACAGTGTTTCGAGAAAACAGACAGAAAAAAAGTTTTACAATATGGTTACCATTTAAAATGTTCCTCTTATTGAATTTTTGTTAGCCTATTTGTTGTTGCATGTGTTGTAGTTCCATTTGTAATATGTTGTAGAGTTCATTAAGATATCTGATATTCAAATTTCATAAAATTTCGTGTTAACACAACATGTTCTAGTTGTTTTGAACTTTACACATGCATTGAGTGAACTGATGAGTATTACTCATCATAGCCTATCTATGTGCTTTTGGGTCTGTTAAATATGCTGTGGAATATGTTTGTGTGATGTGTTAATAAATCATGTGTTTTTAAGATCCAGGATCATTTTTGATAAATTAGGGATGGGTCACATTACCTGAAAAGAAATTTGTCTGGAGTGCATGATCTCAAAATGTTTATTGGTATATACCTTGCAAATAACACACATCAACTGTATTCAAAATGAAATATTAAAGTCGGACCTTAAAGTTAACAAAAGTAATAAAAAGAAATAAACATCTAGGTACTGTATCTAAATGACAAGTGTCCCACCTTACCTGCATTCAGTCTACTAAAAGGGGATTTTAACATCGGTGCCATAGAGGAATCATTCCCTCAGAAATTTTTACTTCTGCCTTCAAAGACAAGTACAGTTTTTTACCATCGCTATGACAATTTTTTCAATACTTTTAACAAATTTCCTAAACCAATAACGCACCGACACACCTACAACACACAATTGGCAAAACAGTTAATTTCATGCTCAAAATCACACACTGTAAACTAAGCTCCAACACTAATTTTCTAAATACAATAATGCACTATGCCTACCAAAACACTGCAAACATGTCTCAAAATCAAATAACATAGCCGTCCAACAGGAAGATTTAGTCAATCATAGCACAATGTCATAAAAACACTAACATCAGATGGAATTACAGAAACTGCATTATTGTATACGTGTCAGGTATGCCCTTATACAACAGACAGTATATTGTATTGATCATAGATTGTGTTTTGCACTGCAGTTTCTTTTGAAGCCTCTCTACATTTTTGTTTTGTTGGGTTTAGGTCTTTTGCTGCAGAAATTCAATAAAAAAAAAGACCCATCTCAGAGTGCTTTATAGAATGTACGGTTACAGTATACCATATGGTCATGCGATTGAAAGAAACTCAACACCTGAGTGTGTTTCCTAGATGGGAATCAGCTGTGATTTATATATTTGCATAATTCAATCAGCTGTTTCTCAGTAACAATAGGATAAAATGCAGGGGATATATGTGTGTTTCAATTCACAATATAAACAGCTGTTTACCTTGACTTTAGCCTGTAAGGTTAGGTTTAGGCATACAGTGTTAAAGCATTGGTAAATTTGGCAGTAAAAATCCATTGTTTTGGTCTTGTTTGAGCTTGTGTGTAAAAGAAGTTCAAGCATTTTAAATTTGTGTTAATTGTATGCATTTTGTGTTAAAGCAACAAGAAATGTGTTAATAGTATAGCTTACATAGACAGATGTAGTGCTAACTGTGTTGAGAGTTTTTGGAAAATTGTTAAAAGTATTGCAAAATCTGTAAAAAACTGCAAATAACAGTCCAATTGCATGTGTAATATAGGCTTGGTACATCAGAGTCTGTAGAAATGGTTTCTTGAAAAGGAAGAACTGTCAGCTATTCACTTATGTTTGATGAATATCTGCTATAAGAAGTGGTGTCAAGCATGAACGTCAAGTGGAATTGTACACTAAGAATGAATGAGTCACAAATGAGCCACCAAATGAAGAGAAGAGGAATCTATAGCAGTACTTCTTTTAATAAACACAAAACACTGGAGAACACATTGTGCAATGCAAGACAAAGAACTGAATAAACTGAGCGCTATATAAACAGGCAAACAAAGGGAGCTAAATGAAACACAGGTGAACTTAATTAGTGACTAACAAACTATCATGGTTAACTTGTAGCTCAACATGAGTTCCTATAAGAGCAGCCAAAAGGAACATTCTCTCAACCCCAGGTCAGGACTGCACACGGATTAAGCGGTGTAGTATTTTTGTGACTGCAATATTCAGGCTGCACACGGATTGAGGACAACTTTTCAGCTGTACGGTAATGCACCTTTGCTGGTTTAGGCTTGTTTTTGTTTCTTCTCCATTTCTACTCCATAAATTATAGAGTTTTCTAGACAGCAACATGGTGTCGGCCCACATCTGGTACACATGGATTACACACGGCCCAGATGTGGGCCGGATCTGGTTGCTGCCTGGGTTCTTGTATAGTTTTCCGTTGCAAACTAATCTGGTTGTGCTATTTTACCTAATGCAACTTCCATTCTCAAAGTTCCCTGCAACAACGCTTTGACCTTTTATCAAAAATATTACATTCTTAAACCAAATGGCATGATTTCACTGAATCCACTCTTCATTGTAGGCTTTCAAGATCAACATGGAGAAAATCATCCTAATATTCCCTCTGATATTGCTGGTGCTGCATATACAAGGAGGAGAGTTCCACAAACTTCCAGTTTGTTTGCCTGAAGCTCCACAGCCGGAAGTCGTGGAGTTCGACAACACAATCTATGCCACTTGTGAAGTAACTCCCAGCCCCAATTTGCCACGTAACCAGCCAAAGATCTTTGGGCAAATCCTCTTCAAGCAGGTCTTCCCCAATGGAGATTTAGAAGTGAAAATCAACCTCCGTGGTTTGCCTGCCATCGATCGTCAAGAGCGTGCCATGCACATCCATCAGTATGGAGACCTCAGTCAAGGCTACATCACTGTTGGTCCTCATTATAATCCAAACGGCGTTGACCACCCTCATCATCCTGGAGACCTGGGCAACTTTGCTTCCGAGAAAGGAGTTATAAGGCAGTTCCTGACGCTTCCAGACGCCAAGCTCTTTGGGCCTTATTCCATTCTGGGACGTGCGGTGGTGGTTCATGAGAAGGAGGATGATCTGGGAATGGGTTCAGATGAGGAGAGTAAACCCAGTGGGAATGCTGGACCGATAATTGCTCTCGGTGTGATTGGTATTACTACTCCAAGTCTGTGGCAGAAGACTGAAGTGCCCCCCAAGAAAAAGTGTGGAGGAATGCACTGAGAGTCAAAGATGAGGGAGTCGGATATGGTGGAAGGGCAGATTCAAATAGGATAATCATGATTTTCCTTGTGTATTCTTTGTATGTGTCCTACATTAAAGTATATTTCATAACCTGAACATTCCCATGTTTTTTTTTTTTCTTGGTCTTTTCAGAGGCCTTTTGGCCATAGCTTCCAATAGTAAATGCACTCTTAAAAATAATGTAGGGTGAATGCAGGCAAAGTGGGCCGTTTAGTTTGATTTACTGTGCTCAATGGGTTAACACTTTAAGAGCATGACAATGGCCTTTAATTAAAGATACACTATTTCTTTAAATGATACAATGGTTTTGGTTGATGCAATATGACACTGGAGGGTGTGGCTACATCTCAAGGGAGGACACCCTTATTGTTGAAGGTAGGCATAACCTCTGACATAAGATTTTATTTTCTAAATTATAAGGTTTCTTGCTAAATGTCATCAAATGGGTATATTATTCTGACAGTTTGTTACTACAGTTAACAGAGAATCAAAATGTAAGGTGTTTAAAGCTACAATATGTAAGATTTTTTTTTAAATAAAATGACCAAAATCACTTGCAAAGTGCGACATATATATTTCCTGCAGTTGTGTACTTCCAGTATCCCAAAAGTTCCCAAAGATTTTTAATTTCAGAGAAATTCCAATTTTAAATTAAAGCTGCAAGCAGCATTTATTGGGGTTCAAGCATTTAAGGCCTTTAAGCACAAATGCATAAAAAAGACATAAATGACCCTAAATGACCCTGTTTTAGCCATCCAAATGCAAAAGTTCAACTTTTTTTTGATAATTATTGTTCTAGAGAGTCCAGAGAATTGTCCTAGACTGGTTTGGTTGCGATCGGGCGAAAACGCCTAGGTCTAGTTCGCAAAAATAGGTTTTTGACATAATCATGAATATTCAATATAATATACACAAACCGTCTAGGAGTTATGAGCAATTTCATACTTTTGCTTGCTGTAGCGCCACCTATTGGCCAATCGGGGTCATACTTTGATAGGTTCTCCCCAAATTGAGGACTACCATTTGGCCAAGTTTCAAGACTCCAGCATTTAAGAGCATTTTCAAGACTCCAGGCATTTTCACATTTAGCTCCTAAACTCTGGAATGGCCTTCCTGATATTGTTCGAGGCTCAGACTCACTGTTCCAGTTTAAAACTAGATTAAAGACACATCTCTTTATCCAAGCATTCACATAATACTTACCTTTTAGACTACAGTTGAATCAGATTGAATGCATTAATATTATGAACAGCAGCTACGCTAATTATTTCCCATCTGCTTTTCTGTTGTTAGGTAAATACAGATCGTCAGCTCCAGTTTGTATCCAGCCTCTCATGGAAACTACAGATGCCCCAACACCCGTGAAGAGACGACTCGACGCTGGCGATATGTTATGCCCTAAATTAATACATGATTACTAATTGTATTTTTCTATGTACATTTCTGACATGCACTTTCTGTAAAGCTGCTTTGAAACAATATGTATTGTGAAAAGCGCTATACAAATAAATTTGAATTGAATTGAATTGAATTGACGGTTTGGGCAGCACGATCAGTTTTACGGCGGAATAATAAAAACCCTAACAATTACAATAGGGTTTTAGCACTTCGTGCTTGAACCCCGAATAATGGCTCGTCCATGTTCACTTGTCGCCTGTCAATGACGTAATATCCGCGTTATCCCTGGTTTCCGCTCGTACTGCCATAGTAACCATGGCGACAACTGCGTTACGTCTAGCGGCACGCTCATGGAGTTGTTTCGTTCAAACCATTGTGGACCATGGCAAGCAGACTTTGGGACAAAAGGAGAACTAAAACGAGGATCAATATCGGCGTGGTGTTTTCGAGATGCCGCCAACTTCGACTTGACAGAGACGTCTTGCATGTACTTTATTAGACAGTTGAGCAAATGTACATAAAACTAATCAATGTCATATAGCTCAACATGATGAAATGTTAGAATATGATCAGTATGTTATTCTAATGTTCATCTAGCTTACTGCTAGTCTCATACAGACAAACAAACGCATAGAATAACATTATAACTTTCAACACACTCAAATGCAGTTTAGTGTGATAGTGTAGACCAAGTGAAACTGCGCTGCGTTACCTCACAAGTTTAATTCGCCAAATAAACTGACTTGTTAACCCTTTTCCACCAAGGCAGTGCTGGTGCTGGTTCACGGCTAGAGCCTAGTTTCAAATGGGTTCTTTGTTTTTCGACACCCAGAGCACCAGCTCTGAACCAGGAAAAGTGGCTCTTAAGTAGCACCAAAACATTGCTGGTCTAGAAGTAAGAACCGCTTGCGTCAGGGGCTGGGGGCGGGGTTACCGTGACCAACAAGACGAACAGAAACTTGTGACCGCCATTTTTCAAATAGCAGCTAATCGAGCTAATAGCAGCTTGATTGTAATCTCCGTCTATGCAAGTTACGGCGAGCTGCACGAACACGTTGGATTCGCCGTGTTTGGATGCCGATGTAGGTTCGCAAAGCCATGAGCATCAATAGTAACGCAACGACCTCCATTGTTGATGGAAGGCTTGTTCGAGATGCATCGGAGCGGCACGGACCGATCGGAGCTGCGGGAGTGTTTGGAGAGCATACGAGTCCTTGTGCTTTTGGATTGCTTTCGCAGTGCTTTGATGTCATGAGCCGATCGGTCTGCGAGAAGCCGAACCATCTCGAACAAGCCTGGTGTGTTTGTGTTTGGCGCTGCCACGCTATATAGCGTTGCTGGGCAACATGAGATGTACACAGTGACCTTGTGGAAAGGCAAACCGGATCTTAGAGAGCTCGTCAGACGAACCAACTCCGGACTGGCAATACTGTAGCTCTGGCTCTGAACTGGCACCTGGTTCATGCTGGTGGAAAAGGGGTATGTGTGAGTATTAATTCAGCACTTGCGGGTAGATCGGTAGAATGAAATGTCCTTATTCCTTTATATCCGCGGGACTCGCATGTGGCTCTGATATCTGTCTCTCATTGGCAATCGCGACCTGCTTCATACCACAGTCATGTTAAAAACATCAATGTATTCACTCATCCATAAACATTATTAGATCCTTCGGCAAGTTCCATAATTCCGCTTATGCGTCATCAACCTACACCTTTGTTATTGTAAGAGGTTAGCAAGCCTGGTTAGTACCTGGATGGGAGACCTCCTGAGAAAACCAGGTTGCTGCTGGAAGAGGTGTTAGTGAGGCCAGCAGGGGGTGCTCACCCGTGGTCTATGTGGGACCTAACGCTCCAGCGTAGTGATCGGGACACTATACTGTCAAAGAGCACCATCCTTCCAATGAGACGTTAAACCGAGCTCCTGACTCTCTGTGGTCATTAAAAATCCCAGGATGTCCTTCGAAAAAGAGTAGGGGTGTAACCCCGGCATCCTGGCCAAATTTGCCCCTTGGCCTCTGTCCATCATGGCCTCCTAATCATCCCCTTATACTGATTGGCTTCATTACTGTCTCCTCTCCACCATTAAGCTGGTGTGTGTGGTGGGCGTTCTGGTCCAATATGGCTGCCGTCGCATCATCCAGGTGGATGCTGCACATTGGTGGTGGTTGAGGATATTCCCCCTTCCATGTAAAGCACGTTGAGTACCCAGAAAAGCGCTATATAAATGTAACAAATTATTATTATTATTATTATTATTATTAAAATGTAGATGCAGAAAATAACGCTTTAAAACATGGACACAATATTAAGTTTAAGTATATTAATATTAAGTATATTAAGTTCATCTACAGTGTTTCGAGAAAACAGACAGAAAAAAAGTTTTACAATATGGTTACCATTTAAAATGTTCCTCTTATTGAATTTTTGTTAGCCTATTTGTTGTTGCATGTGTTGTAGTTCCATTTGTAATATGTTGTAGAGTTCATTAAGATATCTGATATTCAAATTTCATAAAATTTCGTGTTAACACAACATGTTCTAGTTGTTTTGAACTTTACACATGCATTGAGTGAACTGATGAGTATTACTCATCATAGCCTATCTATGTGCTTTTGGGTCTGTTAAATATGCTGTGGAATATGTTTGTGTGATGTGTTAATAAATCATGTGTTTTTAAGATCCAGGATCATTTTTGATAAATTAGGGATGGGTCACATTACCTGAAAAGAAATTTGTCTGGAGTGCATGATCTCAAAATGTTTATTGGTATATACCTTGCAAATAACACACATCAACTGTATTCAAAATGAAATATTAAAGTCGGACCTTAAAGTTAACAAAAGTAATAAAAAGAAATAAACATCTAGGTACTGTATCTAAATGACAAGTGTCCCACCTTACCTGCATTCAGTCTACTAAAAGGGGATTTTAACATCGGTGCCATAGAGGAATCATTCCCTCAGAAATTTTTACTTCTGCCTTCAAAGACAAGTACAGTTTTTTACCATCGCTATGACAATTTTTTCAATACTTTTAACAAATTTCCTAAACCAATAACGCACCGACACACCTACAACACACAATTGGCAAAACAGTTAATTTCATGCTCAAAATCACACACTGTAAACTAAGCTCCAACACTAATTTTCTAAATACAATAATGCACTATGCCTACCAAAACACTGCAAACATGTCTCAAAATCAAATAACATAGCCGTCCAACAGGAAGATTTAGTCAATCATAGCACAATGTCATAAAAACACTAACATCAGATGGAATTACAGAAACTGCATTATTGTATACGTGTCAGGTATGCCCTTATACAACAGACAGTATATTGTATTGATCATAGATTGTGTTTTGCACTGCAGTTTCTTTTGAAGCCTCTCTACATTTTTGTTTTGTTGGGTTTAGGTCTTTTGCTGCAGAAATTCAATAAAAAAAAGACCCATCTCAGAGTGCTTTATAGAATGTACGGTTACAGTATACCATATGGTCATGCGATTGAAAGAACCTCAACACCTGAGTGTGTTTCCTAGATGGGAATCAGCTGTGATTTATATATTTGCATAATTCAATCAGCTGTTTCTCAGTAACAATAGGATAAAATGCAGGGGATATATTTGTGTTTCAATTCACAATATAAACAGCTGTTTACCTTGACTTTAGCCTGTAAGGTTAGGTTTAGGCATACAGTGTTAAAGCATTGGTAAATTTGGCAGTAAAAATCCATTGTTTTGGTCTTGTTTGAGCTTGTGTGTAAAAGAAGTTCAAGCATTTTAAATTTGTGTTAATTGTATGCATTTTGTGTTAAAGCAACAAGAAATGTGTTAATAGTATAGCTTACATAGACAGATGTAGTGCTAACTGTGTTGAGAGTTTTTGGAAAATTGTTAAAAGTATTGCAAAATCTGTAAAAAACTGCAAATAACAGTCCAATTGCATGTGTAATATAGGCTTGGTACATCAGAGTCTGTAGAAATGGTTTCTTGAAAAGGAAGAACTGTCAGCTATTCACTTATGTTTGATGAATATCTGCTATAAGAAGTGGTGTCAAGCATGAACGTCAAGTGGAATTGTACACTAAGAATGAATGAGTCACAAATGAGCCACCAAATGAAGAGAAGAGGAATCTATAGCAGTACTTCTTTTAATAAACACAAAACACTGGAGAACACATTGTGCAATGCAAGACAAAGAACTGAATAAACTGAGCGCTATATAAACAGGCAAACAAAGGGAGCTAAATGAAACACAGGTGAACTTAATTAGTGACTAACAAACTATCATGGTTAACTTGTAGCTCAACATGAGTTCCTATAAGAGCAGCCAAAAGGAACATTCTCTCAACCCCAGGTCAGGACTGCACACGGATTAAGCGGTGTAGTATTTTTGTGACTGCAATATTCAGGCTGCACACGGATTGAGGACAACTTTTCAGCTGTACGGTAATGCACCTTTGCTGGTTTAGGCTTGTTTTTGTTTCTTCTCCATTTCTACTCCATAAATTATAGAGTTTTCTAGACAGCAACATGGTGTCGGCCCACATCTGGTACACATGGATTACACACGGCCCAGATGTGGGCCGGATCTGGTTGCTGCCTGGGTTCTTGTATAGTTTTCCGTTGCAAACTAATCTGGTTGTGCTATTTTACCTAATGCAACTTCCATTCTCAAAGTTCCCTGCAACAACGCTTTGACCTTTTATCAAAAATATTACATTCTTAAACCAAATGGCATGATTTCACTGAATCCACTCTTCATTGTAGGCTTTCAAGATCAACATGGAGAAAATCATCCTAATATTCCCTCTGATATTGCTGGTGCTGCATATACAAGGAGGAGAGTTCCACAAACTTCCAGTTTGTTTGCCTGAAGCTCCACAGCCGGAAGTCGTGGAGTTCGACAACACAATCTATGCCACTTGTGAAGTAACTCCCAGCCCCAATTTGCCACGTAACCAGCCAAAGATCTTTGGGCAAATCCTCTTCAAGCAGGTCTTCCCCAATGGAGATTTAGAAGTGAAAATCAACCTCCGTGGTTTGCCTGCCATCGATCGTCAAGAGCGTGCCATGCACATCCATCAGTATGGAGACCTCAGTCAAGGCTACATCACTGTTGGTCCTCATTATAATCCAAACGGCGTTGACCACCCTCATCATCCTGGAGACCTGGGCAACTTTGCTTCCGAGAAAGGAGTTATAAGGCAGTTCCTGACGCTTCCAGACGCCAAGCTCTTTGGGCCTTATTCCATTCTGGGACGTGCGGTGGTGGTTCATGAGGAGGATGATCTGGGAATGGGTTCAGATGAGGAGAGTAAACCCAGTGGGAATGCTGGACCGATAATTGCTCTCGGTGTGATTGGTATTACTACTCCAAGTCTGTGGCAGAAGACTGAAGTGCCCCCCAAGAAAAAGTGTGGAGGAATGCACTGAGAGTCAAAGATGAGGGAGTCGGATATGGTGGAAGGGCAGATTCAAATAGGATAATCATGATTTTCCTTGTGTATTCTTTGTATGTGTCCTACATTAAAGTATATTTCATAACCTGAACATTCCCATGTTTTTTTTTTTTCTTGGTCTTTTCAGAGGCCTTTTGGCCATAGCTTCCAATAGTAAATGCACTCTTAAAAATAATGTAGGGTGAATGCAGGCAAAGTGGGCCGTTTAGTTTGATTTACTGTGCTCAATGGGTTAACACTTTAAGAGCATGACAATGGCCTTTAATTAAAGATACACTATTTCTTTAAATGATACAATGGTTTTGGTTGATGCAATATGACACTGGAGGGTGTGGCTACATCTCAAGGGAGGACACCCTTATTGTTGAAGGTAGGCATAACCTCTGACATAAGATTTTATTTTCTAAATTATAAGGTTTCTTGCTAAATGTCAACAAATGGGTATATTATTCTGACAGTTTGTTACTACAGTTAACAGAGAATCAAAATGTAAGGTGTTTAAAGCTACAATATGTAAGATTTTTTTTTAAATAAAATGACCAAAATCACTTGCAAAGTGCGATATATATATTTCCTGCAGTTGTGTACTTCCAGTATCCCAAAAGTTCCCAAAGATTTTTAATTTCAGAGAAATTCCAATTTTAAATTAAAGCTGCAAGCAGCATTTATTGGGGTTCAAGCATTTAAGGCCTTTAAGCACAAATGCATAAAAAAGACATAAATGACCCTAAATGACCCTGTTTTAGCCATCCAAATGCAAAAGTTCAACTTTTTTTTGATAATTATTGTTCTAGAGAGTCCAGAGAATTGTCCTAGACTGGTTTGGTTGCGATCGGGCGAAAACGCCTAGGTCTAGTTCGCAAAAATAGGTTTTTGACATAATCATGAATATTCAATATAATATACACAAACCGTCTAGGAGTTATGAGCAATTTCATACTTTTGCTTGCTGTAGCGCCACCTATTGGCCAATCGGGGTCATACTTTGATAGGTTCTCCCCAAATTGAGGACTACCATTTGGCCAAGTTTCAAGACTCCAGCATTTAAGAGCATTTTCAAGACTCCAGGGCGTTTTCACATTTAGCTCCTAAACTCTGGAATGGCCTTCCTGATATTGTTCGAGGCTCAGACTCACTGTTCCAGTTTAAAACTAGATTAAAGACACATCTCTTTATCCAAGCATTCACATAATACTTACCTTTTAGACTACAGTTGAATCAGATTGAATGCATTAATATTATGAACAGCAGCTACGCTAATTATTTCCCATCTGCTTTTCTGTTGTTAGGTAAATACAGATCGTCAGCTCCAGTTTGTATCCAGCCTCTCATGGAAACTACAGATGCCCCAACACCCGTGAAGAGACGACTCGACGCTGGCGATATGTTATGCCCTAAATTAATACATGATTACTAATTGTATTTTTCTATGTACATTTCTGACATGCACTTTCTGTAAAGCTGCTTTGAAACAATATGTATTGTGAAAAGCGCTATACAAATAAATTTGAATTGAATTGAATTGAATTGACGGTTTGGGCAGCACGATCAGTTTTACGGCGGAATAATAAAAACCCTAACAATTACAATAGGGTTTTAGCACTTCGTGCTTGAACCCCGAATAATGGCTCGTCCATGTTCACTTGTCGCCTGTCAATGACGTAATATCCGCGTTATCCCTGGTTTCCGCTCGTACTGCCATAGTAACCATGGCGACAACTGCGTTACGTCTAGCGGCACGCTCATGGAGTTGTTTCGTTCAAACCATTGTGGACCATGGCAAGCAGACTTTGGGACAAAAGGAGAACTAAAACGAGGATCAATATCGGCGTGGTGTTTTCGAGATGCCGCCAACTTCGACTTGACAGAGACGTCTTGCATGTACTTTATTAGACAGTTGAGCAAATGTACATAAAACTAATCAATGTCATATAGCTCAACATGATGAAATGTTAGAATATGATCAGTATGTTATTCTAATGTTCATCTAGCTTACTGCTAGTCTCATACAGACAAACAAACGCATAGAATAACATTATAACTTTCAACACACTCAAATGCAGTTTAGTGTGATAGTGTAGACCAAGTGAAACTGCGCTGCGTTACCTCACAAGTTTAATTCGCCAAATAAACTGACTTGTTAACCCTTTTCCACCAAGGCAGTGCTGGTGCTGGTTCACGGCTAGAGCCTAGTTTCAAATGGGTTCTTTGTTTTTCGACACCCAGAGCACCAGCTCTGAACCAGGAAAAGTGGCTCTTAAGTAGCACCAAAACATTGCTGGTCTAGAAGTAAGAACCGCTTGCGTCAGGGGCTGGGGGCGGGGTTACCGTGACCAACAAGACGAACAGAAACTTGTGACCGCCATTTTTCAAATAGCAGCTAATCGAGCTAATAGCAGCTTGATTGTAATCTCCGTCTATGCAAGTTACGGCGAGCTGCACGAACACGTTGGATTCGCCGTGTTTGGATGCCGATGTAGGTTCGCAAAGCCATGAGCATCAATAGTAACGCAACGACCTCCATTGTTGATGGAAGGCTTGTTCGAGATGCATCGGAGCGGCACGGACCGATCGGAGCTGCGGGAGTGTTTGGAGAGCATACGAGTCCTTGTGCTTTTGGATTGCTTTCGCAGTGCTTTGATGTCATGAGCCGATCGGTCTGCGAGAAGCCGAACCATCTCGAACAAGCCTGGTGTGTTTGTGTTTGGCGCTGCCACGCTATATAGCGTTGCTGGGCAACATGAGATGTACACAGTGACCTTGTGGAAAGGCAAACCGGATCTTAGAGAGCTCGTCAGACGAACCAACTCCGGACTGGCAATACTGTAGCTCTGGCTCTGAACTGGCACCTGGTTCATGCTGGTGGAAAAGGGGTATGTGTGAGTATTAATTCAGCACTTGCGGGTAGATCGGTAGAATGAAATGTCCTTATTCCTTTATATCCGCGGGACTCGCATGTGGCTCTGATATCTGTCTCTCATTGGCAATCGCGACCTGCTTCATACCACAGTCATGTTAAAAACATCAATGTATTCACTCATCCATAAACATTATTAGATCCTTCGGCAAGTTCCATAATTCCGCTTATGCGTCATCAACCTACACCTTTGTTATTGTAAGAGGTTAGCAAGCCTGGTTAGTACCTGGATGGGAGACCTCCTGAGAAAACCAGGTTGCTGCTGGAAGAGGTGTTAGTGAGGCCAGCAGGGGGTGCTCACCCGTGGTCTATGTGGGACCTAACGCTCCAGCGTAGTGATCGGGACACTATACTGTCAAAGAGCACCATCCTTCCAATGAGACGTTAAACCGAGCTCCTGACTCTCTGTGGTCATTAAAAATCCCAGGATGTCCTTCGAAAAAGAGTAGGGGTGTAACCCCGGCATCCTGGCCAAATTTGCCCCTTGGCCTCTGTCCATCATGGCCTCCTAATCATCCCCTTATACTGATTGGCTTCATTACTGTCTCCTCTCCACCATTAAGCTGGTGTGTGTGGTGGGCGTTCTGGTCCAATATGGCTGCCGTCGCATCATCCAGGTGGATGCTGCACATTGGTGGTGGTTGAGGATATTCCCCCTTCCATGTAAAGCACGTTGAGTACCCAGAAAAGCGCTATATAAATGTAACAAATTATTATTATTATTATTATTATTATTAAAATGTAGATGCAGAAAATAACGCTTTAAAACATGGACACAATATTAAGTTTAAGTATATTAATATTAAGTATATTAAGTTCATCTACAGTGTTTCGAGAAAACAGACAGAAAAAAAGTTTTACAATATGGTTACCATTTAAAATGTTCCTCTTATTGAATTTTTGTTAGCCTATTTGTTGTTGCATGTGTTGTAGTTCCATTTGTAATATGTTGTAGAGTTCATTAAGATATCTGATATTCAAATTTCATAAAATTTCGTGTTAACACAACATGTTCTAGTTGTTTTGAACTTTACACATGCATTGAGTGAACTGATGAGTATTACTCATCATAGCCTATCTATGTGCTTTTGGGTCTGTTAAATATGCTGTGGAATATGTTTGTGTGATGTGTTAATAAATCATGTGTTTTTAAGATCCAGGATCATTTTTGATAAATTAGGGATGGGTCACATTACCTGAAAAGAAATTTGTCTGGAGTGCATGATCTCAAAATGTTTATTGGTATATACCTTGCAAATAACACACATCAACTGTATTCAAAATGAAATATTAAAGTCGGACCTTAAAGTTAACAAAAGTAATAAAAAGAAATAAACATCTAGGTACTGTATCTAAATGACAAGTGTCCCACCTTACCTGCATTCAGTCTACTAAAAGGGGATTTTAACATCGGTGCCATAGAGGAATCATTCCCTCAGAAATTTTTACTTCTGCCTTCAAAGACAAGTACAGTTTTTTACCATCGCTATGACAATTTTTTCAATACTTTTAACAAATTTCCTAAACCAATAACGCACCGACACACCTACAACACACAATTGGCAAAACAGTTAATTTCATGCTCAAAATCACACACTGTAAACTAAGCTCCAACACTAATTTTCTAAATACAATAATGCACTATGCCTACCAAAACACTGCAAACATGTCTCAAAATCAAATAACATAGCCGTCCAACAGGAAGATTTAGTCAATCATAGCACAATGTCATAAAAACACTAACATCAGATGGAATTACAGAAACTGCATTATTGTATACGTGTCAGGTATGCCCTTATACAACAGACAGTATATTGTATTGATCATAGATTGTGTTTTGCACTGCAGTTTCTTTTGAAGCCTCTCTACATTTTTGTTTTGTTGGGTTTAGGTCTTTTGCTGCAGAAATTCAATAAAAAAAAAGACCCATCTCAGAGTGCTTTATAGAATGTACGGTTACAGTATACCATATGGTCATGCGATTGAAAGAAACTCAACACCTGAGTGTGTTTCCTAGATGGGAATCAGCTGTGATTTATATATTTGCATAATTCAATCAGCTGTTTCTCAGTAACAATAGGATAAAATGCAGGGGATATATTTGTGTTTCAATTCACAATATAAACAGCTGTTTACCTTGACTTTAGCCTGTAAGGTTAGGTTTAGGCATACAGTGTTAAAGCATTGGTAAATTTGGCAGTAAAAATCCATTGTTTTGGTCTTGTTTGAGCTTGTGTGTAAAAGAAGTTCAAGCATTTTAAATTTGTGTTAATTGTATGCATTTTGTGTTAAAGCAACAAGAAATGTGTTAATAGTATAGCTTACATAGACAGATGTAGTGCTAACTGTGTTGAGAGTTTTTGGAAAATTGTTAAAAGTATTGCAAAATCTGTAAAAAACTGCAAATAACAGTCCAATTGCATGTGTAATATAGGCTTGGTACATCAGAGTCTGTAGAAATGGTTTCTTGAAAAGGAAGAACTGTCAGCTATTCACTTATGTTTGATGAATATCTGCTATAAGAAGTGGTGTCAAGCATGAACGTCAAGTGGAATTGTACACTAAGAATGAATGAGTCACAAATGAGCCACCAAATGAAGAGAAGAGGAATCTATAGCAGTACTTCTTTTAATAAACACAAAACACTGGAGAACACATTGTGCAATGCAAGACAAAGAACTGAATAAACTGAGCGCTATATAAACAGGCAAACAAAGGGAGCTAAATGAAACACAGGTGAACTTAATTAGTGACTAACAAACTATCATGGTTAACTTGTAGCTCAACATGAGTTCCTATAAGAGCAGCCAAAAGGAACATTCTCTCAACCCCAGGTCAGGACTGCACACGGATTAAGCGGTGTAGTATTTTTGTGACTGCAATATTCAGGCTGCACACGGATTGAGGACAACTTTTCAGCTGTACGGTAATGCACCTTTGCTGGTTTAGGCTTGTTTTTGTTTCTTCTCCATTTCTACTCCATAAATTATAGAGTTTTCTAGACAGCAACATGGTGTCGGCCCACATCTGGTACACATGGATTACACACGGCCCAGATGTGGGCCGGATCTGGTTGCTGCCTGGGTTCTTGTATAGTTTTCCGTTGCAAACTAATCTGGTTGTGCTATTTTACCTAATGCAACTTCCATTCTCAAAGTTCCCTGCAACAACGCTTTGACCTTTTATCAAAAATATTACATTCTTAAACCAAATGGCATGATTTCACTGAATCCACTCTTCATTGTAGGCTTTCAAGATCAACATGGAGAAAATCATCCTAATATTCCCTCTGATATTGCTGGTGCTGCATATACAAGGAGGAGAGTTCCACAAACTTCCAGTTTGTTTGCCTGAAGCTCCACAGCCGGAAGTCGTGGAGTTCGACAACACAATCTATGCCACTTGTGAAGTAACTCCCAGCCCCAATTTGCCACGTAACCAGCCAAAGATCTTTGGGCAAATCCTCTTCAAGCAGGTCTTCCCCAATGGAGATTTAGAAGTGAAAATCAACCTCCGTGGTTTGCCTGCCATCGATCGTCAAGAGCGTGCCATGCACATCCATCAGTATGGAGACCTCAGTCAAGGCTACATCACTGTTGGTCCTCATTATAATCCAAACGGCGTTGACCACCCTCATCATCCTGGAGACCTGGGCAACTTTGCTTCCGAGAAAGGAGTTATAAGGCAGTTCCTGACGCTTCCAGACGCCAAGCTCTTTGGGCCTTATTCCATTCTGGGACGTGCGGTGGTGGTTCATGAGAAGGAGGATGATCTGGGAATGGGTTCAGATGAGGAGAGTAAACCCAGTGGGAATGCTGGACCGATAATTGCTCTCGGTGTGATTGGTATTACTACTCCAAGTCTGTGGCAGAAGACTGAAGTGCCCCCCAAGAAAAAGTGTGGAGGAATGCACTGAGAGTCAAAGATGAGGGAGTCGGATATGGTGGAAGGGCAGATTCAAATAGGATAATCATGATTTTCCTTGTGTATTCTTTGTATGTGTCCTACATTAAAGTATATTTCATAACCTGAACATTCCCATGTTTTTTTTTTTCTTGGTCTTTTCAGAGGCCTTTTGGCCATAGCTTCCAATAGTAAATGCACTCTTAAAAATAATGTAGGGTGAATGCAGGCAAAGTGGGCCGTTTAGTTTGATTTACTGTGCTCAATGGGTTAACACTTTAAGAGCATGACAATGGCCTTTAATTAAAGATACACTATTTCTTTAAATGATACAATGGTTTTGGTTGATGCAATATGACACTGGAGGGTGTGGCTACATCTCAAGGGAGGACACCCTTATTGTTGAAGGTAGGCATAACCTCTGACATAAGATTTTATTTTCTAAATTATAAGGTTTCTTGCTAAATGTCAACAAATGGGTATATTATTCTGACAGTTTGTTACTACAGTTAACAGAGAATCAAAATGTAAGGTGTTTAAAGCTACAATATGTAAGATTTTTTTTTAAATAAAATGACCAAAATCACTTGCAAAGTGCGATATATATATTTCCTGCAGTTGTGTACTTCCAGTATCCCAAAAGTTCCCAAAGATTTTTAATTTCAGAGAAATTCCAATTTTAAATTAAAGCTGCAAGCAGCATTTATTGGGGTTCAAGCATTTAAGGCCTTTAAGCACAAATGCATAAAAAAGACATAAATGACCCTAAATGACCCTGTTTTAGCCATCCAAATGCAAAAGTTCAACTTTTTTTTGATAATTATTGTTCTAGAGAGTCCAGAGAATTGTCCTAGACTGGTTTGGTTGCGATCGGGCGAAAACGCCTAGGTCTAGTTCGCAAAAATAGGTTTTTGACATAATCATGAATATTCAATATAATATACACAAACCGTCTAGGAGTTATGAGCAATTTCATACTTTTGCTTGCTGTAGCGCCACCTATTGGCCAATCGGGGTCATACTTTGATAGGTTCTCCCCAAATTGAGGACTACCATTTGGCCAAGTTTCAAGACTCCAGCATTTAAGAGCATTTTCAAGACTCCAGGGCGTTTTCACATTTAGCTCCTAAACTCTGGAATGGCCTTCCTGATATTGTTCGAGGCTCAGACTCACTGTTCCAGTTTAAAACTAGATTAAAGACACATCTCTTTATCCAAGCATTCACATAATACTTACCTTTTAGACTACAGTTGAATCAGATTGAATGCATTAATATTATGAACAGCAGCTACGCTAATTATTTCCCATCTGCTTTTCTGTTGTTAGGTAAATACAGATCGTCAGCTCCAGTTTGTATCCAGCCTCTCATGGAAACTACAGATGCCCCAACACCCGTGAAGAGACGACTCGACGCTGGCGATATGTTATGCCCTAAATTAATACATGATTACTAATTGTATTTTTCTATGTACATTTCTGACATGCACTTTCTGTAAAGCTGCTTTGAAACAATATGTATTGTGAAAAGCGCTATACAAATAAATTTGAATTGAATTGAATTGAATTGACGGTTTGGGCAGCACGATCAGTTTTACGGCGGAATAATAAAAACCCTAACAATTACAATAGGGTTTTAGCACTTCGTGCTTGAACCCCGAATAATGGCTCGTCCATGTTCACTTGTCGCCTGTCAATGACGTAATATCCGCGTTATCCCTGGTTTCCGCTCGTACTGCCATAGTAACCATGGCGACAACTGCGTTACGTCTAGCGGCACGCTCATGGAGTTGTTTCGTTCAAACCATTGTGGACCATGGCAAGCAGACTTTGGGACAAAAGGAGAACTAAAACGAGGATCAATATCGGCGTGGTGTTTTCGAGATGCCGCCAACTTCGACTTGACAGAGACGTCTTGCATGTACTTTATTAGACAGTTGAGCAAATGTACATAAAACTAATCAATGTCATATAGCTCAACATGATGAAATGTTAGAATATGATCAGTATGTTATTCTAATGTTCATCTAGCTTACTGCTAGTCTCATACAGACAAACAAACGCATAGAATAACATTATAACTTTCAACACACTCAAATGCAGTTTAGTGTGATAGTGTAGACCAAGTGAAACTGCGCTGCGTTACCTCACAAGTTTAATTCGCCAAATAAACTGACTTGTTAACCCTTTTCCACCAAGGCAGTGCTGGTGCTGGTTCACGGCTAGAGCCTAGTTTCAAATGGGTTCTTTGTTTTTCGACACCCAGAGCACCAGCTCTGAACCAGGAAAAGTGGCTCTTAAGTAGCACCAAAACATTGCTGGTCTAGAAGTAAGAACCGCTTGCGTCAGGGGCTGGGGGCGGGGTTACCGTGACCAACAAGACGAACAGAAACTTGTGACCGCCATTTTTCAAATAGCAGCTAATCGAGCTAATAGCAGCTTGATTGTAATCTCCGTCTATGCAAGTTACGGCGAGCTGCACGAACACGTTGGATTCGCCGTGTTTGGATGCCGATGTAGGTTCGCAAAGCCATGAGCATCAATAGTAACGCAACGACCTCCATTGTTGATGGAAGGCTTGTTCGAGATGCATCGGAGCGGCACGGACCGATCGGAGCTGCGGGAGTGTTTGGAGAGCATACGAGTCCTTGTGCTTTTGGATTGCTTTCGCAGTGCTTTGATGTCATGAGCCGATCGGTCTGCGAGAAGCCGAACCATCTCGAACAAGCCTGGTGTGTTTGTGTTTGGCGCTGCCACGCTATATAGCGTTGCTGGGCAACATGAGATGTACACAGTGACCTTGTGGAAAGGCAAACCGGATCTTAGAGAGCTCGTCAGACGAACCAACTCCGGACTGGCAATACTGTAGCTCTGGCTCTGAACTGGCACCTGGTTCATGCTGGTGGAAAAGGGGTATGTGTGAGTATTAATTCAGCACTTGCGGGTAGATCGGTAGAATGAAATGTCCTTATTCCTTTATATCCGCGGGACTCGCATGTGGCTCTGATATCTGTCTCTCATTGGCAATCGCGACCTGCTTCATACCACAGTCATGTTAAAAACATCAATGTATTCACTCATCCATAAACATTATTAGATCCTTCGGCAAGTTCCATAATTCCGCTTATGCGTCATCAACCTACACCTTTGTTATTGTAAGAGGTTAGCAAGCCTGGTTAGTACCTGGATGGGAGACCTCCTGAGAAAACCAGGTTGCTGCTGGAAGAGGTGTTAGTGAGGCCAGCAGGGGGTGCTCACCCGTGGTCTATGTGGGACCTAACGCTCCAGCGTAGTGATCGGGACACTATACTGTCAAAGAGCACCATCCTTCCAATGAGACGTTAAACCGAGCTCCTGACTCTCTGTGGTCATTAAAAATCCCAGGATGTCCTTCGAAAAAGAGTAGGGGTGTAACCCCGGCATCCTGGCCAAATTTGCCCCTTGGCCTCTGTCCATCATGGCCTCCTAATCATCCCCTTATACTGATTGGCTTCATTACTGTCTCCTCTCCACCATTAAGCTGGTGTGTGTGGTGGGCGTTCTGGTCCAATATGGCTGCCGTCGCATCATCCAGGTGGATGCTGCACATTGGTGGTGGTTGAGGATATTCCCCCTTCCATGTAAAGCACGTTGAGTACCCAGAAAAGCGCTATATAAATGTAACAAATTATTATTATTATTATTATTATTATTAAAATGTAGATGCAGAAAATAACGCTTTAAAACATGGACACAATATTAAGTTTAAGTATATTAATATTAAGTATATTAAGTTCATCTACAGTGTTTCGAGAAAACAGACAGAAAAAAAGTTTTACAATATGGTTACCATTTAAAATGTTCCTCTTATTGAATTTTTGTTAGCCTATTTGTTGTTGCATGTGTTGTAGTTCCATTTGTAATATGTTGTAGAGTTCATTAAGATATCTGATATTCAAATTTCATAAAATTTCGTGTTAACACAACATGTTCTAGTTGTTTTGAACTTTACACATGCATTGAGTGAACTGATGAGTATTACTCATCATAGCCTATCTATGTGCTTTTGGGTCTGTTAAATATGCTGTGGAATATGTTTGTGTGATGTGTTAATAAATCATGTGTTTTTAAGATCCAGGATCATTTTTGATAAATTAGGGATGGGTCACATTACCTGAAAAGAAATTTGTCTGGAGTGCATGATCTCAAAATGTTTATTGGTATATACCTTGCAAATAACACACATCAACTGTATTCAAAATGAAATATTAAAGTCGGACCTTAAAGTTAACAAAAGTAATAAAAAGAAATAAACATCTAGGTACTGTATCTAAATGACAAGTGTCCCACCTTACCTGCATTCAGTCTACTAAAAGGGGATTTTAACATCGGTGCCATAGAGGAATCATTCCCTCAGAAATTTTTACTTCTGCCTTCAAAGACAAGTACAGTTTTTTACCATCGCTATGACAATTTTTTCAATACTTTTAACAAATTTCCTAAACCAATAACGCACCGACACACCTACAACACACAATTGGCAAAACAGTTAATTTCATGCTCAAAATCACACACTGTAAACTAAGCTCCAACACTAATTTTCTAAATACAATAATGCACTATGCCTACCAAAACACTGCAAACATGTCTCAAAATCAAATAACATAGCCGTCCAACAGGAAGATTTAGTCAATCATAGCACAATGTCATAAAAACACTAACATCAGATGGAATTACAGAAACTGCATTATTGTATACGTGTCAGGTATGCCCTTATACAACAGACAGTATATTGTATTGATCATAGATTGTGTTTTGCACTGCAGTTTCTTTTGAAGCCTCTCTACATTTTTGTTTTGTTGGGTTTAGGTCTTTTGCTGCAGAAATTCAATAAAAAAAAGACCCATCTCAGAGTGCTTTATAGAATGTACGGTTACAGTATACCATATGGTCATGCGATTGAAAGAACCTCAACACCTGAGTGTGTTTCCTAGATGGGAATCAGCTGTGATTTATATATTTGCATAATTCAATCAGCTGTTTCTCAGTAACAATAGGATAAAATGCAGGGGATATATTTGTGTTTCAATTCACAATATAAACAGCTGTTTACCTTGACTTTAGCCTGTAAGGTTAGGTTTAGGCATACAGTGTTAAAGCATTGGTAAATTTGGCAGTAAAAATCCATTGTTTTGGTCTTGTTTGAGCTTGTGTGTAAAAGAAGTTCAAGCATTTTAAATTTGTGTTAATTGTATGCATTTCGTGTTAAAGCAACAAGAAATGTGTTAATAGTATAGCTTACATAGACAGATGTAGTGCTAACTGTGTTGAGAGTTTTTGGAAAATTGTTAAAAGTATTGCAAAATCTGTAAAAAACTGCAAATAACAGTCCAATTGCATGTGTAATATAGGCTTGGTACATCAGAGTCTGTAGAAATGGTTTCTTGAAAAGGAAGAACTGTCAGCTATTCACTTATGTTTGATGAATATCTGCTATAAGAAGTGGTGTCAAGCATGAACGTCAAGTGGAATTGTACACTAAGAATGAATGAGTCACAAATGAGCCACCAAATGAAGAGAAGAGGAATCTATAGCAGTACTTCTTTTAATAAACACAAAACACTGGAGAACACATTGTGCAATGCAAGACAAAGAACTGAATAAACTGAGCGCTATATAAACAGGCAAACAAAGGGAGCTAAATGAAACACAGGTGAACTTAATTAGTGACTAACAAACTATCATGGTTAACTTGTAGCTCAACATGAGTTCCTATAAGAGCAGCCAAAAGGAACATTCTCTCAACCCCAGGTCAGGACTGCACACGGATTAAGCGGTGTAGTATTTTTGTGACTGCAATATTCAGGCTGCACACGGATTGAGGACAACTTTTCAGCTGTACGGTAATGCACCTTTGCTGGTTTAGGCTTGTTTTTGTTTCTTCTCCATTTCTACTCCATAAATTATAGAGTTTTCTAGACAGCAACATGGTGTCGGCCCACATCTGGTACACATGGATTACACACGGCCCAGATGTGGGCCGGATCTGGTTGCTGCCTGGGTTCTTGTATAGTTTTCTGTTGCAAACTAATCTGGTTGTGCTATTTTACCTAATGCAACTTCCATACTCAAAGTTCCCTGCAACAACGCTTTGACCTTTTATCAAAAATATTACATTCTTAAACCAAATGGCATGATTTCACTGAATCCACTCTTCATTGTAGGCTTTCAAGATCAACATGGAGAAAATCATCCTAATATTCCCTCTGATATTGCTGGTGCTGCATATACAAGGAGGAGAGTTCCACAAACTTCCAGTTTGTTTGCCTGAAGCTCCACAGCCGGAAGTCGTGGAGTTCGACAACACAATCTATGCCACTTGTGAAGTAACTCCCAGCCCCAATTTGCCACGTAACCAGCCAAAGATCTTTGGGCAAATCCTCTTCAAGCAGGTCTTCCCCAATGGAGATTTAGAAGTGAAAATCAACCTCCGTGGTTTGCCTGCCATCGATCGTCAAGAGCGTGCCATGCACATCCATCAGTATGGAGACCTCAGTCAAGGCTACATCACTGTTGGTCCTCATTATAATCCAAATGGCGTTGACCACCCTCATCATCCTGGAGACCTGGGCAACTTTGCTTCCGAGAAAGGAGTTATAAGGCAGTTCCTGACGCTTCCAGACGCCAAGCTCTTTGGGCCTTATTCCATTCTGGGACGTGCGGTGGTGGTTCATGAGAAGGAGGATGATCTGGGAATGGGTTCAGATGAGGAGAGTAAACCCAGTGGGAATGCTGGACCGATAATTGCTCTCGGTGTGATTGGTATTACTACTCCAAGTCTGTGGCAGAAGACTGAAGTGCCCCCCAAGAAAAAGTGTGGAGGAATGCACTGAGAGTCAAAGATGAGGGAGTCGGATATGGTGGAAGGGCAGATTCAAATAGGATAATCATGATTTTCCTTGTGTATTCTTTGTATGTGTCCTACATTAAAGTATATTTCATAACCTGAACATTCCCATGTTTTTTTTTTTCTTGGTCTTTTCAGAGGCCTTTTGGCCATAGCTTCCAATAGTAAATGCACTCTTAAAAATAATGTAGGGTGAATGCAGGCAAAGTGGGCCGTTTAGTTTGATTTACTGTGCTCAATGGGTTAACACTTTAAGAGCATGACAATGGCCTTTAATTAAAGATACACTATTTCTTTAAATGATACAATGGTTTTGGTTGATGCAATATGACACTGGAGGGTGTGGCTACATCTCAAGGGAGGACACCCTTATTGTTGAAGGTAGGCATAACCTCTGACATAAGATTTTATTTTCTAAATTATAAGGTTTCTTGCTAAATGTCAACAAATGGGTATATTATTCTGACAGTTTGTTACTACAGTTAACAGAGAATCAAAATGTAAGGTGTTTAAAGCTACAATATGTAAGATTTTTTTTTAAATAAAATGACCAAAATCACTTGCAAAGTGCGATATATATATTTCCTGCAGTTGTGTACTTCCAGTATCCCAAAAGTTCCCAAAGATTTTTAATTTCAGAGAAATTCCAATTTTAAATTAAAGCTGCAAGCAGCATTTATCGGGGTTCAAGCATTTAAGGCCTTTAAGCACAAATGCATAAAAAAGACAAAGTTTTATTTGGCAACCATTTAACCACTGACATCATACATGGAAAAGACCATTTCCAGCCAATTTAACATAGGAAATATATGGTTTTCAAAGCTTTTTAACAGTTATAGCGCCACCTATGGTCCGATCTCCATAAAATTGTGCATGCTTGTTTACAATGTTATTTCACATATGCTCACCAATTTTCGTGAAGTTCTGAGTTTTCGTTTAGGATTTAAAGGCTTTCGAGTTCATTTTCTAAATGACCCTGTTTTAGCCATCCAAATGCAAAAGTTCAACTTTTTTTTGATAATTATTGTTCTAGAGAGTCCAGAGAATTGTCCTAGACTGGTTTGGTTGCGATCGGGCGAAAACGCCTAGGTCTAGTTCGCAAAAATAGGTTTTTGACATAATCATGAATATTCAATATAATATACACAAACCGTCTAGGAGTTATGAGCAATTTCATACTTTTGCTTGCTGTAGCGCCACCTATTGGCCAATCGGGGTCATACTTTGATAGGTTCTCCCCAAATTGAGGACTACCATTTGGCCAAGTTTCAAGACTCCAGCATTTAAGAGCATTTTCAAGACTCCAGGGCGTTTTCACATTTAGCTCCTAAACTCTGGAATGGCCTTCCTGATATTGTTCGAGGCTCAGACTCACTGTTCCAGTTTAAAACTAGATTAAAGACACATCTCTTTATCCAAGCATTCACATAATACTTACCTTTTAGACTACAGTTGAATCAGATTGAATGCATTAATATTATGAACAGCAGCTACGCTAATTATTTCCCATCTGCTTTTCTGTTGTTAGGTAAATACAGATCGTCAGCTCCAGTTTGTATCCAGCCTCTCATGGAAACTACAGATGCCCCAACACCCGTGAAGAGACGACTCGACGCTGGCGATATGTTATGCCCTAAATTAATACATGATTACTAATTGTATTTTTCTATGTACATTTCTGACATGCACTTTCTGTAAAGCTGCTTTGAAACAATATGTATTGTGAAAAGCGCTATACAAATAAATTTGAATTGAATTGAATTGAATTGACGGTTTGGGCAGCACGATCAGTTTTACGGCGGAATAATAAAAACCCTAACAATTACAATAGGGTTTTAGCACTTCGTGCTTGAACCCCGAATAATGGCTCGTCCATGTTCACTTGTCGCCTGTCAATGACGTAATATCCGCGTTATCCCTGGTTTCCGCTCGTACTGCCATAGTAACCATGGCGACAACTGCGTTACGTCTAGCGGCACGCTCATGGAGATGTTCGTTCAAACCATTGTGGACCATGGCAAGCAGACTTTGGGACAAAAGGAGAACTAAAACGAGGATCAATATCGGCGTGGTGTTTTCGAGATGCCGCCAACTTCGACTTGACAGAGACGTCTTGCATGTACTTTATTAGACAGTTGAGCAAATGTACATAAAACTAATCAATGTCATATAGCTCAACATGATGAAATGTTAGAATATGATCAGTATGTTATTCTAATGTTCATCTAGCTTACTGCTAGTCTCATACAGACAAACAAACGCATAGAATAACATTATAACTTTCAACACACTCAAATGCAGTTTAGTGTGATAGTGTAGACCAAGTGAAACTGCGCTGCGTTACCTCACAAGTTTAATTCGCCAAATAAACTGACTTGTTAACCCTTTTCCACCAAGGCAGTGCTGGTGCTGGTTCACGGCTAGAGCCTAGTTTCAAATGGGTTCTTTGTTTTTCGACACCCAGAGCACCAGCTCTGAACCAGGAAAAGTGGCTCTTAAGTAGCACCAAAACATTGCTGGTCTAGAAGTAAGAACCGCTTGCGTCAGGGGCTGGGGGCGGGGTTACCGTGACCAACAAGACGAACAGAAACTTGTGACCGCCATTTTTCAAATAGCAGCTAATCGAGCTAATAGCAGCTTGATTGTAATCTCCGTCTATGCAAGTTACGGCGAGCTGCACGAACACGTTGGATTCGCCGTGTTTGGATGCCGATGTAGGTTCGCAAAGCCATGAGCATCAATAGTAACGCAACGACCTCCATTGTTGATGGAAGGCTTGTTCGAGATGCATCGGAGCGGCACGGACCGATCGGAGCTGCGGGAGTGTTTGGAGAGCATACGAGTCCTTGTGCTTTTGGATTGCTTTCGCAGTGCTTTGATGTCATGAGCCGATCGGTCTGCGAGAAGCCGAACCATCTCGAACAAGCCTGGTGTGTTTGTGTTTGGCGCTGCCACGCTATATAGCGTTGCTGGGCAACATGAGATGTACACAGTGACCTTGTGGAAAGGCAAACCGGATCTTAGAGAGCTCGTCAGACGAACCAACTCCGGACTGGCAATACTGTAGCTCTGGCTCTGAACTGGCACCTGGTTCATGCTGGTGGAAAAGGGGTATGTGTGAGTATTAATTCAGCACTTGCGGGTAGATCGGTAGAATGAAATGTCCTTATTCCTTTATATCCGCGGGACTCGCATGTGGCTCTGATATCTGTCTCTCATTGGCAATCGCGACCTGCTTCATACCACAGTCATGTTAAAAACATCAATGTATTCACTCATCCATAAACATTATTAGATCCTTCGGCAAGTTCCATAATTCCGCTTATGCGTCATCAACCTACACCTTTGTTATTGTAAGAGGTTAGCAAGCCTGGTTAGTACCTGGATGGGAGACCTCCTGAGAAAACCAGGTTGCTGCTGGAAGAGGTGTTAGTGAGGCCAGCAGGGGGTGCTCACCCGTGGTCTATGTGGGACCTAACGCTCCAGCGTAGTGATCGGGACACTATACTGTCAAAGAGCACCATCCTTCCAATGAGACGTTAAACCGAGCTCCTGACTCTCTGTGGTCATTAAAAATCCCAGGATGTCCTTCGAAAAAGAGTAGGGGTGTAACCCCGGCATCCTGGCCAAATTTGCCCCTTGGCCTCTGTCCATCATGGCCTCCTAATCATCCCCTTATACTGATTGGCTTCATTACTGTCTCCTCTCCACCATTAAGCTGGTGTGTGTGGTGGGCGTTCTGGTCCAATATGGCTGCCGTCGCATCATCCAGGTGGATGCTGCACATTGGTGGTGGTTGAGGATATTCCCCCTTCCATGTAAAGCACGTTGAGTACCCAGAAAAGCGCTATATAAATGTAACAAATTATTATTATTATTATTATTATTATTAAAATGTAGATGCAGAAAATAACGCTTTAAAACATGGACACAATATTAAGTTTAAGTATATTAATATTAAGTATATTAAGTTCATCTACAGTGTTTCGAGAAAACAGACAGAAAAAAAGTTTTACAATATGGTTACCATTTAAAATGTTCCTCTTATTGAATTTTTGTTAGCCTATTTGTTGTTGCATGTGTTGTAGTTCCATTTGTAATATGTTGTAGAGTTCATTAAGATATCTGATATTCAAATTTCATAAAATTTCGTGTTAACACAACATGTTCTAGTTGTTTTGAACTTTACACATGCATTGAGTGAACTGATGAGTATTACTCATCATAGCCTATCTATGTGCTTTTGGGTCTGTTAAATATGCTGTGGAATATGTTTGTGTGATGTGTTAATAAATCATGTGTTTTTAAGATCCAGGATCATTTTTGATAAATTAGGGATGGGTCACATTACCTGAAAAGAAATTTGTCTGGAGTGCATGATCTCAAAATGTTTATTGGTATATACCTTGCAAATAACACACATCAACTGTATTCAAAATGAAATATTAAAGTCGGACCTTAAAGTTAACAAAAGTAATAAAAAGAAATAAACATCTAGGTACTGTATCTAAATGACAAGTGTCCCACCTTACCTGCATTCAGTCTACTAAAAGGGGATTTTAACATCGGTGCCATAGAGGAATCATTCCCTCAGAAATTTTTACTTCTGCCTTCAAAGACAAGTACAGTTTTTTACCATCGCTATGACAATTTTTTCAATACTTTTAACAAATTTCCTAAACCAATAACGCACCGACACACCTACAACACACAATTGGCAAAACAGTTAATTTCATGCTCAAAATCACACACTGTAAACTAAGCTCCAACACTAATTTTCTAAATACAATAATGCACTATGCCTACCAAAACACTGCAAACATGTCTCAAAATCAAATAACATAGCCGTCCAACAGGAAGATTTAGTCAATCATAGCACAATGTCATAAAAACACTAACATCAGATGGAATTACAGAAACTGCATTATTGTATACGTGTCAGGTATGCCCTTATACAACAGACAGTATATTGTATTGATCATAGATTGTGTTTTGCACTGCAGTTTCTTTTGAAGCCTCTCTACATTTTTGTTTTGTTGGGTTTAGGTCTTTTGCTGCAGAAATTCAATAAAAAAAAAGACCCATCTCAGAGTGCTTTATAGAATGTACGGTTACAGTATACCATATGGTCATGCGATTGAAAGAAACTCAACACCTGAGTGTGTTTCCTAGATGGGAATCAGCTGTGATTTATATATTTGCATAATTCAATCAGCTGTTTCTCAGTAACAATAGGATAAAATGCAGGGGATATATTTGTGTTTCAATTCACAATATAAACAGCTGTTTACCTTGACTTTAGCCTGTAAGGTTAGGTTTAGGCATACAGTGTTAAAGCATTGGTAAATTTGGCAGTAAAAATCCATTGTTTTGGTCTTGTTTGAGCTTGTGTGTAAAAGAAGTTCAAGCATTTTAAATTTGTGTTAATTGTATGCATTTTGTGTTAAAGCAACAAGAAATGTGTTAATAGTATAGCTTACATAGACAGATGTAGTGCTAACTGTGTTGAGAGTTTTTGGAAAATTGTTAAAAGTATTGCAAAATCTGTAAAAAACTGCAAATAACAGTCCAATTGCATGTGTAATATAGGCTTGGTACATCAGAGTCTGTAGAAATGGTTTCTTGAAAAGGAAGAACTGTCAGCTATTCACTTATGTTTGATGAATATCTGCTATAAGAAGTGGTGTCAAGCATGAACGTCAAGTGGAATTGTACACTAAGAATGAATGAGTCACAAATGAGCCACCAAATGAAGAGAAGAGGAATCTATAGCAGTACTTCTTTTAATAAACACAAAACACTGGAGAACACATTGTGCAATGCAAAACAAAGAACTGAATAAACTGAGCGCTATATAAACAGGCAAACAAAGGGAGCTAAATGAAACACAGGTGAACTTAATTAGTGACTAACAAACTATCATGGTTAACTTGTAGCTCAACATGAGTTCCTATAAGAGCAGCCAAAAGGAACATTCTCTCAACCCCAGGTCAGGACTGCACATGGATTAAGCGGTGTAGTATTTTTGTGACTGCAATATTCAGGCTGCACACGGATTGAGGACAACTTTTCAGCTGTACGGTAATGCACCTTTGCTGGTTTAGGCTTGTT
Organism: Abramis brama; assembly: GCF_963993115.1. Classification (NCBI taxonomy): domain Eukaryota; kingdom Metazoa; phylum Chordata; class Actinopteri; order Cypriniformes; family Leuciscidae; genus Abramis; species Abramis brama. The sequence continues at coordinate 42,896,988 of NC_139963.1, read as the reverse complement.
TTTGTTTCTTCTCCATTTCTACTCCATAAATTATAGAGTTTTCTAGACAGCAACATGGTGTCGGCCCACATCTGGTACACATGGATTACACACGGCCCAGATGTGGGCCGGATCTGGTTGCTGCCTGGGTTCTTGTATAGTTTTCCGTTGCAAACTAATCTGGTTGTGCTATTTTACCTAATGCAACTTCCATTCTCAAAGTTCCCTGCAACAACGCTTTGACCTTTTATCAAAAATATTACATTCTTAAACCAAATGGCATGATTTCACTGAATCCACTCTTCATTGTAGGCTTTCAAGATCAACATGGAGAAAATCATCCTAATATTCCCTCTGATATTGCTGGTGCTGCATATACAAGGAGGAGAGTTCCACAAACTTCCAGTTTGTTTGCCTGAAGCTCCACAGCCGGAAGTCGTGGAGTTCGACAACACAATCTATGCCACTTGTGAAGTAACTCCCAGCCCCAATTTGCCACGTAACCAGCCAAAGATCTTTGGGCAAATCCTCTTCAAGCAGGTCTTCCCCAATGGAGATTTAGAAGTGAAAATCAACCTCCGTGGTTTGCCTGCCATCGATCGTCAAGAGCGTGCCATGCACATCCATCAGTATGGAGACCTCAGTCAAGGCTACATCACTGTTGGTCCTCATTATAATCCAAACGGCGTTGACCACCCTCATCATCCTGGAGACCTGGGCAACTTTGCTTCCGAGAAAGGAGTTATAAGGCAGTTCCTGACGCTTCCAGACGCCAAGCTCTTTGGGCCTTATTCCATTCTGGGACGTGCGGTGGTGGTTCATGAGAAGGAGGATGATCTGGGAATGGGTTCAGATGAGGAGAGTAAACCCAGTGGGAATGCTGGACCGATAATTGCTCTCGGTGTGATTGGTATTACTACTCCAAGTCTGTGGCAGAAGACTGAAGTGCCCCCCAAGAAAAAGTGTGGAGGAATGCACTGAGAGTCAAAGATGAGGGAGTCGGATATGGTGGAAGGGCAGATTCAAATAGGATAATCATGATTTTCCTTGTGTATTCTTTGTATGTGTCCTACATTAAAGTATATTTCATAACCTGAACATTCCCATGTTTTTTTTTTTCTTGGTCTTTTCAGAGGCCTTTTGGCCATAGCTTCCAATAGTAAATGCACTCTTAAAAATAATGTAGGGTGAATGCAGGCAAAGTGGGCCGTTTAGTTTGATTTACTGTGCTCAATGGGTTAACCCTTTAAGAGCATGACAATGGCCTTTAATTAAAGATACACTATTTCTTTAAATGATACAATGGTTTTGGTTGATGCAATATGACACTGGAGGGTGTGGCTACATCTCAAGGGAGGACACCCTTATTGTTGAAGGTAGGCATAACCTCTGACATAAGATTTTATTTTCTAAATTATAAGGTTTCTTGCTAAATGTCAACAAATGGGTATATTATTCTGACAGTTTGTTACTACAGTTAACAGAGAATCAAAATGTAAGGTGTTTAAAGCTACAATATGTAAGATTTTTTTTTAAATAAAATGACCAAAATCACTTGCAAAGTGCGATATATATATTTCCTGCAGTTGTGTACTTCCAGTATCCCAAAAGTTCCCAAAGATTTTTAATTTCAGAGAAATTCCAATTTTAAATTAAAGCTGCAAGCAGCATTTATTGGGGTTCAAGCATTTAAGGCCTTTAAGCACAAATGCATAAAAAAGACATAAATGACCCTAAATGACCCTGTTTTAGCCATCCAAATGCAAAAGTTCAACTTTTTTTTGATAATTATTGTTCTAGAGAGTCCAGAGAATTGTCCTAGACTGGTTTGGTTGCGATCGGGCGAAAACGCCTAGGTCTAGTTCGCAAAAATAGGTTTTTGACATAATCATGAATATTCAATATAATATACACAAACCGTCTAGGAGTTATGAGCAATTTCATACTTTTGCTTGCTGTAGCGCCACCTATTGGCCAATCGGGGTCATACTTTGATAGGTTCTCCCCAAATTGAGGACTACCATTTGGCCAAGTTTCAAGACTCCAGCATTTAAGAGCATTTTCAAGACTCCAGGGCGTTTTCACATTTAGCTCCTAAACTCTGGAATGGCCTTCCTGATATTGTTCGAGGCTCAGACTCACTGTTCCAGTTTAAAACTAGATTAAAGACACATCTCTTTATCCAAGCATTCACATAATACTTACCTTTTAGACTACAGTTGAATCAGATTGAATGCATTAATATTATGAACAGCAGCTACGCTAATTATTTCCCATCTGCTTTTCTGTTGTTAGGTAAATACAGATCGTCAGCTCCAGTTTGTATCCAGCCTCTCATGGAAACTACAGATGCCCCAACACCCGTGAAGAGACGACTCGACGCTGGCGATATGTTATGCCCTAAATTAATACATGATTACTAATTGTATTTTTCTATGTACATTTCTGACATGCACTTTCTGTAAAGCTGCTTTGAAACAATATGTATTGTGAAAAGCGCTATACAAATAAATTTGAATTGAATTGAATTGAATTGACGGTTTGGGCAGCACGATCAGTTTTACGGCGGAATAATAAAAACCCTAACAATTACAATAGGGTTTTAGCACTTCGTGCTTGAACCCCGAATAATGGCTCGTCCATGTTCACTTGTCGCCTGTCAATGACGTAATATCCGCGTTATCCCTGGTTTCCGCTCGTACTGCCATAGTAACCATGGCGACAACTGCGTTACGTCTAGCGGCACGCTCATGGAGTTGTTTCGTTCAAACCATTGTGGACCATGGCAAGCAGACTTTGGGACAAAAGGAGAACTAAAACGAGGATCAATATCGGCGTGGTGTTTTCGAGATGCCGCCAACTTCGACTTGACAGAGACGTCTTGCATGTACTTTATTAGACAGTTGAGCAAATGTACATAAAACTAATCAATGTCATATAGCTCAACATGATGACATGTTAGAATATGATCAGTATGTTATTCTAATGTTCATCTAGCTTACTGCTAGTCTCATACAGACAAACAAACGCATAGAATAACATTATAACTTTCAACACACTCAAATGCAGTTTAGTGTGATAGTGTAGACCAAGTGAAACTGCGCTGCGTTACCTCACAAGTTTAATTCGCCAAATAAACTGACTTGTTAACCCTTTTCCACCAAGGCAGTGCTGGTGCTGGTTCACGGCTAGAGCCTAGTTTCAAATGGGTTCTTTGTTTTTCGACACCCAGAGCACCAGCTCTGAACCAGGAAAAGTGGCTCTTAAGTAGCACCAAAACATTGCTGGTCTAGAAGTAAGAACCGCTTGCGTCAGGGGCTGGGGGCGGGGTTACCGTGACCAACAAGACGAACAGAAACTTGTGACCGCCATTTTTCAAATAGCAGCTAATCGAGCTAATAGCAGCTTGATTGTAATCTCCGTCTATGCAAGTTACGGCGAGCTGCACGAACACGTTGGATTCGCCGTGTTTGGATGCCGATGTAGGTTCGCAAAGCCATGAGCATCAATAGTAACGCAACGACCTCCATTGTTGATGGAAGGCTTGTTCGAGATGCATCGGAGCGGCACGGACCGATCGGAGCTGCGGGAGTGTTTGGAGAGCATACGAGTCCTTGTGCTTTTGGATTGCTTTCGCAGTGCTTTGATGTCATGAGCCGATCGGTCTGCGAGAAGCCGAACCATCTCGAACAAGCCTGGTGTGTTTGTGTTTGGCGCTGCCACGCTATATAGCGTTGCTGGGCAACATGAGATGTACACAGTGACCTTGTGGAAAGGCAAACCGGATCTTAGAGAGCTCGTCAGACGAACCAACTCCGGACTGGCAATACTGTAGCTCTGGCTCTGAACTGGCACCTGGTTCATGCTGGTGGAAAAGGGGTATGTGTGAGTATTAATTCAGCACTTGCGGGTAGATCGGTAGAATGAAATGTCCTTATTCCTTGCATGTGGCTCTGATATCTGTCTCTCATTGGCAATCGCGACCTGCTTCATACCACAGTCATGTTAAAAACATCAATGTATTCACTCATCCATAAACATTATTAGATCCTTCGGCAAGTTCCATAATTCCGCTTATGCGTCATCAACCTACACCTTTGTTATTGTAAGAGGTTAGCAAGCCTGGTTAGTACCTGGATGGGAGACCTCCTGAGAAAACCAGGTTGCTGCTGGAAGAGGTGTTAGTGAGGCCAGCAGGGGGTGCTCACCCGTGGTCTATGTGGGACCTAACGCTCCAGCGTAGTGATCGGGACACTATACTGTCAAAGAGCACCATCCTTCCAATGAGACGTTAAACCGAGCTCCTGACTCTCTGTGGTCATTAAAAATCCCAGGATGTCCTTCGAAAAAGAGTAGGGGTGTAACCCCGGCATCCTGGCCAAATTTGCCCCTTGGCCTCTGTCCATCATGGCCTCCTAATCATCCCCATATACTGATTGGCTTCATTACTGTCTCCTCTCCACCATTAAGCTGGTGTGTGTGGTGGGCGTTCTGGTCCAATATGGCTGCCGTCGCATCATCCAGGTGGATGCTGCACATTGGTGGTGGTTGAGGATATTCCCCCTTCCATGTAAAGCACGTTGAGTACCCAGAAAAGCGCTATATAAATGTAACAAATTATTATTATTATTATTATTATTATTATTAAAATGTAGATGCAGAAAATAACGCTTTAAAATATGTACACAATATTAAGTTTAAGTATATTAATATTAAGTATATTAAGTTCATCTACAGTGTTTCGAGAAAACAGACAGAAAAAAAGTTTTACAATATGGTTACCATTTAAAATGTTCCTCTTATTGAATTTTTGTTAGCCTATTTGTTGTTGCATGTGTTGTAGTTCCATTTGTAATATGTTGTAGAGTTCATTAAGATATCTGATATTCAAATTTCATAAAATTTCGTGTTAACACAACATGTTCTAGTTGTTTTGAACTTTACACATGCATTGAGTGAACTGATGAGTATTACTCATCATAGCCTATGTGCTTTTGGGTCTGTTAAATATGCTGTGGAATATGTTTGTGTGATGTGTTAATAAATCATGTGTTTTTAAGATCCAGGATCATTTTTGATAAATTAGGGATGGGTCACATTACCTGAAAAGAAATTTGTCTGGAGTGCATGATCTCAAAATGTTTATTGGTATATACCTTGCAAATAACACACATCAACTGTATTCAAAATGAAATATTAAAGTCGGACCTTAAAGTTAACAAAAGTAATAAAAAGAAATAAACATCTAGGTACTGTATCTAAATGACAAGTGTCCCACCTTACCTGCATTCAGTCTACTAAAAGGGGATTTTAACATCGGTGCCATAGAGGAATCATTCTCTCAGAAATTTTTACTTCTGCCTTCAAAGACAAGTACAGTTTTTTACCATCGCTATGACAATTTTTTCAATACTTTTAACAAATTTCCTAAACCAATAACGCACCGACACACCTACAACACACAATTGGCAAAACAGATAATTTCATGCTCAAAATCACACACTGTAAACTAAGCTCCAACACTAATTTTCTAAATACAATAATGCACTATGCCTACCAAAACACTGCAAACATGTCTCAAAATCAAATAACATAGCCGTCCAACAGGAAGATTTATAATGTCATAAAAACACTAACATCAGATGGAATTACAGAAACTGCATTATTGTATACGTGTCAGGTATGCCCTTATACAACAGACAGTATATTGTATTGATCATAGATTGTGTTTTGCACTGCAGTTTCTTTTGAAGCCTCTCTACATTTTTGTTTTGTTGGGTTTAGGTCTTTTGCTGCAGAAATTCAATAAAAAAAAGACCCATCTCAGAGTGCTTTATAGAATGTACGGTTACAGTATACCATATGGTCATGCGATTGAAAGAACCTCAACACCTGAGTGTGTTTCCTAGATGGGAATCAGCTGTGATTTATATATTTGCATAATTCAATCAGCTGTTTCTCAGTAACAATAGGATAAAATGCAGGGGATATATTTGTGTTTCAATTCACAATATAAACAGCTGTTTACCTTGACTTTAGCCTGTAAGGTTAGGTTTAGGCATACAGTGTTAAAGCATTGGTAAATTTGGCAGTAAAAATCCATTGTTTTGGTCTTGTTTGAGCTTGTGTGTAAAAGAAGTTCAAGCATTTTAAATTTGTGTTAATTGTATGCATTTTGTGTTAAAGCAACAAGAAATGTGTTAATAGTATAGCTTACATAGACAGATGTAGTGCTAACTGTGTTGAGAGTTTTTGGAAAATTGTTAAAAGTATTGCAAAATCTGTAAAAAACTGCAAATAACAGTCCAATTGCATGTGTAATATAGGCTTGGTACATCAGAGTCTGTAGAAATGGTTTCTTGAAAAGGAAGAACTGTCAGCTATTCACTTATGTTTGATGAATATCTGCTATAAGAAGTGGTGTCAAGCATGAACGTCAAGTGGAATTGTACACTAAGAATGAATGAGTCACAAATGAGCCACCAAATGAAGAGAAGAGGAATCTATAGCAGTACTTCTTTTAATAAACACAAAACACTGGAGAACACATTGTGCAATGCAAGACAAAGAACTGAATAAACTGAGCGCTATATAAACAGGCAAACAAAGGGAGCTAAATGAAACACAGGTGAACTTAATTAGTGACTAACAAACTATCATGGTTAACTTGTAGCTCAACATGAGTTCCTATAAGAGCAGCCAAAAGGAACATTCTCTCAACCCCAGGTCAGGACTGCACACGGATTAAGCGGTGTAGTATTTTTGTGACTGCAATATTCAGGCTGCACACGGATTGAGGACAACTTTTCAGCTGTACGGTAATGCACCTTTGCTGGTTTAGGCTTGTTTTTGTTTCTTCTCCATTTCTACTCCATAAATTATAGAGTTTTCTAGACAGCAACATGGTGTCGGCCCACATCTGGTACACATGGATTACACACGGCCCAGATGTGGGCCGGATCTGGTTGCTGCCTGGGTTCTTGTATAGTTTTCCGTTGCAAACTAATCTGGTTGTGCTATTTTACCTAATGCAACTTCCATTCTCAAAGTTCCCTGCAACAACGCTTTGACCTTTTATCAAAAATATTACATTCTTAAACCAAATGGCATGATTTCACTGAATCCACTCTTCATTGTAGGCTTTCAAGATCAACATGGAGAAAATCATCCTAATATTCCCTCTGATATTGCTGGTGCTGCATATACAAGGAGGAGAGTTCCACAAACTTCCAGTTTGTTTGCCTGAAGCTCCACAGCCGGAAGTCGTGGAGTTCGACAACACAATCTATGCCACTTGTGAAGTAACTCCCAGCCCCAATTTGCCACGTAACCAGCCAAAGATCTTTGGGCAAATCCTCTTCAAGCAGGTCTTCCCCAATGGAGATTTAGAAGTGAAAATCAACCTCCGTGGTTTGCCTGCCATCGATCGTCAAGAGCGTGCCATGCACATCCATCAGTATGGAGACCTCAGTCAAGGCTACATCACTGTTGGTCCTCATTATAATCCAAACGGCGTTGACCACCCTCATCATCCTGGAGACCTGGGCAACTTTGCTTCCGAGAAAGGAGTTATAAGGCAGTTCCTGACGCTTCCAGACGCCAAGCTCTTTGGGCCTTATTCCATTCTGGGACGTGCGGTGGTGGTTCATGAGAAGGAGGATGATCTGGGAATGGGTTCAGATGAGGAGAGTAAACCCAGTGGGAATGCTGGACCGATAATTGCTCTCGGTGTGATTGGTATTACTACTCCAAGTCTGTGGCAGAAGACTGAAGTGCCCCCCAAGAAAAAGTGTGGAGGAATGCACTGAGAGTCAAAGATGAGGGAGTCGGATATGGTGGAAGGGCAGATTCAAATAGGATAATCATGATTTTCCTTGTGTATTCTTTGTATGTGTCCTACATTAAAGTATATTTCATAACCTGAACATTCCCATGTTTTTTTTTTTTCTTGGTCTTTTCAGAGGCCTTTTGGCCATAGCTTCCAATAGTAAATGCACTCTTAAAAATAATGTAGGGTGAATGCAGGCAAAGTGGGCCGTTTAGTTTGATTTACTGTGCTCAATGGGTTAACACTTTAAGAGCATGACAATGGCCTTTAATTAAAGATACACTATTTCTTTAAATGATACAATGGTTTTGGTTGATGCAATATGACACTGGAGGGTGTGGCTACATCTCAAGGGAGGACACCCTTATTGTTGAAGGTAGGCATAACCTCTGACATAAGATTTTATTTTCTAAATTATAAGGTTTCTTGCTAAATGTCATCAAATGGGTATATTATTCTGACAGTTTGTTACTACAGTTAACAGAGAATCAAAATGTAAGGTGTTTAAAGCTACAATATGTAAGATTTTTTTTTAAATAAAATGACCAAAATCACTTGCAAAGTGCGACATATATATTTCCTGCAGTTGTGTACTTCCAGTATCCCAAAAGTTCCCAAAGATTTTTAATTTCAGAGAAATTCCAATTTTAAATTAAAGCTGCAAGCAGCATTTATTGGGGTTCAAGCATTTAAGGCCTTTAAGCACAAATGCATAAAAAAGACATAAATGACCCTAAATGACCCTGTTTTAGCCATCCAAATGCAAAAGTTCAACTTTTTTTTGATAATTATTGTTCTAGAGAGTCCAGAGAATTGTCCTAGACTGGTTTGGTTGCGATCGGGCGAAAACGCCTAGGTCTAGTTCGCAAAAATAGGTTTTTGACATAATCATGAATATTCAATATAATATACACAAACCGTCTAGGAGTTATGAGCAATTTCATACTTTTGCTTGCTGTAGCGCCACCTATTGGCCAATCGGGGTCATACTTTGATAGGTTCTCCCCAAATTGAGGACTACCATTTGGCCAAGTTTCAAGACTCCAGCATTTAAGAGCATTTTCAAGACTCCAGGCATTTTCACATTTAGCTCCTAAACTCTGGAATGGCCTTCCTGATATTGTTCGAGGCTCAGACTCACTGTTCCAGTTTAAAACTAGATTAAAGACACATCTCTTTATCCAAGCATTCACATAATACTTACCTTTTAGACTACAGTTGAATCAGATTGAATGCATTAATATTATGAACAGCAGCTACGCTAATTATTTCCCATCTGCTTTTCTGTTGTTAGGTAAATACAGATCGTCAGCTCCAGTTTGTATCCAGCCTCTCATGGAAACTACAGATGCCCCAACACCCGTGAAGAGACGACTCGACGCTGGCGATATGTTATGCCCTAAATTAATACATGATTACTAATTGTATTTTTCTATGTACATTTCTGACATGCACTTTCTGTAAAGCTGCTTTGAAACAATATGTATTGTGAAAAGCGCTATACAAATAAATTTGAATTGAATTGAATTGAATTGACGGTTTGGGCAGCACGATCAGTTTTACGGCGGAATAATAAAAACCCTAACAATTACAATAGGGTTTTAGCACTTCGTGCTTGAACCCCGAATAATGGCTCGTCCATGTTCACTTGTCGCCTGTCAATGACGTAATATCCGCGTTATCCCTGGTTTCCGCTCGTACTGCCATAGTAACCATGGCGACAACTGCGTTACGTCTAGCGGCACGCTCATGGAGTTGTTTCGTTCAAACCATTGTGGACCATGGCAAGCAGACTTTGGGACAAAAGGAGAACTAAAACGAGGATCAATATCGGCGTGGTGTTTTCGAGATGCCGCCAACTTCGACTTGACAGAGACGTCTTGCATGTACTTTATTAGACAGTTGAGCAAATGTACATAAAACTAATCAATGTCATATAGCTCAACATGATGAAATGTTAGAATATGATCAGTATGTTATTCTAATGTTCATCTAGCTTACTGCTAGTCTCATACAGACAAACAAACGCATAGAATAACATTATAACTTTCAACACACTCAAATGCAGTTTAGTGTGATAGTGTAGACCAAGTGAAACTGCGCTGCGTTACCTCACAAGTTTAATTCGCCAAATAAACTGACTTGTTAACCCTTTTCCACCAAGGCAGTGCTGGTGCTGGTTCACGGCTAGAGCCTAGTTTCAAATGGGTTCTTTGTTTTTCGACACCCAGAGCACCAGCTCTGAACCAGGAAAAGTGGCTCTTAAGTAGCACCAAAACATTGCTGGTCTAGAAGTAAGAACCGCTTGCGTCAGGGGCTGGGGGCGGGGTTACCGTGACCAACAAGACGAACAGAAACTTGTGACCGCCATTTTTCAAATAGCAGCTAATCGAGCTAATAGCAGCTTGATTGTAATCTCCGTCTATGCAAGTTACGGCGAGCTGCACGAACACGTTGGATTCGCCGTGTTTGGATGCCGATGTAGGTTCGCAAAGCCATGAGCATCAATAGTAACGCAACGACCTCCATTGTTGATGGAAGGCTTGTTCGAGATGCATCGGAGCGGCACGGACCGATCGGAGCTGCGGGAGTGTTTGGAGAGCATACGAGTCCTTGTGCTTTTGGATTGCTTTCGCAGTGCTTTGATGTCATGAGCCGATCGGTCTGCGAGAAGCCGAACCATCTCGAACAAGCCTGGTGTGTTTGTGTTTGGCGCTGCCACGCTATATAGCGTTGCTGGGCAACATGAGATGTACACAGTGACCTTGTGGAAAGGCAAACCGGATCTTAGAGAGCTCGTCAGACGAACCAACTCCGGACTGGCAATACTGTAGCTCTGGCTCTGAACTGGCACCTGGTTCATGCTGGTGGAAAAGGGGTATGTGTGAGTATTAATTCAGCACTTGCGGGTAGATCGGTAGAATGAAATGTCCTTATTCCTTTATATCCGCGGGACTCGCATGTGGCTCTGATATCTGTCTCTCATTGGCAATCGCGACCTGCTTCATACCACAGTCATGTTAAAAACATCAATGTATTCACTCATCCATAAACATTATTAGATCCTTCGGCAAGTTCCATAATTCCGCTTATGCGTCATCAACCTACACCTTTGTTATTGTAAGAGGTTAGCAAGCCTGGTTAGTACCTGGATGGGAGACCTCCTGAGAAAACCAGGTTGCTGCTGGAAGAGGTGTTAGTGAGGCCAGCAGGGGGTGCTCACCCGTGGTCTATGTGGGACCTAACGCTCCAGCGTAGTGATCGGGACACTATACTGTCAAAGAGCACCATCCTTCCAATGAGACGTTAAACCGAGCTCCTGACTCTCTGTGGTCATTAAAAATCCCAGGATGTCCTTCGAAAAAGAGTAGGGGTGTAACCCCGGCATCCTGGCCAAATTTGCCCCTTGGCCTCTGTCCATCATGGCCTCCTAATCATCCCCTTATACTGATTGGCTTCATTACTGTCTCCTCTCCACCATTAAGCTGGTGTGTGTGGTGGGCGTTCTGGTCCAATATGGCTGCCGTCGCATCATCCAGGTGGATGCTGCACATTGGTGGTGGTTGAGGATATTCCCCCTTCCATGTAAAGCACGTTGAGTACCCAGAAAAGCGCTATATAAATGTAACAAATTATTATTATTATTATTATTATTATTAAAATGTAGATGCAGAAAATAACGCTTTAAAACATGGACACAATATTAAGTTTAAGTATATTAATATTAAGTATATTAAGTTCATCTACAGTGTTTCGAGAAAACAGACAGAAAAAAAGTTTTACAATATGGTTACCATTTAAAATGTTCCTCTTATTGAATTTTTGTTAGCCTATTTGTTGTTGCATGTGTTGTAGTTCCATTTGTAATATGTTGTAGAGTTCATTAAGATATCTGATATTCAAATTTCATAAAATTTCGTGTTAACACAACATGTTCTAGTTGTTTTGAACTTTACACATGCATTGAGTGAACTGATGAGTATTACTCATCATAGCCTATCTATGTGCTTTTGGGTCTGTTAAATATGCTGTGGAATATGTTTGTGTGATGTGTTAATAAATCATGTGTTTTTAAGATCCAGGATCATTTTTGATAAATTAGGGATGGGTCACATTACCTGAAAAGAAATTTGTCTGGAGTGCATGATCTCAAAATGTTTATTGGTATATACCTTGCAAATAACACACATCAACTGTATTCAAAATGAAATATTAAAGTCGGACCTTAAAGTTAACAAAAGTAATAAAAAGAAATAAACATCTAGGTACTGTATCTAAATGACAAGTGTCCCACCTTACCTGCATTCAGTCTACTAAAAGGGGATTTTAACATCGGTGCCATAGAGGAATCATTCCCTCAGAAATTTTTACTTCTGCCTTCAAAGACAAGTACAGTTTTTTACCATCGCTATGACAATTTTTTCAATACTTTTAACAAATTTCCTAAACCAATAACGCACCGACACACCTACAACACACAATTGGCAAAACAGTTAATTTCATGCTCAAAATCACACACTGTAAACTAAGCTCCAACACTAATTTTCTAAATACAATAATGCACTATGCCTACCAAAACACTGCAAACATGTCTCAAAATCAAATAACATAGCCGTCCAACAGGAAGATTTAGTCAATCATAGCACAATGTCATAAAAACACTAACATCAGATGGAATTACAGAAACTGCATTATTGTATACGTGTCAGGTATGCCCTTATACAACAGACAGTATATTGTATTGATCATAGATTGTGTTTTGCACTGCAGTTTCTTTTGAAGCCTCTCTACATTTTTGTTTTGTTGGGTTTAGGTCTTTTGCTGCAGAAATTCAATAAAAAAAAGACCCATCTCAGAGTGCTTTATAGAATGTACGGTTACAGTATACCATATGGTCATGCGATTGAAAGAACCTCAACACCTGAGTGTGTTTCCTAGATGGGAATCAGCTGTGATTTATATATTTGCATAATTCAATCAGCTGTTTCTCAGTAACAATAGGATAAAATGCAGGGGATATATTTGTGTTTCAATTCACAATATAAACAGCTGTTTACCTTGACTTTAGCCTGTAAGGTTAGGTTTAGGCATACAGTGTTAAAGCATTGGTAAATTTGGCAGTAAAAATCCATTGTTTTGGTCTTGTTTGAGCTTGTGTGTAAAAGAAGTTCAAGCATTTTAAATTTGTGTTAATTGTATGCATTTTGTGTTAAAGCAACAAGAAATGTGTTAATAGTATAGCTTACATAGACAGATGTAGTGCTAACTGTGTTGAGAGTTTTTGGAAAATTGTTAAAAGTATTGCAAAATCTGTAAAAAACTGCAAATAACAGTCCAATTGCATGTGTAATATAGGCTTGGTACATCAGAGTCTGTAGAAATGGTTTCTTGAAAAGGAAGAACTGTCAGCTATTCACTTATGTTTGATGAATATCTGCTATAAGAAGTGGTGTCAAGCATGAACGTCAAGTGGAATTGTACACTAAGAATGAATGAGTCACAAATGAGCCACCAAATGAAGAGAAGAGGAATCTATAGCAGTACTTCTTTTAATAAACACAAAACACTGGAGAACACATTGTGCAATGCAAGACAAAGAACTGAATAAACTGAGCGCTATATAAACAGGCAAACAAAGGGAGCTAAATGAAACACAGGTGAACTTAATTAGTGACTAACAAACTATCATGGTTAACTTGTAGCTCAACATGAGTTCCTATAAGAGCAGCCAAAAGGAACATTCTCTCAACCCCAGGTCAGGACTGCACACGGATTAAGCGGTGTAGTATTTTTGTGACTGCAATATTCAGGCTGCACACGGATTGAGGACAACTTTTCAGCTGTACGGTAATGCACCTTTGCTGGTTTAGGCTTGTTTTTGTTTCTTCTCCATTTCTACTCCATAAATTATAGAGTTTTCTAGACAGCAACATGGTGTCGGCCCACATCTGGTACACATGGATTACACACGGCCCAGATGTGGGCCGGATCTGGTTGCTGCCTGGGTTCTTGTATACACTGTAAAAACGAACTTTTTGGTATAGTAATATATATTAAATTAACCATCATAATTTTTACTTTATAAAATTAAAATTCAATGAGAACTAGAATTTGCTAAGTAAAATTTTAAATATCTACACATTTAATTCATGTAATAAATTAACTGGTTGGAAAGAGTAAATATTATTATATATTTGCTTGTAATATTTAAACATTTTATAGTCACTTCACATAAACATAGTAATTTTAAGTAAATTTTAATCGAAAAGTATAGCGCGTTTGAATCCGCACATGCGTGTTTGGACAAGACAGTCTAACTGCCACTTTGGGTCAGACGGATTGGTGAGCTGCTGCGTGGCTGCTTTTTGTCGTGTTTGAGGTAAGTTTGTCTTTCTGTTTTACATTTAATAAAACATGGGTCTGTGTGGATTTTGATTGATGATTCTTGTTTACGTGACTCAATAAACATTAATGCTCATCTTATAACATGACCTCATATTAGTGTAACGCGTCTGGGTTATCCACAGTACATTAACGTTATAACATAAGTTACGTTAACCCTTACATTTCACTTCCTAAGTTACATTAGTTAACGTATATTTAATCGGAAAAGTTTTCAATAGTTTTATAGATAAAACACTGTTTTTCGTGTAAAAATTTCAAACTGATTGGATACCGTTGTAACTGCTAGTAGCTTGCTAACATGATTAGGCCTTAAAATTAACGTTAACCGCTTTCCTGCTGAAGTAGGCCTAACGTTACGTTAAGTTAACGTTATAAGTTACCGTTGACTGTTGTATGGAAAAGTTTGAATTTTCTTACTGAATACGGTGAAGTGGGAGAAAAAAAGAGAGTAAACTTTATAGTTACCTACACAATGTGAAGGTAATACTTAACGTTAGGTGTATTTAAATGCCTGAAATGCACTATATAATCACACCGGTTTAATCGTACGCATCAAAGGGTTAACATACTAAAAAAGACCATATGGTTTCGATTATGTATGTGTTCATTCTGTTATGATAATGAAGTCACTTTATATTTTTGTTTCTCAAAACAATTATATTTTTTCTTTTTCTAAACTGTATGCAGGAGGACAGCAGCAGTGACATCACTCAGCACATCATTAAAATACTGGTTGTCCATGGTGCTGATGGAGAAGATCCAATCGATGTATCCAGCCTTCTTAAAGGACAAGTTCGGTATTTTACACTTAAAGGGTTAGTTCACCCAAAAATGAAAATTCTGTCAGTAATTACTCACCCTCATGTTGTTCCAACCCCATAAGACCTTCGCTCATCTTTGGAACACAAATTAAGATATTTTTGATTAAATCTGAGTGCTGGATCACTCCTCCATAGGCTTCTAAGACACTATAACTTGCTGGCCCAGAAAATGTATTAAAGACATCGTTAATATAGTCCAAGTGACTACAGTGGCTCAATCTTAAGTTTATAAAGCGACGAGAATACTTTTTTCGTCACCACGTATCACACACATGACCAGCGTCGCCCAATAGTGAGCCTACGTGTGACATACAACACAGACGCACTGCGCTTAAACACTACGTGAAAAGACCCGAGGCCCAGAGAGAAGAAAATGAAAAGTGGAATAAAGTCGTTATTTTTGTTTGTTTTTGCGCACAAAAAGTATTCTCGTCGCTTTATAAACTTAAGATTGAGCCACTGTAGTCACTTGGACTATATTAACGATGTCTTTAATACATTTTCTGGGCCAGCAAGTTATAGTGTCTTAGAAGCCTATGGAGGAGTGATCCAGGTCTCAGATTTAATCAAAAATATCTTAATTTGTGTTCCGAAGATGAATGCATAGGTGCACTGGAACAATCCTTCCTAAAACGCATTAAACTTTCGTTTACAAAGACGTGAAACTCACCGAGTGGTCAGGGGTGTTCACTGATGTGCTCACACAAAAATCGCTGTAAAATATGCTTTCCAACAGGTTTTATCATAGTTTTTGTCTAACTCCATTGACTTGTATTGGATGTGCTGTGAGGTACGGTATTACTCCGCCAACGGAAATGTTTTTTTTTTTTTTTTGCTACCACAGAAACCGAAAATTCTCGGGCCAGAAGCATGTGTCCAAATTTCAATCTTAACCGTTCTATTTAATCAGAAACGATCTGAAAACAGGGCTTTATGTGTAAAATACCAAACTCGTCCTTTAAACTCTCCCCAAAAGTTCAAAGATTGAAGATGAAGTTGTATTAAATGCTATGGTATGATAGAACTGTTTAAACTTTCATTTGTTTCATTAAAGTTGTAATGGTATTCTTTAAAGTTCACTATTTCAGAGTGCTGTTTTGAATGTTGAATGTTTTGCATGAATTTTTTTTAAATACATTTTTATGTTTAAAACAAGGGTTACAGTATAATTCTGAAGTTTTACTGAATGCACCTGTGTCAAGAGATGACTGTGAATGTCCATTTTTGTATGAAGAATTTTTTGATGACTGAAAAATAAATAAACTGTTTAATTGTATTTTAATTGTGTAATTTGTGAAAAATATAGAGAAAATGTTAATTTATGTTCATGATTATTTATAAAAAAGAAATTAGCAATGTTTACATAATTGTGGGGAGTATTATAATTTCATAAAACTAAGTAAATGAAAACAAAAAAAACTTAAATAAAATCTACTTATTTACTTCATTAAATGGTAAGATTTACTTCATAATTTCATAAAAGCAAGCTTCGTAATTATAAAACAATAAATAAACTTTACTTAATTACTTTAAATAAATATAGCTTCTAAATGAAATGTAAATAGGTAATTTTTACTTAATTTCTTCATGAGCGTTACGTTCAATACTAAGTAGATTTTACTTGATAATGACACGTAAGTTGTACTTGATATTATGGCAGTAAAATTTACTTAAAATTTACTTGTGCAAATTGTTACGAGGATTTTATTAAGTAAATCTTACAAGTAGTTTTTTTCAGTGTAGTTTTCCGTTGCAAACTAATCTGGTTGTGCTATTTTACCTAATGCAACTTCCATTCTCAAAGTTCCCTGCAACAACGCTTTGACCTTTTATCAAAAATATTACATTCTTAAACCAAATGGCATGATTTCACTGAATCCACTCTTCATTGTAGGCTTTCAAGATCAACATGGAGAAAATCATCCTAATATTCCCTCTGATATTGCTGGTGCTGCATATACAAGGAGGAGAGTTCCACAAACTTCCAGTTTGTTTGCCTGAAGCTCCACAGCCGGAAGTCGTGGAGTTCGACAACACAATCTATGCCACTTGTGAAGTAACTCCCAGCCCCAATTTGCCACGTAACCAGCCAAAGATCTTTGGGCAAATCCTCTTCAAGCAGGTCTTCCCCAATGGAGATTTAGAAGTGAAAATCAACCTCCGTGGTTTGCCTGCCATCGATCGTCAAGAGCGTGCCATGCACATCCATCAGTATGGAGACCTCAGTCAAGGCTACATCACTGTTGGTCCTCATTATAATCCAAACGGCGTTGACCACCCTCATCATCCTGGAGACCTGGGCAACTTTGCTTCCGAGAAAGGAGTTATAAGGCAGTTCCTGACGCTTCCAGACGCCAAGCTCTTTGGGCCTTATTCCATTCTGGGACGTGCGGTGGTGGTTCATGAGAAGGAGGATGATCTGGGAATGGGTTCAGATGAGGAGAGTAAACCCAGTGGGAATGCTGGACCGATAATTGCTCTCGGTGTGATTGGTATTACTACTCCAAGTCTGTGGCAGAAGACTGAAGTGCCCCCCAAGAAAAAGTGTGGAGGAATGCACTGAGAGTCAAAGATGAGGGAGTCGGATATGGTGGAAGGGCAGATTCAAATAGGATAATCATGATTTTCCTTGTGTATTCTTTGTATGTGTCCTACATTAAAGTATATTTCATAACCTGAACATTCCCATGTTTTTTTTTTTCTTGGTCTTTCCAGAGGCCTTTTGGCCATAGCTTCCAATAGTAAATGCACTCTTAAAAATAATGTAGGGTGAATGCAGGCAAAGTGGGCCGTTTAGTTTGATTTACTGTGCTCAATGGGTTAACACTTTAAGAGCATGACAATGGCCTTTAATTAAAGATACACTATTTCTTTAAATGATACAATGGTTTTGGTTGATGCAATATGACACTGGAGGGTGTGGCTACATCTCAAGGGAGGACACCCTTATTGTTGAAGGTAGGCATAACCTCTGACATAAGATTTTATTTTCTAAATTATAAGGTTTCTTGCTAAATGTCAACAAATGGGTATATTATTCTGACAGTTTGTTACTACAGTTAACAGAGAATCAAAATGTAAGGTGTTTAAAGCTACAATATGTACGATTTTTTTTTAAATAAAATGACCAAAATCACTTGCAAAGTGCGATATATATATTTCCTGCAGTTGTGTACTTCCAGTATCCCAAAAGTTCCCAAAGATTTTTAATTTCAGAGAAATTCCAATTTTAAATTAAAGCTGCAAGCAGCATTTATTGGGGTTCAAGCATTTAAGGCCTTTAAGCACAAATGCATAAAAAAGACATAAATGACCCTAAATGACCCTGTTTTAGCCACCCAAATGCAAAAGTTCAACTTTTTTTTGATAATTATTGTTCTAGAGAGTCCAGAGAATTGTCCTAGACTGGTTTGGTTGCGATCGGGCGAAAACGCCTAGGTCTAGTTCGCAAAAATAGGTTTTTGACATAATCATGAATATTCAATATAATATACACAAACCGTCTAGGAGTTATGAGCAATTTCATACTTTTGCTTGCTGTAGCGCCACCTATTGGCCAATCGGGGTCATACTTTGATAGGTTCTCCCCAAATTGAGGACTACCATTTGGCCAAGTTTCAAGACTCCAGCATTTAAGAGCATTTTCAAGACTCCAGGGCGTTTTCACATTTAGCTCCTAAACTCTGGAATGGCCTTCCTGATATTGTTCGAGGCTCAGACTCACTGTTCCAGTTTAAAACTAGATTAAAGACACATCTCTTTATCCAAGCATTCACATAATACTTACCTTTTAGACTACAGTTGAATCAGATTGAATGCATTAATATTATGAACAGCAGCTACGCTAATTATTTCCCATCTGCTTTTCTGTTGTTAGGTAAATACAGATCGTCAGCTCCAGTTTGTATCCAGCCTCTCATGGAAACTACAGATGCCCCAACACCCGTGAAGAGACGACTCGACGCTGGCGATATGTTATGCCCTAAATTAATACATGATTACTAATTGTATTTTTCTATGTACATTTCTGACATGCACTTTCTGTAAAGCTGCTTTGAAACAATATGTATTGTGAAAAGCGCTATACAAATAAATTTGAATTGAATTGAATTGAATTGACGGTTTGGGCAGCACGATCAGTTTTACGGCGGAATAATAAAAACCCTAACAATTACAATAGGGTTTTAGCACTTCGTGCTTGAACCCCGAATAATGGCTCGTCCATGTTCACTTGTCGCCTGTCAATGACGTAATATCCGCGTTATCCCTGGTTTCCGCTCGTACTGCCATAGTAACCATGGCGACAACTGCGTTACGTCTAGCGGCACGCTCATGGAGTTGTTTCGTTCAAACCATTGTGGACCATGGCAAGCAGACTTTGGGACAAAAGGAGAACTAAAACGAGGATCAATATCGGCGTGGTGTTTTCGAGATGCCGCCAACTTCGACTTGACAGAGACGTCTTGCATGTACTTTATTAGACAGTTGAGCAAATGTACATAAAACTAATCAATGTCATATAGCTCAACATGATGAAATGTTAGAATATGATCAGTATGTTATTCTAATGTTCATCTAGCTTACTGCTAGTCTCATACAGACAAACAAACGCATAGAATAACATTATAACTTTCAACACACTCAAATGCAGTTTAGTGTGATAGTGTAGACCAAGTGAAACTGCGCTGCGTTACCTCACAAGTTTAATTCGCCAAATAAACTGACTTGTTAACCCTTTTCCACCAAGGCAGTGCTGGTGCTGGTTCACGGCTAGAGCCTAGTTTCAAATGGGTTCTTTGTTTTTCGACACCCAGAGCACCAGCTCTGAACCAGGAAAAGTGGCTCTTAAGTAGCACCAAAACATTGCTGGTCTAGAAGTAAGAACCGCTTGCGTCAGGGGCTGGGGGCGGGGTTACCGTGACCAACAAGACGAACAGAAACTTGTGACCGCCATTTTTCAAATAGCAGCTAATCGAGCTAATAGCAGCTTGATTGTAATCTCCGTCTATGCAAGTTACGGCGAGCTGCACGAACACGTTGGATTCGCCGTGTTTGGATGCCGATGTAGGTTCGCAAAGCCATGAGCATCAATAGTAACGCAACGACCTCCATTGTTGATGGAAGGCTTGTTCGAGATGCATCGGAGCGGCACGGACCGATCGGAGCTGCGGGAGTGTTTGGAGAGCATACGAGTCCTTGTGCTTTTGGATTGCTTTCGCAGTGCTTTGATGTCATGAGCCGATCGGTCTGCGAGAAGCCGAACCATCTCGAACAAGCCTGGTGTGTTTGTGTTTGGCGCTGCCACGCTATATAGCGTTGCTGGGCAACATGAGATGTACACAGTGACCTTGTGGAAAGGCAAACCGGATCTTAGAGAGCTCGTCAGACGAACCAACTCCGGACTGGCAATACTGTAGCTCTGGCTCTGAACTGGCACCTGGTTCATGCTGGTGGAAAAGGGGTATGTGTGAGTATTAATTCAGCACTTGCGGGTAGATCGGTAGAATGAAATGTCCTTATTCCTTTATATCCGCGGGACTCGCATGTGGCTCTGATATCTGTCTCTCATTGGCAATCGCGACCTGCTTCATACCACAGTCATGTTAAAAACATCAATGTATTCACTCATCCATAAACATTATTAGATCCTTCGGCAAGTTCCATAATTCCGCTTATGCGTCATCAACCTACACCTTTGTTATTGTAAGAGGTTAGCAAGCCTGGTTAGTACCTGGATGGGAGACCTCCTGAGAAAACCAGGTTGCTGCTGGAAGAGGTGTTAGTGAGGCCAGCAGGGGGTGCTCACCCGTGGTCTATGTGGGACCTAACGCTCCAGCGTAGTGATCGGGACACTATACTGTCAAAGAGCACCATCCTTCCAATGAGACGTTAAACCGAGCTCCTGACTCTCTGTGGTCATTAAAAATCCCAGGATGTCCTTCGAAAAAGAGTAGGGGTGTAACCCCGGCATCCTGGCCAAATTTGCCCCTTGGCCTCTGTCCATCATGGCCTCCTAATCATCCCCTTATACTGATTGGCTTCATTACTGTCTCCTCTCCACCATTAAGCTGGTGTGTGTGGTGGGCGTTCTGGTCCAATATGGCTGCCGTCGCATCATCCAGGTGGATGCTGCACATTGGTGGTGGTTGAGGATATTCCCCCTTCCATGTAAAGCACGTTGAGTACCCAGAAAAGCGCTATATAAATGTAACAAATTATTATTATTATTATTATTATTATTATTAAAATGTAGATGCAGAAAATAACGCTTTAAAACATGGACACAATATTAAGTTTAAGTATATTAATATTAAGTATATTAAGTTCATCTACAGTGTTTCGAGAAAACAGACAGAAAAAAAGTTTTACAATATGGTTACCATTTAAAATGTTCCTCTTATTGAATTTTTGTTAGCCTATTTGTTGTTGCATGTGTTGTAGTTCCATTTGTAATATGTTGTAGAGTTCATTAAGATATCTGATATTCAAATTTCATAAAATTTCGTGTTAACACAACATGTTCTAGTTGTTTTGAACTTTACACATGCATTGAGTGAACTGATGAGTATTACTCATCATAGCCTATCTATGTGCTTTTGGGTCTGTTAAATATGCTGTGGAATATGTTTGTGTGATGTGTTAATAAATCATGTGTTTTTAAGATCCAGGATCATTTTTGATAAATTAGGGATGGGTCACATTACCTGAAAAGAAATTTGTCTGGAGTGCATGATCTCAAAATGTTTATTGGTATATACCTTGCAAATAACACACATCAACTGTATTCAAAATGAAATATTAAAGTCGGACCTTAAAGTTAACAAAAGTAATAAAAAGAAATAAACATCTAGGTACTGTATCTAAATGACAAGTGTCCCACCTTACCTGCATTCAGTCTACTAAAAGGGGATTTTAACATCGGTGCCATAGAGGAATCATTCCCTCAGAAATTTTTACTTCTGCCTTCAAAGACAAGTACAGTTTTTTACCATCGCTATGACAATTTTTTCAATACTTTTAACAAATTTCCTAAACCAATAACGCACCGACACACCTACAACACACAATTGGCAAAACAGTTAATTTCATGCTCAAAATCACACACTGTAAACTAAGCTCCAACACTAATTTTCTAAATACAATAATGCACTATGCCTACCAAAACACTGCAAACATGTCTCAAAATCAAATAACATAGCCGTCCAACAGGAAGATTTAGTCAATCATAGCACAATGTCATAAAAACACTAACATCAGATGGAATTACAGAAACTGCATTATTGTATACGTGTCAGGTATGCCCTTATACAACAGACAGTATATTGTATTGATCATAGATTGTGTTTTGCACTGCAGTTTCTTTTGAAGCCTCTCTACATTTTTGTTTTGTTGGGTTTAGGTCTTTTGCTGCAGAAATTCAATAAAAAAAAGACCCATCTCAGAGTGCTTTATAGAATGTACGGTTACAGTATACCATATGGTCATGCGATTGAAAGAACCTCAACACCTGAGTGTGTTTCCTAGATGGGAATCAGCTGTGATTTATATATTTGCATAATTCAATCAGCTGTTTCTCAGTAACAATAGGATAAAATGCAGGGGATATATTTGTGTTTCAATTCACAATATAAACAGCTGTTTACCTTGACTTTAGCCTGTAAGGTTAGGTTTAGGCATACAGTGTTAAAGCATTGGTAAATTTGGCAGTAAAAATCCATTGTTTTGGTCTTGTTTGAGCTTGTGTGTAAAAGAAGTTCAAGCATTTTAAATTTGTGTTAATTGTATGCATTTTGTGTTAAAGCAACAAGAAATGTGTTAATAGTATAGCTTACATAGACAGATGTAGTGCTAACTGTGTTGAGAGTTTTTGGAAAATTGTTAAAAGTATTGCAAAATCTGTAAAAAACTGCAAATAACAGTCCAATTGCATGTGTAATATAGGCTTGGTACATCAGAGTCTGTAGAAATGGTTTCTTGAAAAGGAAGAACTGTCAGCTATTCACTTATGTTTGATGAATATCTGCTATAAGAAGTGGTGTCAAGCATGAACGTCAAGTGGAATTGTACACTAAGAATGAATGAGTCACAAATGAGCCACCAAATGAAGAGAAGAGGAATCTATAGCAGTACTTCTTTTAATAAACACAAAACACTGGAGAACACATTGTGCAATGCAAGACAAAGAACTGAATAAACTGAGCGCTATATAAACAGGCAAACAAAGGGAGCTAAATGAAACACAGGTGAACTTAATTAGTGACTAACAAACTATCATGGTTAACTTGTAGCTCAACATGAGTTCCTATAAGAGCAGCCAAAAGGAACATTCTCTCAACCCCAGGTCAGGACTGCACACGGATTAAGCGGTGTAGTATTTTTGTGACTGCAATATTCAGGCTGCACACGGATTGAGGACAACTTTTCAGCTGTACGGTAATGCACCTTTGCTGGTTTAGGCTTGTTTTTGTTTCTTCTCCATTTCTACTCCATAAATTATAGAGTTTTCTAGACAGCAACATGGTGTCGGCCCACATCTGGTACACATGGATTACACACGGCCCAGATGTGGGCCGGATCTGGTTGCTGCCTGGGTTCTTGTATAGTTTTCCGTTGCAAACTAATCTGGTTGTGCTATTTTACCTAATGCAACTTCCATTCTCAAAGTTCCCTGCAACAACGCTTTGACCTTTTATCAAAAATATTACATTCTTAAACCAAATGGCATGATTTCACTGAATCCACTCTTCATTGTAGGCTTTCAAGATCAACATGGAGAAAATCATCCTAATATTCCCTCTGATATTGCTGGTGCTGCATATACAAGGAGGAGAGTTCCACAAACTTCCAGTTTGTTTGCCTGAAGCTCCACAGCCGGAAGTCGTGGAGTTCGACAACACAATCTATGCCACTTGTGAAGTAACTCCCAGCCCCAATTTGCCACGTAACCAGCCAAAGATCTTTGGGCAAATCCTCTTCAAGCAGGTCTTCCCCAATGGAGATTTAGAAGTGAAAATCAACCTCCGTGGTTTGCCTGCCATCGATCGTCAAGAGCGTGCCATGCACATCCATCAGTATGGAGACCTCAGTCAAGGCTACATCACTGTTGGTCCTCATTATAATCCAAACGGCGTTGACCACCCTCATCATCCTGGAGACCTGGGCAACTTTGCTTCCGAGAAAGGAGTTATAAGGCAGTTCCTGACGCTTCCAGACGCCAAGCTCTTTGGGCCTTATTCCATTCTGGGACGTGCGGTGGTGGTTCATGAGAAGGAGGATGATCTGGGAATGGGTTCAGATGAGGAGAGTAAACCCAGTGGGAATGCTGGACCGATAATTGCTCTCGGTGTGATTGGTATTACTACTCCAAGTCTGTGGCAGAAGACTGAAGTGCCCCCCAAGAAAAAGTGTGGAGGAATGCACTGAGAGTCAAAGATGAGGGAGTCGGATATGGTGGAAGGGCAGATTCAAATAGGATAATCATGATTTTCCTTGTGTATTCTTTGTATGTGTCCTACATTAAAGTATATTTCATAACCTGAACATTCCCATGTTTTTTTTTTTTCTTGGTCTTTTCAGAGGCCTTTTGGCCATAGCTTCCAATAGTAAATGCACTCTTAAAAATAATGTAGGGTGAATGCAGGCAAAGTGGGCCGTTTAGTTTGATTTACTGTGCTCAATGGGTTAACACTTTAAGAGCATGACAATGGCCTTTAATTAAAGATACACTATTTCTTTAAATGATACAATGGTTTTGGTTGATGCAATATGACACTGGAGGGTGTGGCTACATCTCAAGGGAGGACACCCTTATTGTTGAAGGTAGGCATAACCTCTGACATAAGATTTTATTTTCTAAATTATAAGGTTTCTTGCTAAATGTCATCAAATGGGTATATTATTCTGACAGTTTGTTACTACAGTTAACAGAGAATCAAAATGTAAGGTGTTTAAAGCTACAATATGTAAGATTTTTTTTTAAATAAAATGACCAAAATCACTTGCAAAGTGCGACATATATATTTCCTGCAGTTGTGTACTTCCAGTATCCCAAAAGTTCCCAAAGATTTTTAATTTCAGAGAAATTCCAATTTTAAATTAAAGCTGCAAGCAGCATTTATTGGGGTTCAAGCATTTAAGGCCTTTAAGCACAAATGCATAAAAAAGACATAAATGACCCTAAATGACCCTGTTTTAGCCATCCAAATGCAAAAGTTCAACTTTTTTTTGATAATTATTGTTCTAGAGAGTCCAGAGAATTGTCCTAGACTGGTTTGGTTGCGATCGGGCGAAAACGCCTAGGTCTAGTTCGCAAAAATAGGTTTTTGACATAATCATGAATATTCAATATAATATACACAAACCGTCTAGGAGTTATGAGCAATTTCATACTTTTGCTTGCTGTAGCGCCACCTATTGGCCAATCGGGGTCATACTTTGATAGGTTCTCCCCAAATTGAGGACTACCATTTGGCCAAGTTTCAAGACTCCAGCATTTAAGAGCATTTTCAAGACTCCAGGCATTTTCACATTTAGCTCCTAAACTCTGGAATGGCCTTCCTGATATTGTTCGAGGCTCAGACTCACTGTTCCAGTTTAAAACTAGATTAAAGACACATCTCTTTATCCAAGCATTCACATAATACTTACCTTTTAGACTACAGTTGAATCAGATTGAATGCATTAATATTATGAACAGCAGCTACGCTAATTATTTCCCATCTGCTTTTCTGTTGTTAGGTAAATACAGATCGTCAGCTCCAGTTTGTATCCAGCCTCTCATGGAAACTACAGATGCCCCAACACCCGTGAAGAGACGACTCGACGCTGGCGATATGTTATGCCCTAAATTAATACATGATTACTAATTGTATTTTTCTATGTACATTTCTGACATGCACTTTCTGTAAAGCTGCTTTGAAACAATATGTATTGTGAAAAGCGCTATACAAATAAATTTGAATTGAATTGAATTGAATTGACGGTTTGGGCAGCACGATCAGTTTTACGGCGGAATAATAAAAACCCTAACAATTACAATAGGGTTTTAGCACTTCGTGCTTGAACCCCGAATAATGGCTCGTCCATGTTCACTTGTCGCCTGTCAATGACGTAATATCCGCGTTATCCCTGGTTTCCGCTCGTACTGCCATAGTAACCATGGCGACAACTGCGTTACGTCTAGCGGCACGCTCATGGAGTTGTTTCGTTCAAACCATTGTGGACCATGGCAAGCAGACTTTGGGACAAAAGGAGAACTAAAACGAGGATCAATATCGGCGTGGTGTTTTCGAGATGCCGCCAACTTCGACTTGACAGAGACGTCTTGCATGTACTTTATTAGACAGTTGAGCAAATGTACATAAAACTAATCAATGTCATATAGCTCAACATGATGAAATGTTAGAATATGATCAGTATGTTATTCTAATGTTCATCTAGCTTACTGCTAGTCTCATACAGACAAACAAACGCATAGAATAACATTATAACTTTCAACACACTCAAATGCAGTTTAGTGTGATAGTGTAGACCAAGTGAAACTGCGCTGCGTTACCTCACAAGTTTAATTCGCCAAATAAACTGACTTGTTAACCCTTTTCCACCAAGGCAGTGCTGGTGCTGGTTCACGGCTAGAGCCTAGTTTCAAATGGGTTCTTTGTTTTTCGACACCCAGAGCACCAGCTCTGAACCAGGAAAAGTGGCTCTTAAGTAGCACCAAAACATTGCTGGTCTAGAAGTAAGAACCGCTTGCGTCAGGGGCTGGGGGCGGGGTTACCGTGACCAACAAGACGAACAGAAACTTGTGACCGCCATTTTTCAAATAGCAGCTAATCGAGCTAATAGCAGCTTGATTGTAATCTCCGTCTATGCAAGTTACGGCGAGCTGCACGAACACGTTGGATTCGCCGTGTTTGGATGCC
This sequence comes from Abramis brama, assembly GCF_963993115.1. Classification (NCBI taxonomy): domain Eukaryota; kingdom Metazoa; phylum Chordata; class Actinopteri; order Cypriniformes; family Leuciscidae; genus Abramis; species Abramis brama. The sequence continues at coordinate 42,870,034 of NC_139963.1, read as the reverse complement.
GATGTAGGTTCGCAAAGCCATGAGCATCAATAGTAACGCAACGACCTCCATTGTTGATGGAAGGCTTGTTCGAGATGCATCGGAGCGGCACGGACCGATCGGAGCTGCGGGAGTGTTTGGAGAGCATACGAGTCCTTGTGCTTTTGGATTGCTTTCGCAGTGCTTTGATGTCATGAGCCGATCGGTCTGCGAGAAGCCGAACCATCTCGAACAAGCCTGGTGTGTTTGTGTTTGGCGCTGCCACGCTATATAGCGTTGCTGGGCAACATGAGATGTACACAGTGACCTTGTGGAAAGGCAAACCGGATCTTAGAGAGCTCGTCAGACGAACCAACTCCGGACTGGCAATACTGTAGCTCTGGCTCTGAACTGGCACCTGGTTCATGCTGGTGGAAAAGGGGTATGTGTGAGTATTAATTCAGCACTTGCGGGTAGATCGGTAGAATGAAATGTCCTTATTCCTTTATATCCGCGGGACTCGCATGTGGCTCTGATATCTGTCTCTCATTGGCAATCGCGACCTGCTTCATACCACAGTCATGTTAAAAACATCAATGTATTCACTCATCCATAAACATTATTAGATCCTTCGGCAAGTTCCATAATTCCGCTTATGCGTCATCAACCTACACCTTTGTTATTGTAAGAGGTTAGCAAGCCTGGTTAGTACCTGGATGGGAGACCTCCTGAGAAAACCAGGTTGCTGCTGGAAGAGGTGTTAGTGAGGCCAGCAGGGGGTGCTCACCCGTGGTCTATGTGGGACCTAACGCTCCAGCGTAGTGATCGGGACACTATACTGTCAAAGAGCACCATCCTTCCAATGAGACGTTAAACCGAGCTCCTGACTCTCTGTGGTCATTAAAAATCCCAGGATGTCCTTCGAAAAAGAGTAGGGGTGTAACCCCGGCATCCTGGCCAAATTTGCCCCTTGGCCTCTGTCCATCATGGCCTCCTAATCATCCCCTTATACTGATTGGCTTCATTACTGTCTCCTCTCCACCATTAAGCTGGTGTGTGTGGTGGGCGTTCTGGTCCAATATGGCTGCCGTCGCATCATCCAGGTGGATGCTGCACATTGGTGGTGGTTGAGGATATTCCCCCTTCCATGTAAAGCACGTTGAGTACCCAGAAAAGCGCTATATAAATGTAACAAATTATTATTATTATTATTATTATTATTAAAATGTAGATGCAGAAAATAACGCTTTAAAATATGGACACAATATTAAGTTTAAGTATATTAATATTAAGTATATTAAGTTCATCTACAGTGTTTCGAGAAAACAGACAGAAAAAAAGTTTTACAATATGGTTACCATTTAAAATGTTCCTCTTATTGAATTTTTGTTAGCCTATTTGTTGTTGCATGTGTTGTAGTTCCATTTGTAATATGTTGTAGAGTTCATTAAGATATCTGATATTCAAATTTCATAAAATTTCGTGTTAACACAACATGTTCTAGTTGTTTTGAACTTTACACATGCATTGAGTGAACTGATGAGTATTACTCATCATAGCCTATCTATGTGCTTTTGGGTCTGTTAAATATGCTGTGGAATATGTTTGTGTGATGTGTTAATAAATCATGTGTTTTTAAGATCCAGGATCATTTTTGATAAATTAGGGATGGGTCACATTACCTGAAAAGAAATTTGTCTGGAGTGCATGATCTCAAAATGTTTATTGGTATATACCTTGCAAATAACACACATCAACTGTATTCAAAATGAAATATTAAAGTCGGACCTTAAAGTTAACAAAAGTAATAAAAAGAAATAAACATCTAGGTACTGTATCTAAATGACAAGTGTCCCACCTTACCTGCATTCAGTCTACTAAAAGGGGATTTTAACATCGGTGCCATAGAGGAATCATTCCCTCAGAAATTTTTACTTCTGCCTTCAAAGACAAGTACAGTTTTTTACCATCGCTATGACAATTTTTTCAATACTTTTAACAAATTTCCTAAACCAATAACGCACCGACACACCTACAACACACAATTGGCAAAACAGTTAATTTCATGCTCAAAATCACACACTGTAAACTAAGCTCCAACACTAATTTTCTAAATACAATAATGCACTATGCCTACCAAAACACTGCAAACATGTCTCAAAATCAAATAACATAGCCGTCCAACAGGAAGATTTAGTCAATCATAGCACAATGTCATAAAAACACTAACATCAGATGGAATTACAGAAACTGCATTATTGTATACGTGTCAGGTATGCCCTTATACAACAGACAGTATATTGCATTGATCATAGATTGTGTTTTGCACTGCAGTTTCTTTTGAAGCCTCTCTACATTTTTGTTTTGTTGGGTTTAGGTCTTTTGCTGCAGAAATTCAATAAAAAAAAGACCCATCTCAGAGTGCTTTATAGAATGTACGGTTACAGTATACCATATGGTTGTTTGAGCTTGTGTGTAAAAGAAGTTCAAGCATTTTAAATTTGTGTTAATTGTATGCATTTTGTGTTAAAGCAACAAGAAATGTGTTAATAGTATAGCTTACATAGACAGATGTAGTGCTAACTGTGTTAGGAGTTTTGGAAAATTATTAAAAGTATTGAAAAATCTGTCTTAGCAATCGTAAAAAACCGTAAGCACCAGTGTGTGTGCACACCTGGCGGCTGTGTTTAACCAATTGAAAGCCTTTGTTTTGAAATTGCAAGGAAATGACATCATGATAAATTTCTGTGTCAAATGCATACAAGTGTGTTTGGTGTTTTGCAAATCACTCTGTAATGTTTTGCAAAAAGTGTGAAGCTTACAGTTGTGCAAAACTAGGCTGGTGTTTTGCTCCTTGACTGTAAGGTTTTGCTAATTGTGGGAAAGTTTTAATTTTAGTGTGTAAGCAATTAAAAAAAAAAGAGTTCTCAATAAGAACTTTTGAGTGAAAGAAATAAAGTCTGGATTGTAATAAGTGTAGATGCTGATGCTGATCGTTAGTGTTTAATGTTCTGTTGGGATTTAAAGGGTTTCTGTATCGTCTGTTTTGTGGTTCACCATTGTGCTGAAGAGTTGAGCCTGAGCTTCAGTCCAGGATGGGCCAGAAAACTTGACCTGATAATGTTCACTATAGAGAGTGGCTTAGAGGCCCTTAGTTTTACGTTATGAATTGCACTTTAAGAATGTGATTATATACAAAAGCCTTGTGTAGAAGTGTATGTGTTCGTGTACGTGCGTAGAGTATGATTTGGTCATTTAAACAACCAACTAAGAATAGGTATTTTATGAAAAAAATGTACAAATTATGAAAACCAATAAGTAGCCTACCTTTAATGCCTTTAAGATTTTACATGTTATCATAAAATTCCTAGACTATTTGTCTCCAGACTAAATAGCTTAACTTTGCCAGATGCAATGAATTAATTAAATCCAGGCTGGTTCAGAATCCCAATTGCACAAAATTGTGTTATTGAAAACATCTTAGTCCATCCATTGCAGTGATTGTAAGTACACATCATGCTGAGCTCTGCTCCACCGTATCTTCTGCAGCAGATGAGCCGTTATGAACAGAGTGAGTATCTGGACCCCCAGCAGAATTATGACTACCGTGACAATCACTCCACTGTTGTGCTCAATCCAGCGGGAGATGCTGCCCAAACAGCCGCCCAGGAAGATCACGCTCTGGGCGGAGAACTCGTCCAGCTTTTGGGCACCCAGTCCACACTGGGTGTTCCACACCGTCCCGTTCTCTAGGGGATCCACACAGCATGAAGGGGGAACTCCGCAAGCCTGGACCCCTGGAGCTGAACAGTTGAAATACCTGTGCCAGAGAAATGGAGACCGGTGAGACTCACTCAACTGGATTTTCTATAATGCTTTTTGAGTTCTAAGGTAGCCTAGGTCAAGGGTGAAGTGTCAAATCTGCCCCCACTTGTGGCACCAAGAATTAATGCAAAAATAAGAAGGCCTACCATTTTTACATTTTGTAAATTGCTAGTGATATATGCCGGTTCTAAACCGATAGGTTGCTGTAGGTGATTTCTGTTTGGTTGTGTGTTTGATTGGTTGTATGTCCCAATTGGCACACTTCATATGCACTTACGGTCTTGTGGACCATTTGTCATTTTAGGATTCAGTCGATGTACGCCCTCGATGCACATGTTTGCTGAGCCTGCACTGAAATGAGCTCCGCAGCAGACTTCTTCCCGACAGTCAAAGCGGCATTACTTCACAAAAGTGTGGACGCGTAGGAAGACCGTGAGTGTTTAGGGTGCCATTTGGGATAGGGCAAAATTGATGTTATGATGCTAGGTCGTTGCTAAGGGGCTCAGAAGTGTTTTTTTGTACATTTCTGTGTGATTGCTAGGGTGGTCTAGGTGGTTGCTTACTAGAAAAGGCCAAAAAGGTTCATGCAAAACCATGATTGATGCCATGATGCTAGGGTGTTGCTAGGAAGTTGCTAAGTGATTCTAAATTTGATTTTAGTGTATTTCTGGGTGGTTTCTAGATGATTGCTTCCCAGCCCAGGTCAAAAAGGTTCATGCAAAACGGGTGTTGCTATGTGGTTGCTAAGGAATTCAGAGTAGTTTTTAGTGTATTTCTAGTTGGTTGCTTACTAGACTAGATAAAAAAGGTTCATGCAAAACTTGATGCCATAATGCTAGGGTGTTGTGGTTGGTAAGGGGTTTTAGGATGTTTTAGTGTTTCTAGATTATTGTTTTCCAGCCCAGGTCAAAAGGGTTTTGGATTCTGAAGGGTTTTTAGGGCGTTGCATGTGGTTGCTAGATAATAAATAATAAATAGAAATGGAAAATAATACACACTTTAACTTTAAACTCCCTTCAATAGAGCCTTACTTTGTTAATAATGGGTAATCGTAGTTGGAATTGCAAAATAAGGATTGTGGTGTGATCAAGTGAAATATATTGGAAGCAATTATGAGAAATCCAACTCCAAACTATGAGTCCAGAATGCATTTAATGCTGGAGACGCTCTTTATTGCAAATTAGGTTTTATAATCTGTGTATTTAACTTTGGACTACTGCAGTGTTGGAAACTGTAATGATGTCAGCCCCTCTCTTGATTTCCACTCATTTTGCTCATGCACTCACACATTGATTTCCCAGTCTCTGTAGGTATCCGCCCCGCAGCACTGCAAGCCCGTCTGGATCTCATCAGTGATGAACCTCAGGTCCAGGTCGTCCTGGTACCGCACCATGGCGGCCAGCATACCCGAGCGCAAAACCTCCACGATCTGGCCCTGCAGGCTGTAAACCAGGACCGCCGCCAGAACCTGCGCCACCAAAAGGAGCAGCACAGCAGCCGAGAAGGTCCGAAGAAGGCAAGTGTTCTCCCGCAACACCCCCACGCATCCCGTCAGGCTCAGCAGGGCGAGAACCAAACCGAGAAACGTGAAGAGCAGCATGGGGTCTGTGCCGATACCGCTGATCTTCTCCTGAGCAAAGGACTCTTTGTTAATCAGACCCCACAGGCCTAATACTAGCGTGACCAGACCGAGGACAGTGAAGAGCAGGTTGCTCGTGATGAGGAGGTACTTCAGAATGTAGTCTCTCCAACTGGACTGAGAACTGAGACCCCGTGAAGTGAAGACGTTCCATGACGAAGCTCTGGTTGACTCTTCATGGCAGGATAAACTCGAGCTGGTCTGACTTCCTGAACTGTCGTGCGTTCCCAGATACGTGGCCGCTGAGGTACCCTCTGATTTTTTATCGTCTCCCTGATGATGGTATGAGAAGTAGAAAGTTCATGAATTTGGTCAGATGAATACCCTAAGAGCTCTTGGGCCAGATTCACGAAATTCGTTGTGAATTCAATTCAATTCAGTGCATTCATAATAGTAACCATATTAATAATAATAATAAGTTATTGTTATTATTAACTATTATTTCCAAATTGTTTAATCAAACACTCTTATTCAGTTAAATATTCTTAGACAGTTTGGACCAAATTTACAGTTTCATTGCATTAATAATAATGATTCACGAGTTCACACTCACAAATAAGTCAGATAGAATAAAAGCGTATTTGGCGTGCTGTCCGAGGAGAGGGCTCCGGGCTCGGTATTCGGCCCGAACCCTGAGTACTCCCCCCGTATTCCTGGCTGTAAAAGAATAAGCCAAGAGTGAGGAGTCGGGGTGGTGGAGGGATACTGAAAAACTGTCAAGGAATGTTAGGTGAGCTGACAGAGTGAATATATATATGCTTCTTCTCATGCTGATAGGGTAGACATAATTGTTTGATGACATGTAGATTGGATTGATTATTTGAATGTGCTCCTCCCGAACTTTGTTAATATACATAATTTATTAACAATATAAACTTAATTATTATTATTTTTACTCTAATGATTGTACATTATGAAAATTATAATAATCTATATTATTGCTAACCGTTGTTGTTATTATTGCTATTAGTTCTATTATTACTATTGAAACTGTTAAGTAAATTTGGCCCAAACTGACCAAGAGTGTTTCATTAAACTATTTGGAAATAATAATAATAATTATGTTGTTGTTGTTGTTGTTTTTGGTATTGTTCAATTATTTAAATTGTTATTATTATTATTATAATTTGTGTAATAATAATGATAATTTCTTCTTCTTTTTCATTTATTAATGGTAATAAATAAGTATAATACATTGCTGCATTTGTTTTAATTATAAATAAAAGTATTAATAATGATACAAATAATTATTATTATTATTTATAATTTAAAGTTATTAATAATAATATGAATTATTATATCCAAATAGTTTAATCAAACATTCTTTCCTCTCTCAGTTTGCCGCTAAATAGTGTATTAGAGGTAATCCTGCCTTAAACTCAAAATATAAGTTGTACCAGAAGTTATGTTACTTAAATGAGCAGAAATAAGTTTTCTCTCTTTGATTTACATAATGTCTTTTGTGAATTAGCTGCTAAAACAACGCTTAGCAGGCAAATAAAAAGTACAATCAACTTACAAATGTAGCAATAAAACAATTTTAAGAAAATAAACAGAAAGGAGTCACACTACCTTTTGTATAAGAGGTTTGTTCTCTCCATTCTGGAAGTGATTCCTCCGCTCCCAGAAAAAGAAAAATCTCCCAAAAGACGGAAACCGCCCCATACCTCCCAAATACCAAATACCCAAAGAGCGCTCAGAGAGGGATGCTGGTCGGCTGAGGGGTAGAGGAGACAGAAGGGAACGAGTGCGAGCGCGAGTGGGCCACGGCACAGCATTCCAGCATCATGTGAGAGTCACAGTACTGAGGATTAGAGGGTCAGCGTTTCAACCGGCCCTGAAGGCTCAACCAGACAGTGCGCAGCTCACAGAATGCGCTAGCAAGACGGTTCACTGCTCCACCACTCTGACATAATAAAGCTTACAAAAGCACAATCAAGTTTATGCATGAGTTTATGGTCACAGGGACAGTTGTTATTAACTAGAACTAAAACTGAAATAAAAAAAGGAATTAAAGCTAAATGTAAATATAAAATAAAGTTGTTTATTTTTTAAAACGAATAAACTAAATTACAAGTTTGTGTTCAATGAAATGGTTTTGAAATATAACAACATTACATTTTTTTTTACTATTATAATATTTGTTACAGATGTCTTGTTTAAGATTAGTGTTTAAATACATCACAAATGTAAAATACTGACTTTCAGTGAAAATCTCTTTTGGAAAAAAGCAGTAGCCTAAACTAGCTTTTCACTGAAAAAGGGAAACAGCTACTGAAAACATTTGCAGTCCTCTGGAATCAAACAAAACATAAAATTATCGTGATGCATGCATACATCTCATCGTAACTTTTCCTGCGGTTGCTTGTGCAGATGTGCTCGCTGTGAGAATTTCCCCATGCTCCTGGATCTTTTCCTGACCTTGGCTTCAGGTCTTCATTTGAAGAGGAGAGCGCAGCACAGTAGGTATTCCAGGAATGAACAGAGCAGATTTTTCCTTCTCACTGCTCCATCCAGAGCCAAATCATCTCACACCACCTGACTCCAAAAATATTACTCATACAGACACTGCTGTCTGTGCAAACTCCATAAAACTGTGCTCCCTTTGCCATGTCTGGAGGTTTACTGATGCTTACGTTTGCATTATCTAAGTTAATTTTATGCCCCTATTTTGTTACTTTAAAAGTTACTAATTTTGTTTTGGAGGTCTCCTACATTAGGTGTACATGTATCCAATGTAAAAAATAAATAAAATTCTCATAATATGCATTGCAGTATCACCTCTTTTCTCACAGATTTTCAGAATTTCATTTCTCGAAATGGTTCGATAAAAGAACTAGTCTCTCTAAACCCCTCATTTGGCTCAGTCTGTTGTGATCGGTCTACTCTGCTCTGATTGGTCAGATGGCTCAGTCTGTTGTGATCGGTCTACTCTGCTCTGATTGGTCAGATGGCTCAGTCTGTTGTGATCGGTCTACTCTGCTCTGATTGGTCAGATGGCTCAGTCTGTTGTGATCGGTCTACTCTGCTCTGATTGGTCAGATGGCTCAGTCTGTTGTGATCGGTCTACTCTGCTCTGATTGGTCAGATGGCTCAGTCTGTTGTGATCGGTCTTCTCTGCTCTGATTGGTCAGATGGCTCAGTCTGTTGTGATCGGTCTACTCTGCTCTGATTGGTCAGATGGCTCAGTCTGTTGTGATCGGTCTTCTCTGCTCTGATTGGTCAGATGGCTCAGTCTGTTGTGATCGGTCTTCTCTGCTCTGATTGGTCAGATGGCTCAGTCTGTTGTGATCGGTCTACTCTGCTCTGATTGGTCAGATGGCTCAGTCTGTTGTGATCGGTCTTCTCGGCTCTGATTGGTCAGATGGCTCAGTCTGTTGTGATCGGTCTACTCTGCTCTGATTGGGCAGATGGCTCAGTCTGTTGTGATTGGTCTACTCTGCTCTGATTGGGCAGATGGCTCAGTCTGTTGTGATTGGTCTACTCTGCTCTGATTGGGCAGATGGCTCAGTCTGTTGTGATCGGTCTACTCTGCTCTGATTGGTCAGATGGCTCAGTCTGTTGTGATCGGTCTACTCTGCTCTGATTGGTCAGATGGCTCAGTCTGTTGTGATCGGTCTACTCTGCTCTGATTGGTCAGATGGCTCAATCTGTTGTGATCGGTCTACTCTGCTCTGATTGGTCAGATGGCTCAATCTGTTGTGATTGGTCTACTCTGCTCTGATTGGTCAGATGGCTCAGTCTGTTGTGATTGGTCTTCTCTGCTCTGATTGGTCAGATGGCTCAGTCTGTTGTGATTGATCTACTCTGCTCTGATTGGTCAGATTGCTCAGTCTGTTGTGATTGGTCTACTCTGCTCTGATTGGTCAGATTGTTCAGCCTGATGGAAATGAAATGTAGATTTGCTTGAAAAAAATTAGTGCAGAAAACAGCGTCTTCTTGACATGTCGACAACATGAACCAAACTCTTCCAGACCTCAGTTACAACTACAGTGTTTGAGGGTGAAAGTAGACATTGTTCACTGGCAGCCAATTGAAGCCCATAGACATAATGCATTTTTTTTTTAACAAACTTACATAGGTTTGTGCAGGAAGTAAGGATGAAATGACTGACAACTTGTTTCGGTACTCCATTTATTGTGCACTTTGATCTTTAAAACTTTGTGAACCTTTAACAGTACATTCACAAACGAAATAGCATAATAGGAGCACTTTAAAGATTCCCTAATAACTAATTGATGTTGTGAAGGTTTTTAAGCATCACTATTACTATTGGTTGTACTTTTAGTTAGAGATCTGAACTGGGGTGCGTTTCCCGAAAGCATCGTTGGCCAACTATGGTCGCAAGTTCATCGCAATGTCCATTGAACTCTATTGGTAACGACGGAACTTGCGACCATAGTTGGCCAACGATGCTTTCGGGAAACGCACCCCTGGATGAGAGACTTGGGGGTTCTTATGCAAACTTTATACTGCAAACCTTCTGTGAAAAATAATGGAGGATCTGAACTATAGTCTATATATATGTATCACTCCTCAGTGTATTCTTTCTCTTGACATTTTGCCTCTCAGTAAATTGATAATCGCTCAGACAGAATAACTGTTAGTCTGGAATTTTTGTGGAAATCTATGATTTTTCCTTCATTGTTATGTTGATAAATGAAATCCACCTGTTAAATCTGGCTGTGGCTTAAAACTGTGTGCCAATCTGAACACATCAGAGATTCTATGGTGCAGACTGTAAATTTAAAAAAACATATGCATCACCTCAGTTCTGCAGTTGCTCTGATGCTTATTTAGAAGTAGGCTACATAATTAGCCAGGTTTTTTGAAAATAAATTAAACACTCTCCAACGATCCAGACAATACAAATTTAAACATGCAAATTCAATATATCTGACACTAAAGGTTTCTAAAGTTCTTTATTTGTCTTGCTTCTGCTTACTTTCTGGCATTAAAAAGATTTCCACAAAAAAATATTGTTTGCTCCTCCACTTTTTCACTGGCTTGCCACATTCTCCTTCACCAGAAATATTCTCTAATTGGAGATATATATATTGAAAATACTGTTTCCTTGTATTGTGATGTGATGACTGCTGTGAAACAGTATCTAGAGCTACTTGACAATTTTTCACCGCTAATAGGAATCAATGATTCACGCTGTAAAGCTGATGAAATCAGGTCACAATCTTTGTTTTCTCTGTTGTCATTTTTCTCCTAAGAGATGTGGCAGGCATGTGCATTTATTTATTTGTATACTTTTGTCATTTAATAGGCAATAATCGTTGGTATCACTTTCAGAATGATTTTTTCCCCAGCTGATAAACGATAAAAAATTGATAGCCAATTTGTTTGATTTAAATCTAAATTAAATTTAGAATTTAAGTTGAATACATAACTAAGTCTCTTAGTCTCATTCTTTGTGCCTTACAATAAACCACTTTTATAAATGGGGAAGAAAAAACTTAATAGCCCATGACATTTCTTTTCAAAACATGTTTTACCACTCCAAAAATATGCAGTCAGTATTTTTGTACATTGTGCCAAGAACAATATTTTTCTCTAACAAAACTGATCACTATGATTTTCCCATAAAAGTTGAGCTTTGCAAGTCCAATGCAATTGTAAACTATGAAGTGCTGTTAAAGACTTACTTCTGTTTGAACCATGTGGTCATTTTTATGATGTCACCGATTTAAATATGATGCTAAAAAAGATCAAGAAATTGCTTTACAGGGGAAATATTATACAACATAAAAGGGTTGAGCAAAAAGTTAGGATCAAAGACCAAAACAAGACATTCAGAAATACTCAACTACCACTTTGATGCTTCAAAATGTTCATAAAGAGATTGTAAAACTAATCCAGCAGTTTAGTTGATTTTTTTTTTTTTTTTTTTTTTTTTTTTTGAAGAGACACGGTCGCTTTGTATGTTGAACAGATTGAATTTAGGCTTTTATTCACATATAAACATTCATCAATTCACACATCAGTAGTGGTAAACAGAAGCTCAATCACCTTCGCTTGATGTGTGAGAACCAATGAGGTTCATTCTCATGTGTAACACAGCACATTTGAGCTTCAGCAAGAACCAATGAGGTTAATTCTAGTGTTAAGCAGCACGTTTGAGCTTCTGCAAGAACCAATGAGGTTAATTCTAGTGTTACGCAGCACGTTTGAGCCATTGCAAGAACCAATGAGGTTTGTTCTCGTGAGTCAGGCAAGTACGGTTGAGCTTCTGTTTATGCTTGCTGTTTATATGTGAATAATAGCCTAAATATAAAGGGCCCTATCATACAACCAACGCAATGCAGCGCCAGGCACGACACAAGTGTTTTTTGCCCGTTTCAGTCATCATTTTCACGTCCTGTGGCACGTTGTTTAAATAGCAAATGCATTTGCGCCCATTTGTGCGCCCATGGGCTGCTGGTCTGAAAACGAGATGTGTTCGGGCACATTGATGGCGAGTTGCTATTTTGAGGCAACTGAAATAGACTGTGCCATTGACCAACTGAAACCTGGTCTAAAGTCAATAGTCTTTAGTAGTCTATTTTACTAGTCTATTTTAATAGTCTATTTTATTTTTTTGTTATTTAAAAGGCACATTGGTAATATGCGCCTATAGGCGGGTGCATAACGCACGTACACTCTGCTTATTACACACACAGGGATGCACAGCAGCACACAAACATTTTTATATGAAAAATGAAAGGCTTACAATGTAAAAGATTATTATTGTGTACATAAAGATATGGTGGAATCCGGCTTGTCCCGTAGATGGTCTGCTTGCGATTTAACCTCGCGCACGAGCAGATCCGTTTCCTCGCTAGAGCGTTCAGTCTTTCCGCTTGCAAATTCCGTCATGTAAATACTGAATCCATCATGGCGCGAGCGCAACTGGCTTTTAATGGGACTGGGAAATGAGACTGATTTTTTTTACACGTTATGCCCAAAACACATGCACCCATTACTCACAAAGCCTCTCTTCAGAAAATTTGGACAAAAACGTTCGATTAATATGGATTCGTTTTACAATCTCTTTATGAATTTTTTGAAAGAGTCAAAAAAAAAAGAGATTCAAAGAGTTTCAAATTGGTAGTTGCGTGGACCGTCAATGGAGAGACAGGAATCTTTCAGATTTCGTTAAAATATCTTCATTTGTGTTTCAAAGATGAACAACAGTCTTACGGGTTTTGGAACAACATGAGGGCGAGTCGTTTTTTCAGTTTTGGATGAACTAACCGTTAGAGTGTATGACTGCTGTTACCATCACAGCTGTGTCTCAGTATAGGAGAATGGCACAAGGCAAGAAAGAGAGCGAGAACTCGTTGAAAAACAAAGCGAGTGGGCCAGATTTTTCATTCTGGCACCCGGATCTCAGTGTGGTGTCATTATTTCCATAAGTCCACGCTGGCCTGTTCTGCAGAGCGCTGCTGGCCAGGCCTGTGCATTGGATCAAAGCTCATGGCTGTTAATTAGTCCAGGACCTGAACCCAGATTCAGGATCCAGAGCTTCAGATGGGTCAGAGGTGGAACCTTATCCTGCGTTCTGGTTTAACTCTAATAATTTTTTAGTTGCATTTGCTGGACAACAGATTTGACAGGTTGTTTTCAAGAGTTTACAGATATCAGGTATTTTAATGGCCAAAATTGTGGTCTCTCTTAAAACTGAATAAACAGAAATCTGGAGCTTCCTTCCTATTCCCATTTGTGCTTCCTCTGTGGCTTTGTTGTCAGACTGTTTCATGTTAAATTACATCTGTGAGCTGTACTGATGCTTTTTGCCCAGACAGGTTGAGACCTCCGGGAGGAATTTATAACCAGAATGTCCACAAAGCTGCATAAGTCCATAACATTTGAAAGTCAATCTCATGAAAACATGTCCAGGTTATATTTCACCCCAGCAATTTAAAGAAAAAGTAAAGAAAATATGTTTTGCAAATAGAAAATGAAGCATAAAGCCTGGACTTCTATGAAATATCTATCTATCCATCCATCCTTCCATTAGTCTATCTGTCTATCTGTCTATCTATCCATCCATCTATCCATCTATCCATCTATCCATCCATCCATCCATCCATCCATCCATCCATCCATCCATCCATCTATCCATCTATCCATCTATCTATCATCCATCCATCGTTCATCTATACATCTATCCATCCATCCATGGCAAAACATTTACTGTAATATGCTGAAATATTTGCAAGTTGTTTTGCTTAAAAAGCATTCAAAGGAGAAAGGTGATTTTTTTCTTTCTTTCACCATTATAATGCAGATTGAGATTTTCTATAACAATCAAATCTTCTAATCTCTAATCTCATTACATCTGTTGCAGAAATACTGCGTTCCTGGAGTGCATCCAGTTATTTTCCTAAACTCATTCATCTCTCCTGCATTCTCACTTTGACGGGATTCTATTGGATTAGCAGAGCCTGTTTGTTTATAGAGGATCTCTTTCAAAACAGTTGGAAATTCAACTCTACCTCTCGCTTTCTGTTTTATAAATTTCTCAAGACTGACCTTGTATGAATCTGAGGGGTTTTTGTATTTAGTATTGCTTTTAGTATTGCATTAGGCCTACTGCATGCACAAAGAATTTATGAAATTACTATTTTTTGTTGTTTAGGGTAAAAACCTGAAAGCTCCATTGCACTCTTGTCCAGTCTATGTAATTTGTTCTAGCTGTGGGATTTGTGGATGCTGCTATACGTTCTGCATAATGAATCTTATTCTCTTTCTGGTCCATATGGAGCAAAGTTAATTTTATCTGTCAATAGCACTTTAAAAAAGCTTTTCTGAAGCGGTTGAGGATATTTCCATGTGTTTGAGCAATAGTGAATAGTGAATCCCTGAGAGAGCAGCTGGATATCGAAGAGACTTAATAGTGGACTCTTCTTCACCCAGAATCTCTTAGCAACTGCATAGTTGTTATTAAAACAAAGAACTCAGGGCACTAGAAAACAATAACTGAACAACAAACATAACGCAAAGTAGAACTGACAACGAACTGAAACACAGGGCTTAAATAGACAGAACAAAGGAACGTGAAACACCTGTGACAACTTACTCAAACCATACGTAACCTAGACAACCAATAAGGAACGGGATCATGGGAAATTGGATCAAACTAAACAGTCAGTTTGTTAACTAATTAACAAACTGAAAAACCAACCTAGAAACACAGACATGAACAGAACAGAGGCCTGTTGCATAACGTTAGTTGAACAAACTCTGAGTTTCAGAGCAGGTTTGAAGTTGTACAAATCCATAAAAATCCAGCCTGGTTTAGATCAGATTCAGGCAGCGGAAAGAACCAAAATCTGAATATATCAATGCATGTGAAGCAAGCAAGCCTAATAATTTTTATAGTTTCACAAAGAGCTCAAAAGAATACACGTAAGCTTAATCTGTTTTAAAGCTTTATATAGCCTATTGATGTATGTATTATATTTCTTTTAATTTAAAATCAAAGTTTATTGTCAATTAATAGAATAATTGAATATATTATATACATTAAACATAATTATAATTCATATAATATAAATAATTAGCAGTAAAAGATTAGCAATTTTGTCTCTAAAATGTTTTCATTATGAACTGCTTGGAGTTTCTGTTTTTGAACTTACCTGGGTAGAAACTGAAACCGGCTTTCTGCAACACAGATCAAGAACAATCTAAAAACGTGACAATAGCAATGCCCTGGCATCACGGCAGAAATTTTGCATTGGTAGGCTAAGCAACACTTATAGCACACATTTTTCAGCTAAGTTTATATTAATGGAAATAACATAGGCCCACTTAAAATGTCCATGTTTTTGAGTCCTATGGCCTTCAAAATCACTCAAAGCTGTTTGAATCTTTGAATCTTTAATCTTTTTATGTTTGTCACACCTCACAGTTCACAAACATTGGAGATGCATGTGATTGATTCTGGGAACATGCAGTAGTTTTATATATATATATATATATATATATATATATATAGCACTCGGTCTGGCATTGTCATGTTGATGAATGAGTTAATACTGATACGGAAAGAGGCGAAGCCAAGCTGTTATTTGTTGCAAATGCTGAATTACGTAATGCTCTCATGACTCTTGGGAATTGCCTTGGCCAGATCAGTGCACACTTTCAGAACATGCAGTTTATGTAATGAAAGTTCAATGAGGAACATTCACATTCTCACAAGGGTCCACGAAATATGATCCAGAGCATCTATTTTCGCTTCTCGTTTGAAAACGGTTAAGTAATGTCACATGATTTCTGTGCACAATGAAGTCAAGTTATCACGGCTTTTGGGAAAAAGAGCACTCCCATCAAAAACACTCACAAAGCACATACGGAACTGTTTTGGAAATCCTTGGATAATGGGAATTGCTTTACTACGATCGGTTTTCATTTTTCCAAAAGTATTTTCTGAACAACAGGTGCAGGTCAGTTACGCTCTTAAAGGGATAGTTGCAATTTTTTTTTTTTTTATAATGAAAATCAATGGTGTCCAAAACAACATTAATCTCCATTCAGTTTCATTGTATGCAAAAAAAAAAAAAAAAAAAAAAAGCATTTTTCCTCAGAAGAAAGAAAGTCATACAGGTTGAGAAGGAAATAAGGGTGAGTAAATAATGACAGAACCTTAATTTTTGGGTGGACGATCCCTATAACCATAACTATCTATAAATATAGGCTAATGATATATTATCGTCCAAACCAACTGACGATAACGTTCTGTTTATCAAAAGTGCGCACGCAGTTATGTTGTCTACTAATGCGGCAACTTTTTAAACTCGGGGTTAAAGCAGGGCAATGCAGTTTCGGGAATTTCTTCGCTGTATTCTCGCTTTTTGCTTGCAGGTTTCTCTATAGAGCGCCCCCTACAGCTTCGGAATAGATATTTGACAACAGTGTTGAAAAACTCGTTGGCGACTCTCAGATACCAGAGGCTATAGATCAACGACATCAAAGCAGATGGGACATTCTTTAAAACGTCTTCATTCGGGTTCAAACAGTGTGAGGGAGCTCAATAATGACAGAATTTTAGCCGTTTTTTTTGCCGTAAAGCAATTCGTTACATCGCAAGACCTGATATCACGCGATACTTCCTGACGCTGAGTTGCAAGGGTGGTTTTTCGGCTCACAGGCGCTTGGGGAGTGCGAGACGACAACCATTCAACCCGAAAAAAGTCATATAACTATTCCAATGACTCCGAAGCTGTTCGGTTAAGGTAAAAAAAGTTACTTAGTTCACCTTTAAGCTGATCCCAATGGTATTGTTCCTTTGTGTCATTATTGTTAGGCTATCTGTAGTTAAGTGTGACTCGCGCATTTGACACTGTTCTCACACTCTCACGCCACACATCCATTTTCTCAGGCAGTGAAAAAACATTGCGGAGCAAAGGCGACACATACAACACACCGACAGAAAATAAAGAGTAGGTTACTTTTTATATAAAACAAAGACCCTGTTTACACCTGTGCCGTGTCTTCTTTATTAGGCTACTATAGCGCCAAATAAACACAAATGAACATCAGAAGGTATAGCCTAGGCCTACTGAAAGATACAGTATCGTGTCCATGTAACCCTCCCCATCCATAATTCTCACTCCAAGCTAAACTCAAAAGTTGACAGCCCTGATACTATTATTAAAACTTAAGTCAGAAATGTGCGAATTTAATAAATAAATAAAAAATATGTGAAAGCTACCTGAACACACTCAAGAAGGATAACTGATATCAAAGAAACAAAGCCGCCGTAATCCTTACAAACGTATCATCTACTGTTGAAGCATGTTTTTCCTTTTCCTCCCCTGCATACTTTTTCGCCAGGCCAGATTATGATGAAATATTTCATTCTTCCCGATTACAGCCTGCTAAAGATGTTATATTTTACTACAGAATGTCAGCAAATGCAGGTTCAGCTTGTGTGTTGGTGTCGCTTCCATGATCCGTCAGGTCCAGATGTTGAGCAGACCTTTACAGGGAGGGGCAGGAATGCTATGATATCAAACACTTCTCCGCTGGCATTGATCCCAGATCTGGAAGTGATGCGGCAAGAGTTATGCTGATAACTATCGTCCCCTCAGTCACAGTGACTGGAAAAGGTCTGGACGAGGGAGATCCTCGATTCTGTTTGGCTAGTGTCTGGAAGACAGTAAATATGAGCTCCTTAGCCATAAAGAGAAGCAATTTGTGGTTGAAAGAAATCATTTGCAAAGAGGACATCTGTTTAAACAGAGCTTTGGTGTTTGCTAAATCAAGTGATCAGTCTTAAACGGACAGTTCACCCCCAAATTCTGCCATTTTCTCGTCCTTATGTCGTTCAAACCCTTTTTCTTCTGTGGAAGACATCAGAAGATGTTGAAAAATGTCTTTGTGTTTTTTGCACATGCAATATTGTACGTTCAAAATCCTTAAACTTTTTTTTTGAAGTCTTATGTTCACCAAGGCTGCATTTATTTGGTCAAAAATGCAGCTAAACAGTAATATTGTAAAATAGTATTACAGTTTAAAATAACTTTTTTTTATTTGAATATATTGTAAAATGTAGGCCTAATTTATTCCTGTGATCAAAGCTGAATTTTCAGCATCATTACTCCAGTCTTCAGTGTCACATGATCCTTCAGAAATCATTCTAATATGATGGTTTGATGATCAAGCAACATTTCTCATTATTATCAATGATAGTTGCTAATTTTTGTGTCAAAAATTATTGGAAACCATGATACATTTTTTCAGTTTTTTTTTTTTTTTTTTATAGGATAGGATAGAAAGTTCAAAAGAACAGCATTTATTTGAATTTAAAAATATTTTGTAACAAATGTCTTTACTGTCATTTTTGATTAATTCAATGCATCTCTAAGAAAAGTATTAATTTCTTTTAAAAAATGACCCCAAACATTTGAATGGTAGTGTATATACCAGTCATTTGAATAAGGTAATCGATTACTATCATGTATATCGAAGTATCATCTACAAAAACTAAAACTTTTTTTTAGTCTTTAAGAGACAGTAGAGAATTTCATTAATCTAATGTGATCAAAACCTAAGAACAGCTAAGTGAACTTAGAAGTTTCTTCTATAATTCTGACTACATAAAATACACACAAATTAGTCAATAGTTGTCATACAGTGAGATTATAGAGTGGTTAAATTAATGTGGGCAGCAGCCCAGATCATTTATACTTGAAAGAATTTGATGAGAAATGCTTGAGTTCATATTGAGATATCTGATGTTTAATTGTAGTTGGTGGAGAGAATGTGAGCCAGGGTTATTATAACTAACTAAAAAAAATAAAATGATAAAAAAAAATTATATTTGAAATAAAATGAATATGAACTGAAATTAAATATAATATTAATATACATATTAAATATAAATATTAAAAAAAAATATTCGGCTATCTTTCAAATAAACTAAAAGAACGTAAAACTGATTTAAAATTAATAAAAACTATATAAACATATATAAAAATAAAAAAACTAATCAAAATGACAAAAACACAACAAAATGACTAAACTACAATTAAAATAATTTAAAAAAGAAAATGCAAAATAGAAATAATTTAAAATATTAAAAACTCACTAATGTGAGTTTACTCTCTAGGTTTTTTTTTTTTTTTAGGAGAAACATCTAAGATGTTAGGGAGCCATCTGGAAACAATTATATTAAAGAAAAATCTGATTTGTTGCAATGAATCTCACGATGATGTCATGTATCTGTTTGTCTCTTTTGAGGGGGAGGGAACAGGTTGAGGGAAGGATTTTGGAGCGTGGTATTGCTATAAACCAGCAGACGCAGTTATGTTCCTTCACTTGAATCTCAGTAACAGGGATTATTTCATGCAAGCAACTCCGCTGACCACTAGAACAAACTCCCAGCACACGAACTGAGGTATTTATACCCTGGACTACAACTCGGATATTATTCCAACACTCAATATGACCTTTAACTATTCCAGTGAGATCTCGTTTGGAGCATTTTTAGACTTTACAGATGCTCTGCGTTTTCTGCATCTGCTCAGTTTTTACAACAATCTGTTTACCAGACAGTCAATAAAGCCCTTCATCAGATTTTATTTAACTCTTTCCAATAGTGATGTGTTAAGCATATGCTGAAAATCAGGAACTCGCATAAAAGCCTGAGATCATGTCAGATTCTCAGCACTATATGCTGTAGCTTTGCACTGTCCTGAATGACGTGATTGTTGTTTCTCTGAGGAGGATGAGGATGAAGAGCGCTCTGAACCTGCTGTCGCTGCTGTGTCTGTGTGCGGCCCAGAAGAAACTGACCCAGGACACGTCTGAGTGGGACCACCGAGGTAAGATCTCTTCAACTCTTTTTATCAGTCGGAACAGGTGATGTGAGGAAAAATCCTGACCGATCTCAATAATTTCACTCTTAAAGAACAGTTGTGCTAATATAATGCAAATGTTTGTAGAATGTCTCCAAAATAGTTCAGAGGATAAATATTTTTTTACCAGTAGCGTTCAAAATAGTTCTCAAAAAGCTTTTTTAGATTCTAAACTTTCAGAAAATATTGTTTATCCGCCTTATACACTGCACTGGGGCAAAACACTTAAATGGACACATTTTTGCACATTTTTTTCTGACATTGCAGGTCGTTGAAATAAAAGATTATATGTGCTGTTTATTTACATTTATTTCACATGAGGGTCATAAATTGTACAACCCTTTTCACAATTTCAACCCTTTTGAGAGTTTAAAACACTGATTTGCGTATTTTTTGTTGTTGTTTTCTAGCACTAAAAATAATATAAACATTAATGAAATCCTAAGTTACTGATTAAAAAAATTAAATAAATGAAGGAAAATGTCAGAACGGATCATGTTAACCAAAACTAAAACTAAAAACACTTTTGTTACTTGAAATAAAATAAACTTTAACAATAATAAATATATTGTTAAAGTATGATAATAATAGTAATAATATATAAAAACGTGAAGTTTTATTTCAGCTAGTTAAGGCAAGATTTAATTTTGTTAAATCAAGATTTTATTAGTTTCACTTGCTTTACTAATAAACCTAAAACTAATACTGAAATAAAAACCATAGACATCAAAATAACAGAACACACAACAAAATTAATAAAACTTGAACTAAAATTAGTATTAGCATCTCAATGATATTAAAATGTAGATGTAGAATAAATTCAACATTCAAAGTAAGAACAATCTCAAAAAGGTTTAGCCTCCTCTGAAACAAACGTCCTTCAGCACAAATGATGTACCACTGTGACATTTAAGCATCTTTGAATGAGTTTTCATATAACCAGAAGCTCAATATGAAGTTGTGTTCACTTGTCACAGACAAACCGAATGGCAAGAGCTGTTCAAACCTG
>NC_139963.1:42619252-42846752 GCF_963993115.1 Abramis brama | reverse complement strand
TGCCATGGGGTTGCTAAGATGTTCTAAAAAACATTAGTGTGTTGCTAGAATGGGTGGTTGCCAGGTCATTACTTGCTTTTCCAAATCAAAATAATTTCATGCAAACCACATGATTTAAGGAATTATTTATTTTTGCAGGACTAGTTATGTGTTTAAATTTAGGGCTTGGGTTTGGGTTTCTTTTCCATATTTTTTTTAATGTATATATTTGATGTTGTTTTTGTTGTGCACAGGATCCAGCCCCTGTCGGATGCAGTGGGAGATCTCTATAAGCAGTTCGACACTCTGAAGGACAACCTGGCCAAGCTAACCAACAAGTTTGACAGAGTGGAAAGCTTTGTGGACGAGATCCAAGCAGGAAAATTTCCCAAGCCAAAACTCTGGACGTCCCCGAGACTCTCTGTCAGGAGAATCCCACAACAGATCCCAGCGAAAATTCCTGTCAAAGTCCCGGGTAAAGCCATGTGGGCTCAGAGGAGAGCCAGAAGAGGACCTGGCACTTAGCAGGAGACGGCAGCAGATCTGGACACATAATCATGATGCTTTTCCAGAGATGAGCCTGTCAGAATTCAATACAGAGCAAAATTCTGGGATTTACAATGTTTTATATTACAAAATATACAGACTTAGTCAAGTCATAAACTGACTGTATGGAACATGCCGCATATGAAAGGTTATTTGTATAGTGTGATGGAGTTTGACTTGTATGTATGCGTTTAGAAATATTAACTAAAATGTATATTAGATCATATCACAAATGCATTCATCTTTTAATATTAGAGATATACTAGTGGAAAATATGAGGTTAAAAAAAAAAGTCATGATGCATTACATATTCAAATGTTTACTTTTCCCCCTCTTTTACCGATTCACTAGAGCTTAGAATGTATATGTAAATGTTGTATTCCAAACACCCACAAATATATGCATATGTTTTAGCATGTTTATCAGGGCACATTACTCAAATAATAAGCTTATCAGTCTGCTGTTTAGCATCTCATTGTTGCATGCTATAATAATAAGCTACAAGTAACTAATTTATAAAGGAAACAACGGCTCATATTATTATGGGAAAATATTCACCAGTATACTGAAGAACTGAAAATAGTAAAATTATGAAATGTTTCTGATGGACAGTGTCTGTCCTCTACTGGACGATCATTGTAAGAGATCTGAATATCTGAAGTGATGATTTTGTTAAATCTCTGCCTAAATCTGAACATTAATTTGGCTTTCACAATCATGAAAGCAGATGCTGGATGGGGAAAAAACAGTCAATCATTCTCTGTTTCTTATATATGATGCATCTTACCAAACTAGCAAAACCATATTCTTGTATTTTGACCTAAACATGATTTTGGTGCTGCATAAGATTAACAGTATTTCATATGTTGACATTATAAGAATATGTTGACATTAAAACTTGTCTGAATCAGGATCATGTTTATATAATAATGTTTTTTTTTCTTAGCAAATTCATGCAATAAATGTCTTGATGTCTGATGCATTCTTTGTAATGATGGTTTGTTGAAATGAAAATAAATGGTCATTGTCAGTTTGGTCAGCTGTGACTTCCTCTCCCTTTATAAGAGCGCCATCATCTGAATACTGTAAAAACCGATGCGATAAACAATGCAGTCAGTAGGCTATTATTCATAGAACAGTTTTATTATTTTAGATATTTTATTTGATTTAGTTTTCATCGAGAAATCATGATGTAACTCGATTTTTATGCCAGATTATGTAAAATAAACACCTTTTTATGACTTCTTGTTAAAGAGACAGTTCCAAATTAGCTTGAATGAACGTTTTAATGAGGGACAACTAATAAATGTTTATTTTTTTTTATTTTATTTTATGTATTTATTTTGATGCTTTAAAAAAAAAAAAATATATATATATATATATATATATATATATATATATATATATATATATATATATATATATATATATATATATATATATATATATATATAATTCATGACTATAACCCGTGAGTAGATTTTTTGTGTGTTTTTTGTTAACCCCATTATGTTACTTCAATTTTGAATTATGCGTTCAGTCGCCGGACCTTTATTTTGAATCTTCCAAAACCGGAAGTTGTTGTACTGCTGTAGTGTAAATTATGTTCTGACAGCGTACAGTGAAGGTTAGTTGGATGTTTTTGAATGTTTGTTCAAAGGTTTTATATTGTTTTCGTATTCCACTTTATAAAATAATGCGTTTAACACGTTCAGTGCATGACTTTGATGTGTCTGTGTTGTAAATATTTAGTAAAACAAAACTGATTGACCTCCAGAGATGTGAATGTTTCTCTTTTTTACAAATATCTTCATATTTAGGAATCGTGCGTTTTTATGCACAGAGCCGTTTCTTTTCATAGTTAGCCTTTTAGACATAATATGTGTGGAAAAGGTACCTAAGTTAATACAACACACACAGTGGGTTTACTGTACAACTCACAAGACGTGTCAATAAAATAACTTACATGTCAATAAAATGTCTTTATTGGACATTGGGGGTATTTTGTTGTGGTAAAAGAGGTTTAAATTATTAAAAGTGATTTATGCCCACATTGTCTATATCCTAATATGCCAATATATCATATACAATCTATAAGTGTTTATTATAAGTATATAATGATTTTTGTGATCTTGTCAAGTCAAGTCATCTCTATTTGTATAGCACTTTTTACAATACAGATTGTTTCACAGCAGCTTTACAGAGATAACAGGAACATAATGCAACAAAGTTTGTTTCAGCTGTACAGCAGATCTAGAAGAAAATAGCGTCATGGTCAAGCTTAAGTAAGTTCAGTGATGGTTTATTTTTGTTGTAAAAAAGTATAAATTCAGTTTCTTTATCTATACAACCACTCTGTAGAAAACCATGATGCCATCGTCCAGTTCAGTTCAGTTATCAACCATCTGTTAAGACTCGTCTTCATGAACTAACAATGTTACAACACTGATACTTGGTAACAACACACATTCCTAGAAAAACAGAGCAGCCGAATTATTCAGTTCCTCTAATATAAGGGACAGATGGTGCAATTAAAATCTGCAATTTAACCTCATCACTCAAAAATAAACTAAATTAAAGTGAATTTCTTCACCCTGCAACTTCAGGTCCAAGCCTGGACCTCAAACCACTAAGCAACTTTTAGGCATCAACCCATAGCTCAGGTATGTGTGCAATCTGAAAATGTTAAACGATATAAAATATGATGTGTAAGATCTGATATAGTCATACAGTGTTCATCTCTATAGCCATGGAAGACGACATACAGGAGGAGATGCTGTCCGAGTTCAGAGAGAGGCGTCTGGGCGGCTGGCAGATCCTGCAGCTGACGGCCGGCACGGGTCTGGCGCTCTATGCCGTCTGGGCAGGAATTCTGATGCCGGGGTTTCGCCGAGTGCCACTCAAATTACAGGTGAGGTTTGAGGAGCGTGTCGGTATTAATGCTGCACATGATGAGGGATTTATCAGCCCAATAACTGCTGCAGTGTTTGTGTTCCAGGTGCCTTACATGCCAGCGAGCAGAGCTCAAGTGTGTAACGTCATGACTCTTCTGAAGGGCAGATCTGGAGGCATCGCTGACCTGGGATCAGGGGACGGCAGGATTGTAAGTGATCCTCATACTTTTTCATTTAGTTTGGGGTCGGTAAGATTTTTAAATGTTTTTGAAAGGAGTCTCTTATGCTCACCAAGACTGCATTTATTTGATCAGACATACAGTGAACGAAGTAATATTGTGAAATATTATTACTATTCAAAATAGTTGTTTTCTGTTGTAATATATTGTTAAATGTAATTTATTCCTGTGATCAAAGCTGAATTTTCAGCATCATTACTCCAGTCTTCAGTGTCACATGATCCTTCAGAAATCATTCTAATATGATGATTTGATGCTCAAGAAACATTTCTGATTATTGCAAATGTTAAAAACAGTTGTGCTGCTTCATTCTTTGTGTGGAAACTGTGATATATTTTCTCAAGATTCTTTGATGAAGTTCAAAAGAACAGCATTTATTTGAAATAGAAATCTTTTGTAACATTATAATTGTCTTTACTCTCACTTTTGATTAAATTTTTTGAATGTTAGTATATGTGCTTATGTGTTTGTTGTAAATGTGTGCAGGTGTTAGAAGCGTGTCGTCAGGGTTTCTCTCCAGCGGTTGGTTTTGAGCTTAATCCTTGGCTTGTTCGTCTTGCACGCTTTCATGCGTGGAGAGCTGGACACCACAGAAGTGTTTCCTATCAGCGAGAGGACCTGTGGAAGGTATTGTGAACATCGAACAATCAAAATACTTTATTATATCCAAACAGATTATACAGATTATATCTATCTATTTATCTATCTATCTATCTATATATATATATATATATATATATATATATATGTGTGTGTGTGTGTGTGTGTATATATAAATATATAATACATATTTATGTGTGTGCTGTCAATCATCTGTAAAACATGTGCCAAATCGGCTGTGCTGTGGCGACCCCAAAAAAACGTGAGCAAGCCGAAAGAGAGAGTGCTGTCAATCTATTAAAAAACTCATTAATCACACATTTTCTGTAATTAATCATGATAAATTAATGATTAATCACACATTTTAATCACACATTTTCTGTAATTAATCATGATAAATTTCATATGAACATAATATTTTTATATTGTAATAATTTCACATTGAATCTCCAAATTGATGTAGAACCAACATAAAGATATTATAAATATCTTTATTTTAAATGTATTTTAAATACTTTTCCCTAAGTGCTATAAATGAAAGCTAGTATCATTGATGCCAGTACTGATACTGCTGTCTCTATTAATCTAATTGTTTTCCTCAATTTTAGCCATTAATTGTAGTCATTCAAAATTACAGTAGAACTAAAAAGGTATTATTTTTAACATTTAATAGGCTTTAAAAATATAACAACTTTTAATTGACCTTAAAGGGTTAGTTCACCCAAAAATGAAAGTTCTGTCATTAATTACTCACCCTCATGTTGTTCCAACCCCGTAAGACCTTCGTTCATCTTCGGAACACAAATTAAGATATTTTTGATGAAATCTGACAGCTGGATCACTCCTCCATAGGCTTCTGTGTTATTGAAACTTGCCGGCCCAGAAAAGTAAAAAAAAAAAAACTAAAATAACGACTTTATTCAACTCTTCATTTTCTTCTGTGTGGGCCTCTTGAGTGAGTTCACGTAGTGTAACAGTGAAGAACTTCTGGGTTGTACGTCACACGCATCACACACATGACCAGCGTCGGCCAATAGTGAGCCTACGTTCTGACGTACAACACAGAAGCGCTGCGCTGTTACACTACGTGAACTCACTCAAGAGGCCCACACAGAAGAAAATGAATAGTAGAATAAAGTCGTTATTTTTGCTTTTTTTTGCGCACTAAAAGTATTCTCGTCGCTTGATAAACTTAAGGTTGAGCCACTGTAGTCACTTGGACTATTGTAACGATGTCTTTACTAACTTTTCTGGGCCGGCAAGTTTCAATAACATAGAAGCCTATGGAGAAGTGATCCAGCACTCAGATTTCATCAAAAATATCTTAATTTGTGTTCCGAAGATGAAGATAAGATAAGGTCTTACGGGGTTGGAACAACATGAGGGTGAGTAATTACTCACATAATTACATTTTTTGGGTGAACTAACCCTTTAAAACCATCTTCACATAAACTGTATATGCATAAACTATAAATTGAACATAGATTAATCCTTATTAAAGCTACAAAAGTTATTCAGTCAAGAGCAGTGAGTGATTTTGTCTTTTGTTCTTTGATTAACATTAATGACAGACTGCAGCAGGTTTATTAGGCTGCTGTCACTTTAAGAAGACCTGACGCACACGGCACGGATCTGAAATGCATCCAATTTTCTCACAGCACATTACGCTCATTTAAGACTTTTTAAAACCATTTAAGACTGTACTTACGAGGATACTCGACAAAAACGAGCCGCTTCACACAAAGCGCGCCAGTACAGTTCTCTGTTGTGTCTTTTCGTGCTTGAATAGTTTAAAAGCACTTGAATGAATGAGAGCGTGATCATGTAATATAACGCAGCCATATTTTTAAAGCATTAAACTGAAAAAAAGCGTTAATTTTGACAGCACTAATATTGAAAGGAAAAAAAACTATATACACAAATAATTTACCCAGACATTATACAGCCATATTATAAATATTTTGTTATGCATAATATATATTTTATTTATATATAAATATATATATTCAAGTATTTTACCCAGTTATTAAACACCCATATTATACCCCAAACAAAATACCTGTGGAAGGTATTTTGAACATCTAAACACCTAAAATACTATATTATACTCAAACAGATTCTCCCATATAAATACACTGTCCTAAATTCTCATCCACGTACACATTTCTCATACAGAAGACAGATATGATTTCTTAACAATAGTGTGTGTAATATATGTGCATTTGTGTTTTTGCATGTGTATTTCCAGGTTGATCTCTCAGCGTATAAAAATGTCACAGTATTTCTAGCCCCTAGTGTGGTAAGTCCCACAGCGGTTCCTAAATCACTTAATAAGATGCAATACAATATACTTTATTCAATCAGTTCATACATTTGCATCATGCTATTGAGCCTAAAGGCCTCATATACCATGTATTGTGTGTTTATCAGTTAAGTCTTTTACAAGAGAAGCTACTGGCTGAGCTCCCTGAAGACGCTTTGATTGTGGCGGGACGTTTCCCGTTTCCTGATTGGACGGCGTGCAAACTAGAGGGTGAAGGTGCGGACAGAGCATGGGCCTATCGCATACAAGAACTGAGACGACGCTACCAGTCACAAGATACAAATGTCTCCAGATGACAATTTATTTATTTATTTTTTAAATCTGCTTTCATATTTAAGCTTGGTTTTTGTTTTATCATGTTTTACAGAATTGTTTTATGCACAGAAAGTTTTAAAAATCTTTTAAATATGAATTATATAATTTGCATTGTGCTCTCACTCTTAAGCGAAACAACACATAAGATGTCGAAAAACAAAGTCGGTGTCTGTGGGAGTTCCTTAAAGGCTTCAAACCCATGGATGACTTCCTGTTTCTTAATGTGACCTAGATAATGTCATGTGTACAGTCTCTTTAAGTGTTTCTCTTTTTCAGAAAAAAGGAAATAAACCATGTTTATTGTGAGTCATCTTAAATTAATATATTGTGTGAGAAGTGTATGTTTCTGAATGTTTACTACGCATTCTGCAAGTCTTACTCAACGTGCACTTGAGTTGATGGGTTGCATAATGTGAAGTCGTTGAGCAAACCACATGAAACGATGAGCAAGAGAACGGCAAGCTCTTCCCTTTCAAGTTCAGAAATGACAGGCTGACACAGACAAAGCTTTATGGTATTGGCCATTTGGTCTATGCTGATATTTACAAAGCCAGTGAATTATACAATGCACACACATATATACAATGGATTTTAATGATTAGAAGTACTCAAACTATATTTATTCAAAATCACAAATATTAAAAACAACAACAACAAAACTGCTATCCACTGAGAAAGCCATTTGTATATGTTGGAACTGATGTCAAACGAAATCACTTCGTATTGACCATTGGAAAGAACAATAGCGGAATAGGGAATACCAGACGATTAACAAAATGAAACAAACGATACAATTTTTTTTTTTAAACATCTAACAGTACAGTTATATAATAAAAAAAAACCTAATGTAACTGGAAAGAAAATAAATGTATCGTATAAATGGGGTCTTTATACAAGAAACTACATAGGACTCATCTAGACTGAGAAGCTCTGCTATTAGAGGATGCATTTGTGCAATAATGAGGCAATACCTGCACACATAGTGCATACTGTACTCAACATGTGTCTTGTTGCGGCAGGTTTCATCCGGCCCGAGATTAAGATTTAACTTCCGGTAGTTTAATGGTTTGAGTGAAATCACCTAATATCTAGTTCCTAATTACAGTTTTCTGTCGAGCGCATTAGTGTCTTCCTCCAGGGGCGCTTGACGGCTCACGACGCCGAATCCCCTATCGAGACACTTCAAATCTCAGAACGTTTAATGTCTTATTGGAGATATTTTCATCATTTAAAGTATAACAATTTAATTAAAATGATTATAAATATACATGCTTGACATGCGAATGGACATTTTCATCTGAATCAACTATGAAAGTATTTAAAGTACAAGCCGTATTAGCAATCACAAACGACTGTGACTGGGGCATTCTGACCAGCGCTGAGAAAAGTAACACGTACCACGTGACTCCGAAAGCGAAAGAAAACGGTGTTTAAAATGAAACTCCTTTTTAAATGTTTTCATATACTTTTAAAAAAGTCATCTAATGTCCTGCAAAACATTTTACAACGTTTAAGTAGATTTTGGTATGATCATGTGAGCTGTGTAGGTTGATATTTTTGTTCTAAAATAAATAAATAAACAGAAAAAATAAATAAATAAATGCAAATCGTACACCGTACACATAAATACAAAAATGAACTTAAAGTTTCGGTTCAAAGTGTTTATAAAGTATTATTGTTTCTGTTGTTATTATTATTATAATTACCGGATAGGGTACAACATTAGCTGCCAAACTAAAAAAAACGTTGCATACATTTTGTTACATTTTTTCGGGGCTTTTTTGTTTGTTGTTTGTCCAAAAAAACGTTATGTATAATTTGAAGGGTTTTTTTTTACCATTTATAAAATCGAAAAATTTTGGTTTGCAAAGAGTCCACATGATATTTTCCCAATAAAATAAATAATTGCACAATGGATTGTTCGAGAAAATAAAAACCTAACTAAAGACCCATCGCTCCTGACCAATTAGAGACAACTTCGACTCTTTAAGCCCCGCCCATCTAAGTAGACACTCTTTCACACTAATTTCCGTTCTACCCTTTCATTTCTAATTCTGTGAGGAAGATGTCACTTCCGGTAGGTTAATGGGCAGAGGAGAGGAAGCTACGAGAGGCCTGCACGGAAAGAGAGATCCCACTAACCCAAGGAGTGGCACTGTCAGACTTTCTGAGGGCTCAAATTAAAGCTCCGAGTCCCACACAGCGCTAGCACCACCCGAGGCGTGAAGAATAGAGTCCCGGCACATTTTCCAGACCGCTGTTTGGTTGATCTTCTCTCTGTTTCGCAGTAGTTTTATGCGCGTTGTCTCCGTGTATCCGGGCAGCGTCAGTTCCAGTCTCGCGCTAGATCAACAATAATAACAAGTGTCCCGGAGCCCGAAGCCGGGGTCCACCGGGCGTGTGCGGGACAGTGATGCGGGGTTTCGGTGCTTCCAGAAGGTGAAACACAAAGGCCCCATAGGAAGCATGAGCGAGCAGATCCAGATTCATCTCATATCATAGCCGCATAAAAGCTCAAGAGCCCGGGCATGGTGAGTCAATATGAAAGCAAAAATATTTATATGTTGTATATTTGATCCAAAATGTCTCTTATGTAATCGTGAACTTTCTATATGTGCACCAATGCCTGGAGGTTGCATTGCTTTTGAAGCGTTTGTGCTTCTTTGTTCATCTGTAAATTGTCATACGACATTGTGTTAGAAGCACTGATTTGATTTAAGCACCTGTCAGAAACACTTAACGTCAATTTTATGTGCGTATTTCCGTAATGTGATTTCTTATAATAGATTGTGAGACCTATAGGAGACATAGATCTGTCAGATAAAGAAGGTTAATCAAATGCATGAGATATTCTGTCTTCAAGGGATGAAACCAGATGATAGTCACATAAATGAAAGCGAGCACTATTTCTTCTGCGTGTGAATGTAACGGTGTGTGTCCTCTCGAGTTATTGACAGTCTGATGAGTATGAGGAAATCAGAGGCATTCTTCTGCTGTCCCGTGACGTCACACACTGGAGCAATGCAACATGTTGTGACTCATACGAAGAATTCAAAACCCTGAGCATCATCATCGTCATCTTCATCACCATCAGCCCACTTCCTGCATTCGTCTTTCCTTTTACTTTTCAGTGCATTCTCACTTTTTTTTTGTAGTATTCTTTTTTTGTTTTTGCAAGTATTTTGAGGCTGAGAGTGCACTGAAAAAGGGAACTGATAAGAAAAAAATAACATGATGCATCTCACTTAGTCTTTAAGGGTTAATGCAGAACTAAAAATAGAACAAATACCCCCCCCCCCCCCCAGAAGTATTTCCATAATTGTATCGTCCTCATGATGGTCCAAACCTGTGTGCCTTTCTTTAAAAGATGTTTTGAAGAACAAAACACCACAGAAACATTTTTCCCCAAAAATCTTCTTTTGTGTCCCACAGAAGTCAGTCATACATGACGTGAGGGTAAATACTATTTAAGGGTAAACTTCTTATTTTTGAGTGAATAATCCCTTTATGAGCTGTTAACAATTTCACAAAACACAAATAATAGTTTACGACGACAACAACAGCGTAAATACAACCAGGAAAGCAGAAAACAGTCCAAAGCAGGAGGCTAAAAATTTGGGAGCTTGCAAATCAGTTGTGAAAACATTCGAGGAATATATTGCGGAGTCTAAAATGGGACTTTATGTATATTAACAGTAATTCACAGTGTCCTTGATAGAAAAAAAAATCATTGTATTGTGTATTCACAGTTCGATTATATGCGATTAGACTGTTTGATGCATTGCATGGTTGCATTAAAAGTTCAGATTGAAATGCCTTATCTCATCTTTCTCTTCTGCCCTTCCCCCCATCTCTCTCTCTCTCTCTGTCTCTCTCTCTCTCTCTCTCTCTCTCTCTCTCTCTCTCTCTCTCTCTCTCTCTCTCTGTCTCTGTCTCTCTCTCTGTCTCTCTCTCTCTCTCTCTCTCTCTCTCTCTCTCTCTCTCTCTCTCTCTCTCGTCTGCAGGCGTCAGAGGAGTCCTCCTTACGGGCCCTGGAGAGTCTTATGACAGAGTTTTTTCACAGCTGCACCACTAATGACCGCAAGAGAGAGATCGGTGAGCATACGCCTGACGCTGGCCTTCACACCCTCATCATTTCCTGATTTGCAGAGTCATCCTCTGTGCTGTTATTAGCTGAATAGGCTTGTTATGTCTGTCTCGTATCAATAGACATCCTATTTTCTCTTCTGAAACACAAACATACTGAAATGTTAACATGTGATCGCCTACATTTGCTTTAATGATGCCTATTCAGTGTTTGAAAAATTGTCTAGTGTGGTGCGCTTGGAGGAGGACAGTTGCTGTTAAATCTAAGCGGCAAGACAAGTAACGACAAGTGTTAAATATGGTGAAGTCTGTGAAACTTGCCACTGTTTCTGTCTGTGTGTAGCACCTACCGCTCTGCAGGTCCATCTGAAGAAACCAGTGTTAGAAACCAGCAGCTGAAGTTTATTTTGAACTGGATACTTGATCATTTCAGTCTGATCTGAACAGTTTGAGCGGCTCATTTCAGCGCCATTTATTTTATATTACTCATTTCATATGAAATGATGGTCTTTACATGAAAGTTTTTAAAATGACCTATTATGCTTTTTTTTTTTTACATGCTCAACTTTCTTTAATGTGAAATGTTGCTGTTTAAAGCAACACTGTGTAACTTTTCGACCTTCATAATATATTTCCAAAACCCTTGTGATGGTACATGGACTTACAATAGGTTGAATGACACGTCTGCCATAGCCTGACGGAGTCTGTATCGCTTTTACTGGCACTATGTAACTTCGGGGTTCGGGTAGTTACCCGAGCACAAAAAGAACTACAAAATTCGACTGCTTTACGGCATACGTCACTTCCCCCACCACTTCGTCAAATTTGGACGCGAGAGGCCAACCAGCGTTTGTTTTTCCGGCTTTCATGCGTATGTTTTTGGGGGTGTTTACACCTGGCCACTTCATGCGTTTTCTCAATTCGGATAGCTATCCGATCGTGAAAAGACCAGGTGTAAATGCCCTCCGAAACGCATTCGAGACGGATTTGAAACCGATCGCTCAAAACCACTTCAGGAGGAGGTCTGAGACGCATTCCAGATGAAACTGGACAAGTGTAAAAATGCATCTGGTTGTTGAAACCACATATGTAAATTGTACTCCTCCCAAAAATGCTAAAAAAATAAATAAATACACGCGTTATAGGCTATATGTAATGTGATAGCCAGATATGACGACGCTACTGGAATCACCGCAGATGAGCAGCTGAGTAAGTTATGTATTCATCAAGCCAACGTGCAAACTATCGCAAATCAAAGTGAAAGTAAGTCGCAGACGCTTAACACACAATCATCATCATTAAAAGTAAATAAATGAAATGATCTTACCAGGGCTGTTGCTGCTCTCTCTTATTGCGGTCTCTGATTTTGAAAATTTAGCTGATGATCAATAAAATGCCGCTCGTATCTGTTGCTTTCAGTGACGTGCACTCCAATAAACATGCATATATATCACGGGAATTGAAGATCGGATTTAAATCCGTTTCGCAAAAACACATTTATGTGACCAGGTGTAAATGGAATCGTTTTGATATATCAGATAGCTATCCGATCTGAGAAAACGCATGAAGTGGCCAGGTGTAAACAGCCCCATGGCCAAAGCAGCAACGGACAAAAAAAAAAGGTCAGAAGTAGGCTAACTAGCCTAATGACTGCAGGCTGATAGTCATGTTTGTTTATTTATTTTTCTGGTGAAAGTGTTTTGCCTCAGGCTATAATGCAAATTGATTTTTCAACTTTGCAGATTCATCTATGGTAGCTTGATATTATAATGTTGACGATATATGGCTATTACCTACCCCACAAACATTGAATTGAATTAGAATTCTGTAAAACAGTAGTCAAAAGGCTATTATAATGACGCTGGCTTGTAAACGTGAGCTACGCGATCTTTTGGCGCTTGAAAAAAATAAAACCCATGAAATTATATTCATATGACATGCTGAAATATGCCACTGTACCTGGGTTGAAGACATTTCACACGCAACGCAGGCAGTCTGCCCAAGACGTGAGAACTCCTTCTGCAGAGTTTGGGTAACGGCTTGTCAACAAATGCACGTGTTAACCATGTAATCATGACAGATTTTACGACAGTAGTAGAAGACAATACTGTTTCCCAACTGTAGGGGGAGCCCGAGAGCAAAAGTTACTTAGTGTTGCTTTAAGCATGAAAAAGGTCTGCAAAGTTAGGGCCGGTTCACACAGACTCAGTTTTTAGAAAGCTGTGTTATGCTGGAGATGCTGCAAAAGTTGCTAGACACGTTTAACGTTAACGGTTAAAGACATCAGTCTAGTGCAAGTTTACATCGAAAAAGTAGTGCAGTGGAATAGAAAAACTCATTATGTGTGAATGGTCCCTTAGAAAGCACACACTTCCTCCAGAGGGAATTTTTATCTATATCAGTAACACTGTTTCTGAACTCCCTGAAACGCCTCTATTGTAGTCTTGAGTTTCTTTCAGGGACAAACACGTCACAATATTCCTAATTTAAATAATTCCAGCCCAAGGCATACACAAGAATAAAGGGGGGGCGAGGCCTGTTTGAGTTAGTTAGTAGTGTGTTGAAACTCAGGGTTATGGTAAGTGGGACACTCCTGAAACACACCAAAGCAGTTGACCAATCACAACACACTGATCCAACCAACCAATCAGAGCACACTGAGCTTTTAGAAGGGAGGGGCTTCATAGAGAGAGAAACTAAATGAGCGTTACTGACAGACTGAGAAGAGAGGTGCTGCAACAATGTCTCCTTTCACACAGCAATCTTGGTAAATTACCATAACGACTTTTCCGGCGAATACACAAATATGCTGTTCACACTATAAACGATGGTCTGTCTTTTTACTGGTAAGATGCTATTCAAACAACAGTACCAAAATACCACTAAATATAGCCTATATATTTTTTTCTTCTGAATGACGAGCATTAGAGGATGATCACACAGAACATGACTTTGCTCTTAAAAACATGAGATGCATAATCGTTACTATAGTATTGCAGTTACTATAGTACGCAATAGTACATGCAGAGTCGCAGTGCTGATGAAAGGAAAAGAGGGCAGGGTCTCAAGCGTAAGACGTGGCACAATGGTCAGTCGTCCGTCTAGCACATGTTTACATAGAAAAACAATTAAAAGCAGCAGAGCTTTATGACTGGCCCAAAGCAGGCTTCTTACGTCAGCGCGTTCAGACCTCATACATGCTCATACCGGTAAACTTCATTATTTGTTTACACAAAGCATCATACCGGTAATTTACTGGTAATGTTACAACTATTTTTTTGTTAAAATTCAAGCTTAGATACCTTTTCTATTCCAGACCCCAAAAACAAAATCCAGACTTTGAAAGAGGGCATAATGAGTCCACTTTGAAGGCACAGCTGCACAAAAACAGAAAGACTATGACTATTGTTGGTTCTGTGACAAATTGCTTGTGTTCCTTTATTGTAAATGTGTTTATACTTGTAGTTCGGTTCTAAAAACATTTAGTCCTGGTCCGATTAGTGTTCAGATTGCCATTTTTATCGCCAAACAAAAGATACCGAACTTAAAGGCATATGTTCACAACCTGATCGTTCGTCTTTTATGACGTATTGCCTATTTTGAAAGAGAACTTCCCGAATATCCAAACCGATGCTGTGCTGCGCTTAATGCACTCGCTGCATGTGCGTAGCTACATATGATGGTATTTTGACCAGCTGAGAATTCGTGAAGAGCTTAAAAATGTGTAAAGGAATCAAAACAGCGGCAGGAATGACGAGAAAAAACGATATGCGTGAGCACTCTGTCCTTTTTAGCGTCTAGTCTTCCTGTTTTTGGTTCGTTTACATGTCTTTGTTCATATTTCAGTCGAACCGCACCAGGGTTTGTTTGGAAGCGGACCGAGACTCTTCTTTTCAGCAGTCTCAGTCCGCTTGTTTGGTGGCACCAGGGTTCAGATGGCGGCGTTCACACTTATTCTAATTAATTTGAACTAACAGAGCAATCGCACCAGGGTTCGTTTTAATCCAAACATGCCAAGTGTGAACACACCATAAGTCGCTTTGGGTAAAAGCGTCTGCTAAATGCTGTTTTGATGCAACAAAGCCTGTAAAACTCATAAGTGAAACTCAAATAAAAATAAATGATCATGCGACCCCTTTAAGGTGATATTTCGTGGGTTGGA
Source organism: Abramis brama (assembly GCF_963993115.1). Lineage (NCBI taxonomy): Eukaryota > Metazoa > Chordata > Actinopteri > Cypriniformes > Leuciscidae > Abramis > Abramis brama. The sequence goes on along the minus strand of NC_139963.1, from coordinate 42,831,608 downwards.
GACCACATTCATGACATTTAGTTTTGTAAAATGCTTGGTATTTGGGTTTGTTTGGGTGCATTTGGCCAAAGATTTAGTCCAAATCCTGTGGCCAAACATGGTGCTTTGAAACTCAGGACATGTATTTCGATGTATGGTCATTGTACATTTCTCAGCAGTGACATTTTTGTAGAAAATAACCCTTTGTGAAACTGGTCAAACTAAATAGACTGCCTGTGAATCAGACCCAGAATAAAGCCCTATTCGCACGGGATTAGTAATTACCTAGGGACCTCCGGTAATTTGTAATAATCGCAGAGGTCGTCTGTGATTTTTATCCCGTGCGAATCTGGCATGTCTGTAAAAATGTCTGTAAAAATTCCCCCGAAAATTACCTACCGTATTTTGGCCAACACATGGGTCCTCTGATAATACCAGTCCCGTGCGAATCCCCATGTCTGTGATTTGGGCTGTTTTTCTGTGAGCCTATCGTTTTCTAAAGAACGTAAAAAAAAGAGTAAAAATGATATAAAATGAAATAAACCAAATAAAATGAATAGAAAAACAAGCCTATCGTGACGTTTCGGTATTTATAATACCTTCTTCAGGCAGGCTTGTTGTAAATATGGACAAAGAATAAAAGAAAAAGAAGATATATTATATATTTATACAATAATATGATATTCTATAATATATTTCTCTAATAAATTGGTTTTAAATAAGTTCTTTTTTTGAATTGCAATACTGCAGCGCGATCTTCGTTTCAGCACGTTCAGCTAGTGAAGTGTGAATGGGTGGGCGCACGCTGTAAAGTCCGTAAACTCGAGGGAATTACGAACATTTATTTGCCCGTGTGAATAAGCCACCAAAAACACAGACGTCAGGGGGTAATTTCCTAATTACAGAGGTCCAGGGGTAATACTAATCCCGTGCGAATAGGGCTTAAGTCACGCATTGCACCGGAAATGCACAGTTTCAAAGTCCAGGGTTGATGGTATCTAAGATCCCAACACATGATGCCTCGTGTTATATTGTTTCACTTTTTTTGTAAATGTATTATTGATTTTATCCACCCAAATATGATGAGAAATTTATCCCTTTGAAATGGCTTGATTTATGTTAATCTCTACGACTACATAATCCAGTCCATAACGCAATAGAAAAATAAAGAAAAATGTAGGCTAGATTTAGGAAGTTTAATTTATGAAGTGTGAATGAGATATTTACTGAAGCGTTTTGTCACATTAGTGCATGTGGAAGTCGAGTGTACTTGTTGTCTTTTTAGAGCCTACATCTATATGATCTTTCACCCTGTTTCACACCATGTTTTCAGACTAAACCCGATGTTAAACTATCAGATGCGGCCCAGTTTCTCAGTTCCTAATTGTCACGAGAGGTGTTTTTCACAATATTGTCATTACAAAAATCTGCCATATTTAATGGAGGCAAAAAGGTAGTGCTGGTAATGTGCAGTGTTAAGTGTTCACTTCCAAGGGAACACAACAAGCGTATTGATTCAAGCCTTTAGATGAAACATCTATCAAATGAATGTATGTAACTAATGAAGTTATTGTGATGTAGCTCTAACTAACAAACACACTGTAATTTGAACTCGACTGGTTTTTGAAATGCGCATACGTGTAGGTGTGCAACAAAGCTATGTTTTCTTTTTCATGCAAATATGCAAAACTCTGTGTACAAGAAGCATTTGTTAACTTTGAACTAGAATTGAGTTCAAGTTGTGGGAACAGTAGCTTGTATAGGCCCTCTTCATTGCGTTTGAGTTCAACTCTTGTGTTCGTCATTGAAGGAAGTTTCTGCTGAGTGTTTGTTTGGTGTTAATTGCAACAAACCTAACTAAACATTAATATCTTTCACCGTGTGCTTTGTTTCAATTAGATAAGAATGTGTTTTGCAATGAGTGTTTTGTGTTGTTTATTGCAGAAGAGCTGCTGAACAGTTTCGCGGGGCAGCCCGGCTCGTGGAGGCACTGCCTCTACTTCCTCTCCAACAGCAGAAATGAATATGTCATGATGTACAGCCTTACTGTGTTCGAGGTAAAATTAATTTCAGTTCATTATCTTAGGTAGATTAACTTCACGAAAATTGCTAAGTCCATGTTCAAGTCATACACTAATGTTCAAAAGTTCAAAAAAGTTTTTTGGGATGTTTATTTCCTCTCTTCATCGCATTTATTTGATCAAAAATACAGAAAAAAAACAGTAATATTGTGAAATATGATTACAATTTTAAATAATTGTCTTCTATTTCAATATATTTTAAAATGTAATTTATTCTTGTGGTGAAAGTAGAATTTTCAGTAAAATTATAATTATTCTAATAAATCATTATAATATGCTGTTTTGCTGCTCAAGAAACAATTATTTTTATAAATGTTGAAAACAGCATTTATTTAATATTTAAAGAGGGTTCAAAAGAAATCTTTATGAATTGAACAATACGGACTTTATGATCATTATGAATGTCATTCCTGCCACTTTTAATTTAATGTTTCCTTATTAAATTATTTTAAATGTATTTTATTTATTTTCATCTTCCTGACCACAAAATTTTAAGCGGTAGTGTATTTCGCCACAAAATCGAAAGGGAAAAAAAGAAAGAACTTTATTTAGCCTTTAGGATTTTTAGCTTTTTGTAAAATAGTTGTATTCACCCCCTAATTGTCATTGCCGATTTAAAAAAAAAAAAAAAATCATTAAAATTATATATTTAAATCATACATTAAAGTATACCATGTGAACTGCATAGTAGCATTTTATTTTTATTTTAAAAAATCGTTTCCTTTGGAGGATTTTTTTTCATTAGTACAATAATGCCAGTCTTTTAGTTTTTAATTTTAAGGGGAATTGGCATGATGATAATATCACAGTGCAAATAAACACACCTTACTGGAAAACAAAACAAACTAATAGGCTTAATATTCTTGAAATATGACCTGGATATGTTTGTGTAATTATCCTAAAATACAATATGCAAGCACAGGTATCTACTGTGTTTATGATATGAGATATGACGACAATAAATTTGTCGATCGTCCTATGCAGAATCTTGTGAACAAGATGTGGGTCGGTGTAGCCAGTGAGGACAAAGCAGAACTTCGGAGCTGTTTGCCCAAGCTTCTGCTATCCCAGCATGCACTGCTGCCTTTCTTCATCCGAAACAAACTCTGCAAAGTCATCGTTGACATTGGACGCCAGGACTGGCCTATGTTCTACCATGACTTCTTCAGCAACACCTTACAGGTACCTGTTATTCTTTACTGCTGTTACTATTGAATGATATTAAAACGAACTGAACTGGCTTCATCTTTGTGGTGTGTGTTGCAGTTAGTGCAGTCGCCGTCTCTCGCGCCGCTGGGTTTGGTTCTGCTCAAGATGACCTCAGAAGAGCTGGTCTGTCCCAGAGAAGACTTGAGCGTCGCTCGTAAAGAGGAGCTGAAGAAACTCCTGCTGGATCAGATCCCCACCGTACTGAACCTTCTGACTGGTGAGACACTCATAACAGTTTCATTGAAAGTATATGTGGGTGTAACTATTCTTTAAGCACTGGAACCTGTATCATGTGATTAGGCTTGCAGTTTCATTTTTAACAACTCTGTTTTGCTCGCAGGTATTCTGGAGACGGTGTGGGACAAACACAGTGTTACAGTCACCACTCCCCCTCCATCCCCCACGTCAAGAGAGTCAGGTGAGCTTCTTCTTTCCTCTTTTGCCACTGGGCCACTTTGAAAAGTGAGGTCTTCATCAGTGGTACCAGTTAGTGCTCAAAATCTCACATTTTCATACGAATTCATGCAAAATTTCCACCTAGTAAAATAGTTGTTTTCTTGTGAGATTTGGTTGGGGAAAAAGCATTTGAAAAGTTGCTTGTCTGCAGCTTTTGCTTGTTTTTTGCCACTACATAAATACATTTTTGCATGTTCTATAATCCTGTAGCCTGAGCAATTTAGTAGTAAAATTTCATTTTTCAGTCTTTTTTTTTCTTCCATCAAGTAATCAATTAATAAAACATTTAATCTAATTTGTATTTAAACTAAATTTAATTAAACTAATTTCATTAGTAAACCTTAGCTAAAACAGTTCTGATGCCTAACAAATTTAATTAACTGAAAATGTTATCAGTGAACTTTGAGTACATGTATTAATAAATAAACCAATTCATTTATTTATTTATTTATAGACAGTTATGCAGTAATTTCCTATTTCTCACTTCTGAAGTCGTGATTACAAGCTTGTCGCATTCAAGTGCTTAGTTGTCGGAAAGAATAGGAATCATGGAGGACGCCTGTTTCATGAGGGAATCTTATTAAAAAATATGTAGTAAAGCCCAAATGTATTGAAGATATTTCAATTTTTAATAAATTGTAGCATCCCATTTGTTAACAACCGTATAAATATTCACTGTGCTTTCTATTTTTCGAATTTCGGTCCAATACATGCTATTTTCGCTGTGTATAAAACAATATGCTTCAAATGTTTATTCATGTATGTAAATTGTTAATATGCACTACTTGAAAGTCAAGGCATTGTAGCTCTTGTGGAAAAAACTATGAATACCAGTCACAGCAGCAATTGTTCATTATGGCATGGATAACTCGGAAACTCAAAATTTGTATCTCAGTTTCCTATTAGTAAATATGGCTTGACAGAGTGTTCATGTCCAGTTTCTTACTAGGAATCTTGTATTAATGATAATTCCTACAGCATGTGAACGAAGCGTTACTCAAAGTTTTCAATCAATTTTCGTAATTGATTTTCAATTTCGATTTTGTCTTCCAGCGATTATAAAAACAATATAATTAAGGTAAAATGATCATTGTGCGGCTGCTGCGTCCCGTCCAGCGCACCTTCCTTTCCAATACCCAGCGGTGCACTTTAGCTCCTCCCTAAAAGCCCAAACTTAATATCCATATCAGCCAAGTAAGTAAGTGCTGTAAAATGCAGTCTACTGTTGCTAAACTGCGGGATGTGTTTGATATTAAAGAGTGTTATTAAAAGCGCATTAAGCAGCAAAAGAGACACTGTTCCTCAGGCGGCTTTCTGTGTGTACGCTCCGAGTCGGACGCGGATAAGAAAATGGGCTTTGGATATGCGCCTAAGTGCGTACACACAATAATAATAAAATAGTAAAATAATATTTCATAGTGTTACTGTACACATGTATAGTTTATCCTTATTAAAGTTACTTCAGTTATTCGGTAAAGATCATTGAGTGATATTCTTTTGTCATTTGTTGTTTGATTAACATTAATGACACAGACAGCAGCAGGTTTATTAGGCTGCTGTCACTTTAAGAGTGTATTGCTGACTGTTTACTTGTTTCGTAATTGTTTTCAGGACCTTTTTCTTACATTAGTTAATAGAGATGCGCGGTTGGCGGATACAGCTGTGGATAAACCGTGGATCGGGCGGATGACGTGACGAAAAGAAATATTTTAATTAAATTCGGACGGGTGGCGGGCGGTTGAACCAATCAAATGAACCAATCAAATGAAAAATATATATATACATTCAGCGGATGGCGGACGAGTGCGGTTTTGAAAATTTGTCAAAAACGTGGTGCGGATGGATGGCGGACGGATGATGAGTTTTGTGATGCGGTTGCGGATGAAATAATAGCCCATCCGCGCATCTCTATTAGTTAACCTAGTATTAGTTTTTGCTGAAGTATTGAAAACTGTGAAATTTCACTGATATTTAAAATTACTCGTATCGTGAAATAAGGCGATCGTATCGCCCTCCAATAATCGTGTTAAATAATTGTGATTTCAACATTGACCAAAAATAATCGTGATTATGATTTTTGTCATAATCGAGCAGCCCTAGTCATCAACCAATACTGATGTGATGACCACAAAATGGTCTGTCACTAGTTGAAACTTGCCAATGAATGATTGTTGTATTAATTGTTGTCGTTTGTCCTGTTCTGTAGGTGTTTTGGGGGGCAACAGCACACAGATGATCCTGGAAGCTGAAAGTGCCGCTCTGTGTCTGCTAGCGCTGGAATGTTTGGCTCATCTCTTTAGCTGGATTCCTCTCTCCACTTCTATCACTCCATCCCTCCTCGCTTCTATTTTTCATTTCGCTCGCTTTGGATGCCAGCAGCCAATCAAAACGAAACCTCTGCCCACTTCGAACGGAGACTCCGCCCCTGGAAATCTCCCAGCCAATGGCGGCAGTGGACACGGCAGGACTGGTCAGATGGTGGGCCAATCCGATCGCGCCAGGCTGGGCGTCATGGCCATGAACTGTATCAACGAGTTAATGTGCAAAAACTGCGTCCCCGTGGACTTTGAGGAGTTTCTGCTACGCATGTTTCAACAGACGTTCTACCTACTTCAAAGACTCACAAATACACACTCACACAGCAACACACACACTATCAAAAGCAGATTGCAAGAATTAGATGAAAGGTAAGAGATAGATGCACTTGATTCAAACATTTAACTCATTGATGCTGCTGCTTTTTAACCCTCTCCATCTGTCTGTCTGTCTCTATCAGCTATGTGGAAAAGTTCACCGATTTCCTCAGGCTTTTTGTTAGTGTTCATCTGCGGAGGATCGAATCTAACGCCCAGTTTCCTCTAGTGGAATTTCTAGCTTTGCTCTTCAAATACACCTTTAACCAGGTAAAACTCTTTCATTTAATGTTCCTGGAAGCACCAACTCTAACACCATATTCATGTCTAATGATATTTCCTTTTCCTGTACTTTGATTACCCAAACTTTCCTTGTTCCTCTAACTTTTGACACTATCACCATCCTTTTTTTTAATAGTTTTTAACATATTTTAATGCACATACCTTGTTTTGGAGGTATTTTCAATAATGGTTTCCTGGTAATAGTTGAATTTCTGTTGAAAAAGTCTAGACTTGAAGATGCTTTTCTACTCTTACCAATGGCTTCATCGTGTCATGTTCAGTATTAAACCACAAGATGTGCGTTATCATGACTAACATTAAAGGGCTCATGTCTTTTGACATGCAAGAGGTTATTGTACTATTAAAACATCCTGTAAGTTTCACAACTCAACTTCCTCATTAGTCCAAAAACAACTTTCATTGAATCCAAGCTCAGAAAATGACTTGTTTCGGATTGTCAAAGTATGATGTAATAGTTTGACGAAATGCCGCCTCTGTAGAATCAGATCATTGCGTCTTTGGCCCCGCCCACTGTATTAGTAAAAACACGGTGAAGGTTTTCAATAGAGTTTCATATGTAATGCTCATTTCATATGCAAAGATATTAACAAATCATAGCAGTGGCTGTTTACATTCGAGTCTTCAAGGCACATGCCCCTTTAAACAGTGTTTAACTTAAGTCTTTTCTTCCCTATTGAGACACATATCTGAGTGAAACGGCTTCTCAAACTAGATAAAAAGTAGGGCGGGACTCGATTTTGTTCATGTGGAATTGATTGGATGGTTGTGGTTTGCTATTGGTGGATCTCATGTGAGTGACAGGTTGCCCCGCCCTCACACCAGTAAACGCATCGTCAGAGAAGAGATGTTAGAGGGAGGGGAAGTTATTTTGATGTAAAGATTGCTCATGAATTGAAACGGTTTTGGGGTCACGGTCCGATGCTAGTTTGGTACAATGGAATTGTTGATTTGTTGCTCTGATTGATAGATTGACCGATGCTGTGTGGTAAAATGCAACTTCTGCTAGATAAAGTAAAAAATACAAACAAGGTGCCGCTTTCTGCCATCCCAGTTTCCTTTCCATGAAGTTTGTGGAGTGCGTCACAAAAACGTATTGAAACAGCGTATAGGCTACTAGCAAGCTCTTGCGTGCCATCTGTTGCAAACTTTTTCTTCGTCGAAGCAAGAAACCAGGAGACGTTTGGATCACGTTCAAGAAGTTATTCTTTATTGAGGACTTCACGTTGAAGTGGCTGCAGGTCTTCCAAAATCAGTCTGACTAACGTAACTTTACATGGTTTCTTTATAGGCATTTTAGTGGGCTGTCCCTAAAGGTGCTGAACTTATACACAGCCTTTAGGGATGACTACTGCTAAAAACAATAGAGGCAATTACCCCCAACTGAGCTGATGGTACCCCCCAAATTGTATAAATAACACATGGTCACGAGAACGAAGACTTTGTAACATTCACATATAGTTCAACTCTGAGTAGGAAAGATTAAAGACTTCCCCAAAAGGTATAAACAACAAATGGTCACGAGAACGAAGACTTTGTAACATTCACATATATAAACAACAAATGGTCACGAGAGCTAAGACTATGTAACCTTCACACACAGTTCAACACTTAGTGGGAAGATCAAAGACTAACAAAACCCCTGACTATTACAAGGTTTAGACAGCTGACTTAAAGCTGACTTGCATTAAAGAGTAAATTAAATTTGATATTCCACAGTCCCCTCTTAGAGAGTTCTTAAAATAACTCTCACAAAATACAAATTTAAACACTTAAAAGTTAATTCTTGTAACTTGAAAAAGTTACAGGCACATGGCATATGTTCTGTGTTGATTTTCTGTAATTGCATGTTGACACAGAAACAAACATGCACTTAGGGTCCGTGAAGTCTTACGGGTAATATTCTCTTATGGTTGGACCAGTCATTTTCTCGTGTGAGGTGTGAGTCATTTGTTGAATGAAACACTTGATACTGTGGAAGCATACGTAGAACGCCAATAGGAGAAATAACAGCAGAATTGCTATTTCTTTAATCCACAGCCAGGGTTTACCAATCAAGTTTCCGAACCATGAAGAATTGTCTCCAGTCATCTGGTGTAATTTTGTTGAAAGATCAAGAATGTCTTGTTGGATTTTGTTCAAATTCTCTGTTGGATCCATTAACCCAGTGCAGCATTCAGGTCCGATAATGGTGCAGGCCCCTCCTTGTGTTGCAAGAATGTAATCCAAGGCCACTCTGTTCTGTAAGATCATTATCTTGTGTGAAGCGAGAGTGTTCATAATGTTCCCCAGGGCCAAAACTGTATCATTGGCCAATTTCTGTACAGAATCCGACAGGCTTCTGACTTGATCGAGAGCCTGCATGACACCATACGATGGGATTAATGCTCCAAGAGTTCTTGACCACCACGTTTGAACACAAGTGAGTCCTGCAATGCAGCCATCTTTGTTGGTAGAAGGAGCTGAATTATGTAACTGTGGAGAGCTTGGGGTGGAGTGTGTATTTTCTCTGATAGCTGGCAGAACATACACCAGGGTGCACCTGCCGTCGAATTGGCTGGGTAGGATGCTGTAGACAGAAGTTCCACATAACCAAAAAGTGCCAGTTGGTGGAGGAATCATACACAACTGATTTATTGCAAAAAGTTTCGGTAGGGATGGGTTCCTGGAGAGACACTCGTTTAAATCATTTTCCTGTTTCATTTCTGTAGTAGTGACGTACACATGGGACTCATCTGTTCCTCTTTCAATCACAAAACTGCAACGTTCACGAGGAATTTCACCCAGTGGAGTCGATGCTGGAGCATAATTTTCTATGCACCAGTGGAACATCATTGGCAGGAGTAGATCTGTCATGATGGGAGTAGCTGAAGTTAGGTTGCAGGATGGTAGTCCAGGAATGCAACACTGTGAAACTGGAGGAATGGTTACATTGTGACATGTATCCTTGTTGTATAATCCACTGGTATGATTATCGAATAAGGTACATGTGTCACATTTGGAGATAGGGTGCGCTACCCATGGGATTCCTGCTCCTACTGAAGGTGCGTGTGGCATGCAAACATTCTTTCCAGCAAACAAAGCGTTTCTTGACATATTCATCAGCTCTAGGAATATGTTGTCTCTGGAGTCCGCACTTTGTGTGATGTCCATGATGGTTAGTAGTAGTACGACAATCTTGATCATGTTGGTGACTGGGATGACTGAAGGTTCCGTATGTATATCTCTGCGTTGTGTATTTTTATTTTTAGTTCGTTCGGCAGTGGGTCAAATTGTCTTTGGGATGTTGTCGCTTCATACGCAGATAAAGAGGTTGTTGCATATGGATCTCTGGACAGCCATCAAGTGATATCTGCACAGAGTAAGAAAGAGAAAAAAAAACAAAAGAGAAAAAACAAAACAAAACAAAAACAAAACAGAGCAGTATTTCTTCAAACACTAGGGTTGTAACAGTATTTGTCATAAAGACTGCAAACATTAGGGTTTTATCCTCTGTTCAATCTTAGTCTGCTATTGTTGTTCCGTCTTTCCCTGTTTCTTATTTTAGGCGACACCTAAAGACCAGTGAGGTAAGGATGGACTAAAAAAAAAATGGGGAAGGCCTATGAGGTTGTCTTCACCCTGGATTGGCCCCCGACGCCTGTTGCGTCAGTTCTTTCCAGGGCCCTCACTGAACCGTGTGTCCTATCCTATCCCTGTTGGTGGAGGAACAACTTTACAGTGTGAAACATGAGTCCAGGTTTTCCTTCCCTGACACAATACTGCAGCTGCTGTAATCAACATAACTTGATGTGGTCCTTGCCACTTAGGCTCTAATGGTTTGTTTTTGAATGACTTTATCATGACCCATTGACCTGGGACGATTGTGTGTCCACCTTCTGGTGGAGTCTGCCAACAAGACTCAACTCTCGCTTTGGCACTCTGTACTGCCTTTGTGAGGTTTTCACAGTAAGCGATCAGGGCATCTGAGGCAATGTGTACATCAGCATTTCTAAGATCAATCACACCTGGCATTTGCATTGGGCGTCCAGTAATAATCTCATGAGGACTCAGTCCTACTGTTCTGTTAGGTGATGCTCTCATACTACACAGTACTGCTGGCAGCGCTTCAACCCATGGTACTCCTTCCTGATGCATTTTGCTTAACCTGATTTTGATTGTTCTGTTTGATCGTTCAACCTGTCCTGATGCTTGTGGCCTGTAGGGACAGTGCAGATTCCACTTAACCTTCAACATTCTGGACACCTCCTTGACAACCTGTCCTGTAAAGTGCGTACCTTGATCTGAGTCAATGCAATCTGGTAATCCCCATCTGGGAATGAAATCAGTGACAAGACATTTAGCGGTATGTGCAGCTGTAGCACGCCCTGTTGGATAAGCTTCTAGCCATCTTGAGAATTTGTCTATTTCTACCAAAACGTCAGTTTTTCCCTTACAACGAGGCAACGATATGTAATCAACTTGCAAATGACGGAATGGTCCTGGTGGAGCTGGGGTATGTGCTGCTGGTGTAATGGCTGCTGGTACATCATTATTTTTCTGACATGTAACACACCTTTTGGCTGTTTCTGTGGCTACCTGTCTGAATTTTGGATTCCACCATTGGTTTGAGAACCTGTGATTTATCGTTGCTGGACCACTGTGACCCAAATTGTGTATTTGTTGAGCCAAATATGGGAGCAGTGATTCGGGAGCAACATACTTCCCCCCCTTTGGTCCAGCAGCCAGATGAATCAACGGTGGCTCCTTTGTCTAACCATGTCCATGCTTCATATAGAGGAACATCTTTGTACAAATCAATGATAGATTCAGGAGGCAGAATTGTCTTCTGTGCTGTACTACCTGAACACACTTGTACAGTTACATAGAAACAAGCCTGTTTAGCTGCTATATCTGCAAGAGCATTACCTTTAGCTTCTGTAGTGTTAGTTGTGAGATGTGCTTTCACTTTGATCACCGCTAATTTCTTTGGAAGTTTCATGGCAAACATAAGATCTTTCACTAATTCAGCATGCTTAATGGGGGATCCAGCAGAAGTTAGAAACTGTCTGCTTTGCCAAATGACGCCAAAATCATGAATAACCCCAAAAGCATACCTGGAATCTGTGTAGATATTTGCAACTGATCCTGAAGCTAGTGTGCATGCTCTAGTTAAAGCTACCAGTTCTGCAGCCTGAGCTGAAAAATGATCTGGAAGACGACCTGAAGCTACCACCTCAGTGGTGGACGTTACTGCATAACCTGCTCGTCTGTTCCCTTCAATTACTTGAGCTGAACCATCAACAAACAACTCAAATTCTGCATTCTCTATGGGAGTTTCTGCTATTTTACTTGTCGCTGCGTATGTAGGCGTAACACAATCATGAGTCATTTTGCCTTCATCCTCTAACACAACTTCAGTCATTGCAGACATCATACATGTTGAGGGGTTCGTGACTGGTGCACGCTGTAAAATAATGTTCGGGGCTGTGAGAGTAGTCAACCAATTTCCCCAACGAGAGGAAGTGACAGAAGTGACTTTTGCTTGATTCATTAGTGCGGATACTGCGTGAGGGCATTTTACATTTACAGTCTTACCTAACACCATTACTGATGAAGCCTGAAGCGCTAGATGAACTGCCTGTACTGCTCTGAGGCATGGTCCCATACCTTGAGCTACTATGTCAAGTTTACCAGAATAGTAATGAATTGGACGTAAACTTCCCCCATGATCTTGCATTAGGCATGCAGTCATAAAGCCCAAGTGTTCATGGACATAAAGCACAAAGGGTCTATCAGATTGAGCAATTCCTAATGCTGGGGCTTGACATAGTGCTCTTTTCAAATCATTGAATGCTTTGAGGTGAAGTTCTTCCATACAAACAATATCTGAATCTTTACCATGGCCTTTCAACAAGTCATAGAGAGGCTGAGCAATCGAGGCATATTCTTCAATCCACGGTCTACAGTAACCTGCTGTTCCTAAAAATGAGCGTAGTGTTTTAATGGTAGTAGGCGGAGGTATGGCTTTGACTGAAGCCGCTCGATCCTGTGTAATAGATCTATTTCCTGCACCAATTGTTTGACCCAGAAATGTGACTTGCTTTTTAGCAATTTGAGCTTTGTGAAAGCTGCATTTGTGTCCTTTTTTATGCAAATAGTCCAATAATGCTGCCAATTCAGTTTTATGTACCTCGTGATCTGTTGAGGCAATCAAAATATCATCGACATATTGGATCATAGTGGACTGTTTTACTGGACATTCTGGGTCACACAAATCACGTCTGACAGCCTGATGGTATATGGTCGGGGAGTTTTGAAATCCCTGGGCCAATCGGGTCCACTGATATTGTTCATGGTCAACTGTGAAAGCTAACCATGGCTGGCTGTCAGAGTGCAATGGTACAGAAAAGAATCCATTAGACATATCAATTACTGAAAAAATCTTACAATCTAATGGTAAGCCATTACAAATTGTAGATGGATCTGCCACTAGCAGGGTGATTTTATCAATGTTTTTATTGGCTACTCTGTAGTCTATTGTAAGTCTCCATGTCCCATTGGATTTCTTGATTGGCCATATGGGTGAGTTACAGGGACTGTTGGTTTTAACTAGCACTCCTTGCGTCAGCAACTTTTCTACAATAGGTTTGATTCCCTGTATGGCTTCCTTACTGATCGGATACTGTTTGGTAACCGGGGGTGGAGTTCCTGTCAGTTTGACTGGTTCTACACCTGTCAATAAACCACAATCATCCTTGTCATTAGCCCAAATTGGATGATTCAGTAAGAAAGCATACTCTGGAGGGATTGCATTATTGGTAGAAACGTGTGCTGAGGAAATTTTAATGCTAGCAGATTCTGAGGACATGTCTAAAGTTAGATGTACTTGTCTCAGGAGATCCATGCCTAAAATTGCACCTGTATTCAATGGAGCACATAGCAATTTTGTCGTCAGAGTTTTCGGGCCAAATTGTACCTCTATGGGCGGGGTTTCATACAAAACAGAATCTTCACCTATTACGCCAGTTAAAGAAAGTTTGGTTTTCTTGTACGGGATGTCTAAACCTTTAGCCAATTTTGTAGGAATTATCGTAATCTCTGCACCTGTATCAAGCAAAAAGTCAATCTCTTTTTCTTTTATGCTACCTTTCACAAAAATTCTTTTGTCATTATGATGGATTACAGGGGAAAGGTAGCTACTCACAGCCCCAACAATTAGTTTTTTTCCTGGTCTTGTTGTGCTCTTAGAAGAGCCTGAACGAGCTGTCCTAAAGTTTCAGTGGACACTTGCGGAACTACATCAGGGTTGTAAGCCGGCTGAGAAGGAGCAGAATTATGCATTCTATTTCTTTTATTATCTTGCAACTTCTTCCTACATTCTTTCTCCCAATGCCCTAATTTTCCACAGTAGTGGCATGTGCTTTCTTTTTTAGTCCATCTATTGTCTTGTTTTGTTGGGTTAAACGTAGCTGCTGCTATTCTCACTTGGGTTTTAACATCAGCATCCCTTTCCCATGTAGCTAACCTGTCTAGGTTACTTCTGAGAGTTCCGTTAGCCCATGTAACATGTAGGAATGGCAAGGCTGATCTGTACTCAGCTATAAGACCATCTGCCCAAATACGGATTAGAGCTCCTCTATCATCTAGTACACTTTCAGAATCCTCCACTATTCCACTGTACGTGGCAGCTGCTTGACAAAATCTTTCAGTGTATTCACTTATAGTCTCTCCTTTCTTTTGTGCACATCTAGTAACTTTCGACCAATCTATTTTGGGTCCTAAGAGATTCTTTAGGATTTTCAAAACACCTTCTCTCAAATCGCCTTTACTGGCATGTTGCAGCTCGGAAGTAACAGCAGACTCAAAACTGTTGAATTCAGATTCAGTTAGAATTTGTGACATCAGCTGTGTAACTTCTGGCAACGACATGTCGTAAAGACGCATTTTACTGACCAATGCCCTTCTAAATTCAGAAAATTCTGTGCGTGCTGAAGGTAAACTCTGGGATAGTCTCTCGATATCTTTCGGTCCTAGAGCTTTGGCAACAGCTTGTATTTGGACAACAGAAGAATTGGGAGGAACACTTTCAGTTACCTCAATTCCCTGAGACCTTCTCCTAGCGCCACACACCTTCACTGAATCTACTGGCTTATCAGTTACTGATTGGATGGCTACATCTTTTTCAAAGAAAGCTTTTAAGTCAGGATAAATGTTATCCGGCTGACTAAATTCTCCCTCATCAGTTTTTTCTGCATCTTTGTTGCGGTGTAATTTCTTAGTCAAAGAAGATATTCTAGCACGGAGCTCATTGTTCTGTTTCTCTAGCTCTGAGTTGCGTTTAGAATGTTCTGTAGCTATTGCTAAAACAAATTCTCTGTGGCAACAAATAATGGCTTTGACTTTGTTCTTGCGAACACTTGCTCCTACTACCTTTTTACAATCTTCCATCGACCATGCTTTGTCTGGATGAATCTCATATTTCTTTGTCAAATCCAATCTGACGGACTTCGTCACTATAGAGTCCATTTGTTCTCCCAACAATGTTTTAAATTCGCTTTCTGACCACAATGGAGCTGCACGGCCACCTTTTTCAGTAGTGGGGATCAGTCTGGGATTTTTCCTAAACATTTTTGTGAGTTTTCTTTGTTACCACACAATCAAAAACACTAAAACTTCTCTCTAGTGTCTACACAGAGGGTACACTTGTTAACACATCAGCTATTGTTAACCTTCCTTGCCCAGAGCAAAGGATAACACAAATTACTAGCACTTTACGCTAAAATCTTCCCTGCCTACAAGAACAGAGGATCAACAGAAATAACTAGCACATAAAGCTAATTCTTCTCTGCCTGAAGCAAAGGATAAACCAAAATATTAGCACTAATGCTAACCGTCCCTGATAAAGCGGAGGATAAATCTTCACTAACTTTACAGAGGATAAACCTTCTCTAGCAATGTAGAGGATAATGCAATTTCATCTAAAAAAAAAAACTTTTTAGAGGATAAACTTAGTTAACAAAACCCTGCAGCTGTCTGTTAACTACTTCTCTGAACGGCGCAGATGATTTCAAACTTGTACTGGTCTTTAAAGGTTCTTTTGAACAGAGTAGCACTCACCAACCCTTGGTTGTAAAAGAAGATTCAGACTGGAAATCTTTGTTCAGCTGGAAGTTTCGCTCTGCATTCCAAAAGATGCAGTCTGGAAAGCAGATCTTTTGTTGAGCTTGCTGTTTCAATCTGGATTCAGGTGAAGGAGCTGGAACTCTATCCGGGTCACAGGCACCAAATTGTTGCAAACTTTTTCTTCGTCGAAGCAAGAAACCAGGAGACGTTTGGATCACGTTCAAGAAGTTATTCTTTATTGAGGACTTCACGTTGAAGTGGCTGCAGGTCTTCCAAAATCAGTCTGACTAACGTAACTTTACATGGTTTCTTTATAGGCATTTTAGTGGGCTGTCCCTAAAGGTGCTGAACTTATACACAGCCTTTAGGGATGACTACTGCTAAAAACAATAGAGGCAATTACCCCCAACTGAGCTGATGGTACCCCCCAAATTGTATAAATAACACATGGTCACGAGAACGAAGACTTTGTAACATTCACATATAGTTCAACTCTGAGTAGGAAAGATTAAAGACTTCCCCAAAAGGTATAAACAACAAATGGTCACGAGAACGAAGACTTTGTAACATTCACATATATAAACAACAAATGGTCACGAGAGCTAAGACTATGTAACCTTCACACACAGTTCAACACTTAGTGGGAAGATCAAAGACTAACAAAACCCCTGACTATTACAAGGTTTAGACAGCTGACTTAAAGCTGACTTGCATTAAAGAGTAAATTAAATTTGATATTCCACACATCTGAACTCTTGTTTTGGGGTAGTGTGTGGATCGTCTCTTCTTCTGCTCTTTTTCCTGTTGTGATGGTTAGCAAACAGTGTTGCATTACCGCACGCGCCCCCTTCTGGATTGGAGTGTGGACTGTATTCGTCGTCTGACTGTTTGCACCAAACCATGACGGTTCAGGGCGAATACATGTACCGTTACACCTCTAATGTGCACTGATAAATCATTTATAATAAAAACTGCAATATCCCATAAAAAACAAGAATTTTACATTTT
Organism: Abramis brama; assembly: GCF_963993115.1. Taxonomy (NCBI): domain Eukaryota; kingdom Metazoa; phylum Chordata; class Actinopteri; order Cypriniformes; family Leuciscidae; genus Abramis; species Abramis brama. Next base: position 42,814,837 of record NC_139963.1, on the reverse strand, counting down.
TATTAAAGTTATTGCAGGTTTTGATGTATAAATCCTACTAACATTAAAATGCACTCAAGGAAACAAAATTAAAAATGAAATTCATGACCACTGAATCAGCGCTGAAGTTCTTAAACTTGACATTTTTGTGCATCTCTTCATTTAATGGTCTGTTTATTTTGTTGTAGCCGACTCACGAGGGTTACCTGGCCTGTCTTGACATCTGGAGTATATTCCTGGACTACCTGACCACCAAGATCAGAAGCCGATTGGCTGACAGAGACAGTGTCATTAACAGGTACATGTCTGTGGACTGTGTGAATGGAGTTTGTGTTATATAGTTTGCTCAAGCATTGAACACTGTCGTAATCTGTGTGTGTGTGTGTGTGTGTGTGTGTGTGTGTGTGTGTGTGTGTGTGTGTGTGTGTGTGTGTGTGTGTGTGTGTGTGTGTGTGTGTGTGAGCAGGTATAAAGATGCTCTAGTTCTGCTGCTGCGTGAAGTTCTCAACCGGATCCAGTTCAGGTTAAACCAGAGTCAACTAGAAGAACTCGATGATGAGACCCTTGACGACGATGTAAGGATCAATCAAACATACACACGGTTATAGTTGCTAAAACATCTTTCTTTTTTTGGCTGAATTTTTGGAACTCTTTCCCCTCTGGTTTCTATAGCAACAGACCGAATGGCAACGGTACCTGCGTCAGAGTTTGGAAGTGGTTGCCAGGGTGATGGAGCTGCTGCCGTCCCAAACCTTCTCTGTTCTGGTGGGTGTAGATGAGTGGGTGAACATGCGCTCTCTCTCTCTCTCTCTCTCTCTCTCTCTCTCTCTCTCTCTCTCTCTCTCTCTCTCTCTCTCTCAGGTGTAGATGAGTGGGTGAACATGCGCTCTCTCTCTCTCTCTCTCTCTCTCTCTCTCTCTCTCTCTCTCTCTCTCTCTCTCTCTCTCTCTCTCTCTCTCTCTCTCTCTCTCTCTCTCTCAGGTGTAGATGAGTGGGTGAACATGTTCACTCTCTTTCTCTTTGAACTGAAAACAATGGACTCTCCATTGGCAATTCTAATAACTGTTTAATATGGAAGCAAAACTGATTTAAGTGATTCTCAGTGAAGTCCAAAACATTCATGTAGGATTTACGGATTCATTTACGGATTCAAATTCTGCTGTAATCCACATGAGGAGTATTAGATCCATCCATCCATCCATCCATCCAATTTTTATCTATCTATTTATATTTCTTATCTGTCTATCTGTCAATCTATCACGTTTTTCCTGTTATTATTAATTCCATTGAATTTGCATGTGAAATGGCATTGATAAGTATCTGGTGAGCAGAGCATGATTATGTGTGTGTGTGTGTGTGTGTGTTTAGTTTCCGGTGCTCCAGGAGGATCTGGACGTTTATCTTGGGCTGCAGCAGTATATCGTGAGATCAGGATCAAGTGAGTTTCTCTTCATGGTCACAGTCTGAATATTCTGCAGTTTTATAGATAAGTAGCTTTGTTTTCAGACCCGTACATCTGCACACCCAGATTACACTTTTAAATGTTTTGGGTGAACTATTTGTCTTGGAGAATGCATTGCAGCAATGCTAATGTGTCGTTTTCACTCAGTATCCAAATGTCACTGTTTGTATGTTAATCCACTGAAGCATTAAGGGGAATTTGTTGGAAATATGATATCTTTGACACATTTCCTTGTTCTTCAGGCTGCACTGTTTTTTTCTTTTTTTCTTTTGCTATCTGACTTCCTTCTGTCAAATATCTTGTATAAATATGTTGCTGCCATTTTTTGACCTAAGTGTATAATAATCTGCCCAAGTAAGCAGTACAACTGTACAACTACAGACAAGATGAAATATAGAGGAAGTTCTACATGAACTGTGTTTGGGGCAGTAAGATTTCTTTGAAAGAAGTCTCTTATGCTCACCAAGGCTAAATAAAAACTATAATATTGATAAATATTATCACATTTAAATATAAATATTATTTTTAAATATAAAAATAACACATTCAAGTAATGTATTTAAATGTGTATTAAATTGCAATTTCTTCCTGTGATCAAAGCTGAATTTTCAGCATCATTGCTCCAGTCTTCAGTGTCACATGATCCTTCAGAAATCACTCTTATATGATGATTTAATGCTCAAGAAACATTCATTATTATTATCAATGTTGAAAACAGTTGTGCTGCTTCATATTTTTGTGGAAACTATGATACATACATGTCTTTACTGACACTTTTGGTCAATTTAATGCATTCTTGCTGGAGAACGTATTAATTTCTTCTTTTTTAAACTTACTGACCCCAAAACTTTGAACAGTAGGTTACCTTATTTTGATTGCTTGAGCACTTACTCAGTCAACCTAGTGTTTTAGTAGTTTCTGGTCTTGTGATGTTCAGTCTGATGGTGCTTTGTGGCGGGTCTGTTCTCATGTGGCTTGTGAGCTGTTGTTGAGTGGTTTTACACCTCTCTCTCTCTCTCTTTGTGTGTGTGTGTGTGTGTGTGAACAGGTCGCAGGCTGAACATCACAGCGGAGGCCGACTGCAGAAGACTTCACTGTGCTCTCAGAGACCTGAGCTCTCTCTTGCAGGCCGTGGGACGCCTGGCTGAGTTCTTCACAGGGGACGTTTTCACCGCCCGCTTTAATGACGCTCTCGCCATCGTGCAGAGGTCAGTTCCTGATTCCCAGTTCCTCATTTGACAACAACACTACCTCCTTATGTGTGCACTTTAATGTCCTCTGTATTTGCTTATGTTTTATGGCATGTTTTTTATGCATATTATTAGTGGTCTTATTACTGGTTTTGCTGTGTTGTGTAGTGTGTGCTTCACATGGCTATTTCATGACTTTTTGCATTACACCAAATTTAGTTTTTTAGTTTTTTTTACACTTGTCATAAATAACTTTGTTATTATGCCTTTTTACAAAGTCTTGATTTTGTTTTTGGGATCTACTAGAATAGGTTTTCATGCTTGAATGTTCAAAAACACATTTTCCTCATATTCTCCATTGTTGCATCACCTCTCTTCTCAGTCTGTCAGTAATGCTCTGTTTAGTTCCTGTCTCTCTAAGCCCCTCCCTCTGAGAAGCTTAGATTGCTCTGATTGGTGGGCTGGATCAGTGTGTTGTGATTGGTCAACTGCTTCATCGTGTTTTGGAAATGTCTTTCCCTTTATCATAACCGTGATTTTCAACACACTACTAACTAACTCAACCAGGTCTCGCTCCTTTATTTTGCGTATGTCTTGGGCGGAAATTATTTAAATAAGGAATATTGTGACGTGTTTGTTCCCGGGACAGACATTTTTCATGCTCAAACAGCAACATTACACACTGAAGAAAGATGAATATGTAAAAAAAGGACTCCTTTGATATACTGTTTAAACTCTGACTCAAAAAACACTTCTCTCACTAAACAAATGATTACTAATTTAACTGTGAACTTGTGCAGACTGTCCAAATATAAACTAAACCAAGCCTTTTTTCAAAAAGCAAAGGTTATGGTTTTGGTTTTACTTTCACAAGTGCAATGTATTTTCCTGTTGACGCCAACACTGTGTCAAAATAATATGCAAATAAATGCAAACAAATATCATATTATTCATTTAGGAATGAATAGCTTGAATTATTAATACAGATTGATAGATGGTCAGATGTAAATAACTGACTGAAATGTGTGATGTTTAATTCTTGGCCATTATGTTTCTCCTCCTCTCAGATTGGTGGAAGTGTCGTGTTACGGTTCTCAGATCAGCCTGTACGATGTAGAGATGGCTGTTCCTACAGTGCTCAAACCAGATCTTATAGATGTGTAAGTAGTCACTTAAGTAGGCACTAGTTGATGCAGGGTAACCTAAATGAGAATAGTTTAAAAATAAAACCTAATAAACGTCTCTGTTTTGCAGCCACGCGCAGTCATTGGCCGCTCTGCAGGCGTATTCTCATTGGCTGGCTCAGTTCTGTGGTGAGGTGCAGCGCCAACAAGATCAAACGCAATTTGTGGATCTCATCAGGTCCAGCATGGACGCCACGACCCCTCTCATCAATGCCAAGGTCACTTGATTTTTAGAAACGATAATACTTTAATGCTCATTTAAAGCAGAACACAGTCATTTCAAGTTTATAGAACTGAAGACCAGTTTTTATTAAATGTATATGTGTATTGATATGGGTACTACTGATATTATACTACGTATAATTTCATACAATTAAGAGGTCGATCAATATTATCATCAATATTAGATTTAGCTGATATCATCAAGGAAACTATGGAAGCTTGTTTCTGCAATGGAATAAAAAAAGTTAAAAAGGCAATTCTGACTCCCAATTGTAAGGGGAAAAAATGCAGACTTTTTTTCCTCAGAATTGTGAGATATAAACTCGTAAATCTGAGGAAAAATGTAAGAATTTTGAGAGAAAAAGTTACAATTACCTTTTTTACAGCATTTTTTATATATATTTTTTTTGGTGACAGCATTTTTGATTATTTTCACAAAAGTTTCATGGACCCAGAATATTCAGTTGAATGTATATACCACTTTATTCTAGCTTCATGCATTCTTTTTTTAATCAATATTTAAATGTGTGTTCGTTTCTTAAAAAAAATCTTTTAACAAAAAGCTGACAACAGACTATAACGGGCATAAGCAATGCTTTTATTACATTTTTCTACTAATGTTTTGCCTGTGTTTTGATCAGGAGTTTCTGTACTCATTCAGAAGTGTTTTAATAGCGCCCTCTACCGAATAACAGTGAAAATAATCACTGGATAATTCCATCAATGCGGGAAAGAGTTAATTATAAACAAGCCTGAAATACACAGGGACTCTTATTTTGAAATGTATGTGCTTCACTATTTCCAGCTGCTCATTCAAACAGATGAGGGAGATAAAATAAGCACTCTTACAATCATCTACAAAATATTGCAGTATAAACACCATAAAGTAAACATTGTCATAATTTATTCAGCCATGCCTTCATAATAAGGTTTGTAGTAGAAATGTACAAAACTATATATTTATTTGTGGGCTTGTCTTGAGACTGAAGCGTGTCTCTCGGCTGTGAGGTCTACAGTAGATCTTTAGATCAGACCATCTTCTGTTCAACCAGTTATTCTTCATTCTTTCTCTTTGATGAACTCTAATCCGCCCGATCTCCGTGTGTCACAGGTTCCAGAGAAGTTGCTGTTATCTGCGTGCCATCTCCTGGTCTCCATGTCCACCACCGTACGACCGGTGTTCCTGGTGTCGCTGCCGGCGGTGCAGAATATCTTCAACCTGATCACAGAGAATCATAACCACAGATTACCTCAGGAGGTGTGTGTGTGTGTGTGTGTGTGTGTGTGTGTGTGTGTGTGTGTGTGTGTGTGTGTGTGTGTGTGGGTTTATATTGGTCTGACAGTGTGGCACAGTTTGTACTTGGATCCTTCTGTTGTGATGTAATGTTGTTGTTTCCTCAAGGCTCACGTCCTGGTGTGTCGAGCTCTGTCCAACATGTTGCTGTTGCCGTGGCCCAGTCTACCAGAAGCAGAGCAGCAGTGGCCGAGCCGTTCGTCCAATCACGCGCGGCTTCTCAGCAGTCTGACGCAGCAGTACCGCCTCCTGCCCCGCCCACCCAACCATCACCCCAACAGTGAGAGCAACTGATGATTGATAGCAATGTCAAATATTGAAATATGTACCATATAAAAATATATAAAAAATATATATCGTCCCCTTGGAATTATAAGGTTCTATCTGACATTTTTGTCAAAATTTAGTTATTCACATATTCTTATTCTGTGACCACTTCTTTACATTATGTGATGTTGTTTTTTAAGTTGTGTACATTTATTTAGAAAATAAAAAGGTTCTTTCTACACAGTGGAATGGAATGCAAAAACTTTAAAGCTCAATATCTCAAAACTGCTCAGAACGCAGATAGAACCTTATAATTCCAAGGGGACGATATAGCAGTGATGCTTTAAAATTGATTAAAAGTGACTGTAAAGACATTTATAATGTTACAGTTTCTAAATCGATTGAAATAGATTTGTTTCATATCAATGGTGTTCTTTTGAACAAAGAATCCTGAAACAAATATCACATTTGCACAAAAATATTATTCAGCACAACTGTTTTCAACATTGATAATCAGAAATGTTTCTTGAAATCATCATAACAGAATGATTTCTGAAGGATCAAGTGACACTGAAGACTGGAGTAATGATGCTGAAAATTCAGATTTGATCACAGGAATAAAATGTAAAATATTTTAAAAAAGAAAACGGTTATTTTGAAATTTAATTTACTGTTTTTACGGTATTTTTGATGATAAATGCAGCCTTGGTGAGCATTTACACTGCAGGTCTTGATGCCCAATTCTGATTCGTTACCGACCCCAAACCTTTTGAATGGTATTGTTTATTTATATAAAGGTTATTTATAAATGGATTGTCATTTTAATTGTATTTATTTATTTATTAATACAGCCTGTTTTTACCAGTTATTCTAAGAGTATTTTCAGAAATGCCAGTAATGTAAATGATGATGTGTCCCTCAGGTAAAGCGGTGATCCAGCAGACTCTGTGTGTGTTGAAGGATCTGGTGGACAGTATATCAGGAGAGGCCACTAAATCACGTCAGATCTGTTACCACAGCCTGCAGGAGTCAGTCCAGGTCACGCTCGCGCTGTTCCCCTCACTTCATCCAGCAGCCAGGTGAACAAATCAGCATCAACATCAGCGTTCATGACCACGACTCCTCCACTGCCTTCTGTTTGCTGGAATGATCTTTACTGAGGATTCATTGGACTGATGTCTTGTATTGCTCGCTCGCTCTCTCGCTCTCTCTCTCTCTCTCTCTCTCTCTCTCTCTCTCTCTCTCTTCTCTCTCTCTCTTCTCTCTGCTCTCTCTCTCTCTCTCTCTTCTCTCTCTCTCTCTCTCTCTCTCTCTCTCTCTCTCTCTCTCTCTTCTCTCTCTCTCTTCTCCTCTCTTCTCTCTCTCTCTCTTTCTCTCTCTCTCTTTCTCTCTCTCTCTTCTCTCTTTCTCTCTCTCTCTCTTTCTCTCTCTCATCTTTCTCTCTCTCTCTCTCTCTCTCTCTCCTTCTCTCTCTCTCTCTCTCTCTCTCTCTCTCTTTCTCTCTCTCTCTCTTTCTCTCTCTCTCTCTCTCTCTCTCTTTCTCTCTCTCTCTCTCTTTCTCTCTCTCTCTTTCTCTCTCTCTCTCTCTCTCTCTCTCTCTCTCTCTCTCTCTTTTCTCTCTCTCTCTCTCTCTCAGATGTGACAGACGAGATGCTGAGTTTCTTTCTTACGCTGTTTCAAGCTCTGCGTGTTCAGATGGGTGTAGCTTTCACAGAGCAGATCATTCAGACGTTCCTCAGCATGTTCACCAGGTGACCTCGGCTTCCTCTCGTTCACTCATCGATCATGTGTCACTGTGTATACTGATGCTCACTGATCCTCATGTTCCTCAGGGATCAGCTGGCCGTCAGCATCTTACAGGAGGGCAGCTCGGGATCCAGAGTGGTTCAGAAGTTTCTCAAGATACTGCAGGTAAAACCACTTTGTGTTTGAGTTTGAGTATCTAGTACAAGCCCTCTGTTTGATTGATAGTTTAGATTTTTCTAGTAAGTAAAAGGCCTTTCAGGTCTTTTTGCTGTGAAGTCTTTACTGAAGGAAAAGTAAAAATATCTTATATTGTTAGTATTATTTGAACTTTTACTGGACTAAAGCAACTTAGGTTTACTTGATTATTCATAAATCTTTTTTTCTTTTTTTGGGAAAATGTTAAAATGTGAGTATCAAATATGATACATCAGGCTTTTGAGGAACATTTATGTTCATCTCTGTCATCATTGTATTGCTTTGCATTATGTGTTTTAAAACTACAGAGATTTGATCATAAAACTAAGCATTTAAATATAATTTTACTAAGACATTATTAGAAGATATAGAGTGACAACTGATATTTATATGCATTTTATGTAAGTAGTCTGTTATGCTGTTATATGGTCAAAAAGTAAGATGAAATTCTGAAAGCTTTTAATGTAAACCTTACTTACTACTTACTTTTTGACCATATAAATAACATCTGCATCATATAGCATATTTCTGCTCAGTTTGGGCCTCTGATTCAAATTGAAGTGTTTTTCTTCCTTGAGAATGAGCTTCATATTCTCACTATATCAGGCAATATGAGCCATAAAAGCCTGATGTATCAAATATGATACTCAAAATCACAACTTTTATTCTCTCTCTAAAGGTTCAGTTAACTCTTCCATTCAGAATATAGTTTTATTTCTGACTTATTTCATATGTCAAGCATTACAGGATTGAACATGCTGTTCATCTTTGCTTTATTGTCTCAGGTTGTGGTTCAAGAGCCTGGCCAGACCTTCAAGCCTCTGTTACCCAGCATCCTCAGCCTTTGTTTGGACCAGGTTTACCCAATAGTGGCAGAGGTAAGAGACATGAGTTAAAGACACCCCACCTCAGAGTGCTTAAGGTTAAAATCCATTCCCCTGCATAATTTGATTAACGAAAAAAAAAGGTAACTGTGTTTGCCACGATTTAACTGTACGTATATTTGATCTAATGTTTAATTTTTAACTTAGTTAACCAGTAAACTAATTAGTTGTTATAGTAGTATTTTTTTCACTTTTTTTCTGTAAAAATTACATTAACATGACAAACATTTTTATAGTGTAGAAACCACAATGCAGAACATTTAATACACTAGCATTTACAAGACAAACACTAATCATTGTTTAGCAGAATAAAGAGTTTAGCTTTTTATTGACTTTCTTTGTATGGAACATTGTAGTATTTATTATAAATTATTTATTCGTGCACATCATTTTTGAGTTGATCCAATCAATTAATAATGGATCAAATTAAGTCACAGCCTTTTTTTTTCTTTTTTTTTGAGAAGCCATTTCACTATAAATCACAATCGAGAAGAAAAGATTATTGCAACTTCTGTTTCATGCCGACTTTAAAAGTCCTCTAGCGTTCTTCTTTCTGGAAGCTCTTTTAATTCGCTGATCTTCACGTCTGTGTTCTGCAGCGTTCCTGTCCGGATGTGAAAGCTGAGATGTTTGAGCTGCTCTTCCAGATTCTTCATCAGAACTGGAGGTTCTTCTTCAAGAGCTCAGTGTTGAGCAGCGTACAGAGAACCGGAGCGGAAGAACTCATGGAGAACCAAGCGCAGTTCACGGCTGCCATGCAGGTATCGACCGCACGTGTGTAACACACACACACACACACACACACACACACACACACACACACACACACACACACACACACACACACACACACACACACACACACATAACTCTCCTCAAAGCCTGAGTTACAGCATGTCTTAACCAAGTGTCAAGAAATAACCTCTCGTCCATGTGGATCAAAGTGTATAACCTAACAAGACATTTTGTTAGTCGCTATGTTCCTATTTTTGTTTTGTTTTTCATGTTTGGCAGACAGTATTATTTTAGTTTTATTATAGTTGTAATATTTATTTAACTAGCTTTTATTTTTATAATTTTAGTTTTCATGCTAATTTTAGTTTGTTTGTTTTTTTGTAGTTTTATAATTTTTTTTTTTTTTTTTTTAACACTATTTTGGTTAAAAAAATTTTTATTTCAGTGTTAGTTTATATTTATTCCCAGTTTAGTGTTTTTCAAGTAATATTTATATTTTATTTTATTTCATTTATTACAATTAACAAGAGTTTTTAATAGTTTTAATATCAGTTTTATTTGACAATAATACCCCTGATGTTTGGTGCTGAAATCTCATTGGTCTAAAAGTCCACATAGCTGTATATTAATGTTTTGGGGCTTTTGAATGTCTGTATATTATTTGGCAGTTCTTAGAATCTCATTACATATAATTGAGATTAAATAGCGGAGCTGGAAACGCTGCTAAGCGTGATTCTTGTGTCTGAGCGTCGTGTCTTTGATTTGCAGGCATTTGGTCAGTCTTTCCTACAGCCGGATATTCACATCTTCAAACAAAACTTGAGTTACCTGGAGGTCCTGAACACCAAACACAAGTTGTACCACAGGGTAAGACACGCTGACATATGCTTACATTTGCTCAAATCTGATGATTGAATGTTGTGAAGATCCTGCAGCTTTTTAATATGGACTATTTCCATAGAACGATCCATCACACACATATATACACTGAACAAAATTATAAACGCAACACTTTTGTTTTTGCCCCCATTTTTCACGAGCTGAACTCAAAGATCTACAAAAGGCCTGTTTCTCTCAAATATTGTTCACAAATCTGTCTAAATCTGTGTTAGTGAGCACTTCTCCTTTGCTGAGATTATCCATCCACCTCACAGGTGTGGCATATCAAGATGCTGATTAGACGGCAGGATTATTGCACAGGTGTGCCTTAGGCTGGCCACAATAAAAGGCCAGGGCGGTGTGATCAAATGGCAGATCGTGTGCAGTGGTTTGGTCAGTGATGTGTGTGTGTGTGTGTGTGTGTGTGTGTGTGTGTGTGTGTGTGTGTGTGTGTGTGTGTGTGTGTGTGTGTGTGTGTGTGTGTGTGTGTGTATTTCAGAAGCTGTTCAGGAACTCCATGCTGTTCCACTTCATAAATGTTCTTCTGCAAGTCCTGCTGCACAAGAGTCACGACCTCCTCCAGGACGACATCACGCTGGCGCTCTACAACATGGCGGCTGTGGATTTCCAAGCGTTTTACTCGTCCTTCTTGCCAGAGTTTCTCAACGGCTGCCAAGGCCTCGACCCTCACCAGCGCACAACGCTTGCCCGAAACTTCACGCCAGAGAGAGTGAGTGAACGAGACCGATGTGATTCATTCCTGAAGCTCTAATTACTGGAGTGTTTTACTCATGTGAAGGACTGGAACATTTTCTCTCTTAGCCAAGCTTTGCCTGGCAAACTAAATAATTGTTGTTAATTGTGTACTAAATCTAATTGTTTACATGACCATAATTATTTTATATAGGCTATATCTTTTTTGAAGAAGTGCTCACCAAGATTGCATTTATGTCAATGATCAAAAAAGCAGTACTACTGTGAAATATGATTAATTTTTCTATGTGAATATATTTTAAAATGTAATTTTATTCCTGTGATCAAAGCTGAATTTTCAGCATCATTACTCCAGTCTTCAGTGTCACATGATCCTTCAGAAATCATTCTAATATGATGATTTGATGCTCAAGAAACATTTCTTATTATTATTATTAATGTTGAAAACTGTTGTGCTGCTTCATATTTTTTCAGGATTCTTTGATAAATAGAAAGTTCAAATGCAAGTCACGTCTCTTTTTCTTCTGTCTTTCCGCCCCTCACAGGACCTGCCGTCGTTTTCTCAGGGAGTGTATCGTATCGTGAACGATCTGCGCTTCTACAGACTGTGCAATGGAAGTCTTCCACCGGGAACATTGAAACTATAGCAGCGCATCACCCCTGTCACAGCCAAACCACGGCCCGACTTCTTCTTGAGGACACGCATCACTGCTTCAGTGGGCATGTGTCGCCTTTCACACGGGCCAGCCTGTGATCTCAGTGCCGGCGTGTTCTGAGAGCTGCAGGGCTTCTAGCGTCAGCTTGTTTTATGTTTATTTCAGATAGATTTTACACGTTGCCAATGATCAAGAGGCCAAAGTGGATGTTCAACAGATGCTGTCGAGAAACTCGTCCAGAATCAGCCGGTTCGGGTTTCAATGTTGCGTTATTTAAATACGAGCAGTGCTTTCCCAGTGACCTGTTGTTTTAAAGGACTGGTGTCACTGAAAGCACACTTATTTTGTTGAAATGAACAGCCGGCGTTTGAAATGCAGTGGTGTAGAGTTAAACGAACACGTCTCAAGACGGCTTCATGTGGATGTTCATACGGGCTGTTGTTGAGTCTGAATGGTTTTAAAGTGAACGGGTGCAACGCAGAGCACTGGATTTCTCTTTCTCTTAAATGTCTGGTTTTATCAGCCTCTGGCTCTCACATCTCTCACATCTTTTTCATATCATTCCATCCTGATCCAGGAGAAACAAACCTTCAATAAAGTTTTATAATAAAATGCATTGTTTGTTTTTCTCGTTCTGTTATTGTATGTGATATCAGAGAATGTCTAATAGGAAGAGAATTGGCACTCTCTGCTTACTTCCGGTTTCTGGACTGGCTGCTAACACGTCTCTGTCCATGCGGGGGCGCTCGCAGGCGAGTGCAGAATGAATGGAGGTCTATGGCGAAAAACCCTCAAAATCCACTTTTCTCAGGATATAATTTTTTGTCTAGTAATTTGAATGTATTCGAAAGGAGATGCAAATAAATTACACATTGCTGGGTGTTAGATTTTTTAGAGTCACTTATTTGGTTTAAAAAGTCTTTTAAAATGTCAATGACGTCAGAATGCTGACGTCATTAGCAGAATGCTAGCGTGTTATGGGCAACAACAACTCAACCTGTAAGAAATCGAAAAGAAATAAGTACTCGTTCATTCAACTTTCGACCTATAACACATGTTGAACTTGCAAAACCTACAATAAAATCTGAGATTTCTCAACGGCAATCGGGTGAAAGAGACACATTTAGCCGTCTAGCCCCATAGACTCCCATTCAGTCTGCACTCGCCCGCGATCACCTCCAGTGGAATTCTAATGGAACTGCAACCAACCATCTATACAATGGGGCTAATAGAGCATCACAGTCCCGCCCACAGCCCGAGAGCGCTTTGGTTCCGGAAGTAAATTTCCCATTCATTTCTCCCATTGACGTTTTGGAAAATCCGTATTTAAAGAGTTTTAGAGCATGTCTGAGGATAACCAGCTACGGCTGAACTCATAGGCATACAACATATCGTTTCGAGTGAAAAAACGACGAGAAAATCCAAAAAAAGTCAAAGGTACAAGACTGTGTACATATTTTCATTTCCGAGCAAAGGAACTACTCATCCCATAAACCACCGCGCCTCACTGAAGTCGACTGAAGCCACAACCGCGAAAGAGCCTTTAGAGCGACTTTCAAATCTGACGACAGCCAAGCGAACTTTTTCTTGTGCAGTTTATAGCAGTTCTTTCAGTAGTAATCGTGTAAATAATAGTGTTTTATAGGTTTTGTGTATTGAATTTTATATTTATCATCGTGTATTTTATCGTGTATTTTATATTGTGTGCGTGTGTGAAAAGCGGTTAACGATAACGATTACAATTATTTTGTGAAAAGACATTAATCTGTGTTTAATGAGATGGTTTAGCGTGTGTGTTCAGTGTGTAGTTTGTGTGTTTATTTCAAAGCCCTTTATGACACAGGGACACTCTGCTACACACTGATGATGGCTTAGATCGAAACGCGTCTGTGTTGACATGGTTACAATAAATTCATGAAATTATACCTTGAGAGTGCGGTTTTTCGTCTTTATTTTTGATTTTTTTTTTTTTATTACTCGCACCCTGCGGCACCCATAAATGATTTGGGAGTTGAGCGCGCCTGTTCTCAATATTACAGGACACTCTGCTGACAGGACAGGTTGAAGATGTTTTTGTTCAAAGGTTCCAAAACATGTAGCATGCATTCTAGCCTACTTTACAATTATTTGTAATGTCTAGCATGTTGTGTTGTGTGTGGCCGTGTTTATGAAACAGCCGGTAGCCGGGTCACCAACAGCCTGCGAGGTTTAGTTTTGGCGGTCCGCGGGCAGGTTGCAGACAAATGCCTCAACATTTTCCCACTTGTGGTCCATGCTCATTTTATTCATGAAGTTATAGTTCATCCTTAATTGTAATAACATTTAATGTATTTTCTTAATAACAAGTGAAAATTAAACAGTGATGGTCAGCAAACCAGAAAGTGCATCATATTCAGTTTATTAACTTGCCATGAATAAATTATTACACAAATGTTCAGTAAATGCATGAAGAGGTATGCCTAAGCTAAATATTGTTTTGACAGTGGCATCATAAAATGCTTGATATGACTCATACCATATGGAGGCTACAGTAGCCTAGCTAAAGTGAACGATAATGCTAACTAACGTTGCCATCTCCCTGCAAAACTCACCACAACTTTGTAGGTCTTGTACCTCATACTGGCCCTTACAAAACCCACAAGCTGACCCTCGGACACGCTACACTCAACTACATGACCCGATTTTAAGTGGTTTTCACCCCTTTTAAAGTCCCTGTAAAGTCAAAATTAAGTATGTGTTCTGAGTTTGTCACACCACAGAAAAATGTGTTATTAGCCACCCAGCCAAATTTGAATGATAAAAAAAGCCGGCAAGTACATAAAATAGGCTATCAAAATCTTGAAAAAATGAGCAGTAGTCTCTGCTCTCAAACGCTGGGGGCGTGTCCGCTGGCTGCGCTGAAACCACGCCCACTCGCGGGAAAGCTACCATCGCCACACTCAACTGTCTGTCACCGCTACAGCCGGAATGGATACTAGCAGCTTAATTTGTTTTACAAAGCCATACATGTTCGAGCCTGGACTACCTACTATAATTATAACATAAGCACACAAGGCAACTTACACTCATTGGTGGGCACGCACTGCCGACGATGGCACCAGTTGTCGGCGCGATGGGAGGATGATCGCCGACAACTATCTCGAGGGACAGCGGATTATCAGTGAATCCCAGTTGACTCCAACGAAAGTTTATAAAACTAACTATCCCGTGTAAAATGATCACTACAGAGGCGGGTTTTGGCGGTGATCCTCGACTCTCCATCAAGGTGGCTCTTCACAAAATTAATCCACCTCTTGTTGATATGATAGTTTTTCGGAAATTTAAATTAGGACACCGATCTGTTTTGTACGTGATCGCATCCAGGTAATACGCATTTCCGTGACGAAGGCATAGCTAGCTAGCAAACTGTAGGATGTAGTAACTAGTACTGACAGTAACTCGCGATCGGCAAACTGATGTGAATGTGCTATATTGTTAGGGGAGGGGCAGCGTCAGGGGCTCCAGTGCGTCATTGAGTAGGGGCGTGTCCAGGAGCTCAGGGGCTTCAGTGCGTCATCGAGCCCCCGTTTTAGCCCCGCCCAAAAAATCCGGAACAGCAATGGTGAAAAACTGTTTAATGGTCTAACTCCACAATTCAGTACTTCACAGTTCACAGTCTTTGTGATATGATTTAGCAATACATTTCTAACATTTATAATGTGTTTAGAATTTTTTTTTAGAATTGCCTTTACATGGACTTTAACACTTTTGTTTTCCTCCTTGAAAAAAGCCATCATGGCAGCCAAGGAGATCATGATTGCACTGATAAGTCTACCGTGCAAAAAACGCAACAAACACAGGGTTTTTTTTTTTAATGATCTTCAGTCTTCACGGACTTTCGCGGGGTTTAACCAGACAGTTACACGAGCTCCACCAATCAGATGCATCACTGTGGGATTGTGGGATTGTTCAGGATTGTGGGTAATGAAGTACTTCTCCAAGACATCGCGAATAAAAGGCATTTATCCCAAAACAAGGTTAGTGCCCCATGAACTTTTGGCGGTTATATGAGCATATACAATCGCTTAGTACAGCCGTAGCTGGTTTTAAGTCTACCATGTATGGTTACGTTTTTATGGCTTATATCCCAACTGTCAATGGAGAAATTGTATTGAATTTTTACTTCCGGAACCGGCTGTGGGCGGGACTGTGATGCTCTCTCCGTAGACGGGCTCTGCTGGTGATATCTTACACACAGCAGCAATACATGCTGGGAGCAATGGGTTTTAAAATATGCTGGCTCCCAGCATGCATTCATATGCACATTATTGATGTCTGTGTGAGTCCAAATGAATCAGTGTTTAAAAGAAATCTTCAAACAAACAAAGTCAATGTACAGTAGCGATGTTACATTTGACACTGAAGCTTCAAAGCGCGTATCGAGGACGCAGCGCAATTTCTCGTGAAGCTCGTGCCGGAGCACGTCTTGTTTTCAGAGAAACACGTGATCAACGAAAAATGATAGGCTTGTTCGACTTGAACCGGCGCTGCACAGACCGATCGATTTATGACATCAGTACCGCGTCCGCGAGAGCAATGAGGAGCTTATCTGCTCTCTATTCGCTCTCGCCGTATTTTGATATTCACTCACCCATCGGTTTGTGCAGCGCCGGTTCAAGTCGAACAAGCCTGAAGCCTCACTTTCTTTCCAGTCACGTGAAATGCTTCACTTTGCGTGTCGGAATGCTTGAACCCAGACCACTTTACAGGTTTTTGGAAGTTTAAGTCCATTTACTATCATTTTATTTTAAATATATTTAAATAAGCCTATAGCCTATGTTACATGATCATATATTCTGACACATAAACGGCATAGAAACCATAAAATAATTAGACCAACTTGCACCAAGTAACTCAGTTGGTAGTTTTATAATTAGTAGGCTATTAATATAATTGTTACATTTATTTTATTGCTACACTTTAATATGTGAATTATATTATCAGAAAACTGAACATTTAGCGTTGTCAGGCTTTTATTTGTGGTTAATGGATAAAACAACGGCGTTGCGCACTCAGACTCAGCTGCTCATAAACATGGCTGCTATAACTTTGACCTGCCACAAGATGGCGCTGTTTTCGACAATCTTGAAGCTTCGAATCTTTTCCCGAAACATTCAGGGGAAAGCCTGAGGCTTCATTTTCCCATCCCTAATGTACAGTCAGAACTACAATACATACACATAGAAAAACAGCCAGGGGGAGGCTAAACATATAAATATATCAAAGGATTCACAAACAGAAACAGTTTTAAGTGCTTTCTTATGTGAATGAAAAATAGTCTTATATAACGTTATATATATATATGATCTGAATTTCTTTCTTTTTTTTTCGAGAACCAAAAACAAAGGTTGGGTTTCACTGTGGCCTACTTACATTTATGTACATTGAATTTAGCAAAAATGTAATTTATGATATAGTATTCTTTCCTTTTATTTGAGGGGATATTAGTAAAAGTGGGGTCAATGTTGCCAATTATAAATCTAGACAAAATCTTCCAAAATCTTCTTACATGTGTGCAATGCCAAAATAAATGAAACAAGGTTTCAGCAAATGTATTGCAAATAGAATAGTTCAGATCAATATCCTTTTTAAATTGAACAAAAACTACTGGGTACGATGTTGAAAGTTATTTCCATAATTTTATTTACCAATAAATATTTGTTTGGTAAAGTCCAGATGGTCTTCCATAACAAACCTTTAACCCGTCTATTCCAATAAACAATACAGTTTGGCCTGGTGACAATGTGTTTTTGAAATAATGAACAAATAGTTTTATTAACATTTAAGACTCCGGGGGCAAAACAAAGTTTCCAAATTGCAGTATCAAATAAATCAAAGGAAGAAAGAGGCGATACTGGTTTGGGTCTGAATAACGCCAAGACTCCTGTGGGAATCACATCCCACAATAGAAAACTCTCCTGGTGTCACTGGAATTTCTGGAAATCTAGAAACTCAGAATAAAACATCCCTTCTTGATTTAGTAATTGATCTACTCGTGTTATTCCTGCTGAAACCATCTTTCAAAAAATAAGGATTTAAAAAAATATATATTGCAATTGTTCCAAATGAAATATCTATGGGGTGAAAAATGATGATATAACAGGGACCAAGCAAGCAACAGCCGGTTAGAAATGTGTCTGAGTGCGGTCCGCCTTATATATATATATTATTAATTATTATATATTATTTTTTGAAAGATGGTTTTCAGCAGATATTATCCGAGTGCGGTCCGCCTTGCTCTGATGTCATGCTGACGTATGTCAACAAACTCTGGTGACGGCGAGGCGGACGTGTCGGATTCTGCAGTCGGAAACAGTGGCTCTCCACCGACTGCGCTGAACTAAAGCATGATGGGAAATGACTTGCTGACGACAAAGCCTAATGCTCATTGGTTTAAACAGCCATGATGAGTTGTTCTCTTTTAAAATGTTTCATTTTAAAACTCTGATATCATGTTTTATGTGTATAAATTATGTGTGAATATTCCCAAATATTTTCCATATTGGCTATTTTATTGTCATATAAATAAATAAATAAATATAAAAACATGTCTGTAATTAAAGTAAAAAGGATTTATAAACGCATCTTGCTAAGGGAAATAAATAACAGTACTTTGGGTTTCTTGTTCATTATTTTTATTTTCATATAAAAGCAACAGAACTTAAATTGCAGCATCAACACCGTACATGAGTGTGAATCCGGCGGTATCCGTCCATTAAAGACATTATTAACTCAGAACACATATTATTATGAGACTCATTTAGTCCTTTAAGAGCTTGACAGTAAACATCAACTGTGTGTACAATGGCTCAGACTGATAACATCTCAATATTCTGTTTAATAGAACAATAAAAACAGGGTTGGAAAAGACATGAAAATGTTCTTTTTGGGTGAACAATATCCATCATAATAATAAAAGAATGAAAATGAAGAATACAAGTTATTACTTAAGAATATATGAATACATGAATAAACCTAAACTCATCTATTCATCTGTGTCGGATCAGAAGTTTGGACTCTACTAATTCTTTACGCTATCCACATATAAGTCATGAAAACTGAATAACACAAATGGCATTGTGGGAATGATGTAGTGAGCAAAACGTTACACACATGAACATGTCTTATATTTGAGCTTGTTCTTTGATTCCAGCTTTACTCAATCTGGACATTCATCAACAAACACAAACACTATTGAGGGAGAAACAGTGAACTGTGCGATCAGCACTTCATGATGACTTTCACTCACTATCTAGTGGAGATGAGGAGGTGCTGATGGAGAACAGTGATCAGTGATCAGATGAACCCCTCACACACACTTCTGTGTCCACATTTCTGAATAATAGTTCATATTTATGGATATTACACTTTTTGTATTGTATTTCCTTTTATTTCACTTGATCATGTAAATTCATTCACTGATCTCATTATTAATCATCACAGATCATCAGTGGTGTGGAGTTATAATTCGACTGATGCCCCAAACCAACGTATGGATAGAGTTTCTCATTAAAAGACTGACCGGTGTAAGAGTAGATATGAGACATGGACTTCACATCATAAAAGAAGATGAGACCCTTCTCATAATTCACAAACACACCGACTCTCTGAGGCTCCACTCTCAGAGAAAGAGAGACAGGTGAAGAGTCACAAGCCCAATAACTCTCATATCTCCGTCCCACAGTCCAGTATCCTTCATCAGCACTCAGATCGATCCCGCTCCTGTTACTGGATTCTCTGGCCACTCCTAAATCCCACTCAGTTTGATCCTTCACCTGCACCTCAAAGTAAAAACACCTGGAGAATCCGTCCTTCCCGAGAACACCAAGATATTCATCAAACCTGTCTTTTCCCCCATCCTCTGCTTTCAGTCTGTTTCCATATTCCACTTGTTTCCCGTCATGAGACACGATGAGACGTGGATGAGCCGTATCAGCATCCAGAGTCACATTCACTGTTGAAAATATTTAAATATTTAAATATTTGTTATATTTACAGATGAGCATATAACAAAATAAAGAATTATATTTTATAATTAGGAATCATGGTAACTTTAGAACAAGATAATAAATAATAAAAATGTTGCATTAATTGTAAACTAGATTAAAATGTTTGTAAGCAAACGTTGAAGTTGGCTTGAGAAAACCTGACAGAAAGTCTGAAGTAACATAATTGATGAATTCATAACATAATTCATCTTTAGGTCAATAATGAGATCAATCATTTTAATCACAGCTTGAAGAGCAACAAAATCCTAGAAGACTTTACACAGTTTATATTGTATATCCTATAATAAAATATAATGAATAGTATAGACATATATAAATGCACAGTGTATTAATTCATTGTTTTGCAAAAATAATTCAAAAGTAATTAATATTTTAATAAAGGATATAAACAAATTCACCTTTGGGGAAAATAATCTTCTGAATTTGTAAAAGTTGATCACGTTCTAAAGAAAATTCAGAAATAGAGGAGAAAATAACATTAGATCTGTACAGCAGAATCAAACTTTACTGCATTATTTTCCTGTTATCTCTGTAAAGCTGCAGTGAAACAATCTGTATTGTAAAAAGCACTATATAAATAAAGATGATTTGACTTGACATTGAAATTACAAACAAATTACAATCATGAGTTGTGTTTATAAGTACATCAGTGACTGAATAAATATACATTATAAACAACTGATAACCATTTATATGACCCAATATATACACAAAACTAAATGAATACACACATGTAGATATTTTATGACTGTAAACAGACTTTAAATGAGCAATTCATTAATAACTTAATAAAGACAGATTCACCATGTTGTATTTTCCTGTGCTCATCCGGTAGTTGATCGAGTGCTGAAGAAAATTCAGGATATAAAGAAGAGAAAACAGCATTAAATATATAGCTTATATACATACATTTTATAGTATTATTATACATACTTTCATAGTGTTTGAGACAAAGACATTTTCCTCAGAACTTCACATCATCAATGAACATGATGCCAATATCTGTCTTACACTGTCAACACTTTACTTAACTTAT
Source organism: Abramis brama (assembly GCF_963993115.1). Lineage (NCBI taxonomy): Eukaryota > Metazoa > Chordata > Actinopteri > Cypriniformes > Leuciscidae > Abramis > Abramis brama. Next base: position 42,794,346 of record NC_139963.1, on the reverse strand, counting down.
TTTTACATGGACTCAGTTACTGCTGTTTACTTTTTTGTCTGAAAATTTTTGTTATTTGAACTTTTGTTTATACATAAATATGAAAGTATTTGTAAATAACTAAGTAAAGTGAACTTAATTTTAAGTTTTCTATACCAAAGTTCATGTTCATTTCACCTTATTTGGATTATTTTCTTAGTTCAACCAAATAAATATTTTATTTCAGTTGTTTTTTATTTAAATTGTAAATTATTATTTTATTTCAAATGTTTCAGTTGACAACTTTTTTATTACCATTTAAATTCATTTCTATGGCAAATAATAAGCGATCTGATCAGCCACTGAAACATACAGTATAAACTGCGAATCAAATCAAATGAATTAAATCTCTCAAGAAGTGTATAAAAGCTGTTTCTGAGATTTATCAGAGACTGAGCTCTATGTTGATTTTTTCTATTGAAAACTACTGTATCATTTAGGATCACACAGCTGAACTGGTTTAGCTAAAAAAAAAAAAAAAGAAGCATTTTTACAGTACAGTGTCTCAACCTCTTTTCTACTGCATTTGCTTTGAAACAGTGATTTAAACCGTAATTTAAATAATAAGCAATTGAATGTAAAGCAGACAAACATCTGCTGATCTACTGTACTTTATCAGTGTGTTCTCAATTCAACACTATTGCAATTGGTGAAAAAGAATTCATTAAAAAAAGTCAAGGGTCAAGTGCTCTACAGCAAACAATAATCACCATAATCGTGACTTCCGACGAAACATTTTCAATAAAAAAAAAAAAAATCAGCATTACTGTAAAAATCTTTCACTGTAAATGTGCAGTAATGAACTGGCTGCAGCTTCTCATGCAAAGTAAAGCAGTTTTTACCTAAGACAATTGTTGCGTAAAATATTGCCAGCACAACTGCACTAAAACACGATTTAACTCATTTCATTTGCAGAAACTGACAGCCTTAAATTGGCCAATTACCATTTAAGTTATTTATAGTGTGCTAGTTATGTGAGCATATTACTGCCGTGAAGTGAAACAAATTAAACAAAAACATTAAAACAAGAAACATCAATTTAACTCTCTTTCAGATAACTGCTAACAACTGCACACATGCATGAACTATAATTAGCGAACAGCTTATCACTGCGTCAGCAACTACACAGTTACTGGTTTAAATAAAGCAACAGCAGAATAACATCAGTGTTTTATGATCTTCTGCTGGACTGAAGCACAGACTCTACTCTTAAACACAATGACCCACAAAACTCAGACAACAGAAACCCTTTCAATCCCAACAGAACATTAATGAGTAAATGAGATAAAGTTCTGTAACAAGCAGAATCACTGAAGGAAAGAGAAACAAGAACAGAAAAAGAGAAGAGATGAACAGAAACACAAGAACTACAACTGACTTCCAGCCATTACACATCATTACATTTATTACATTTATTACCAACCAGTTTGACTTTATTTCTGTTTTACGTCAGAAGCTCTTATTGAGAAAAAGCAGAGGTTTAAATACTGACTTTTAATTGAAAATGTTTAGTTCAGCTTGTGACCCTTGACTTTAACATCATGTTTCTCTCTGGCTGCTTTAACTGTGTGTTTATAAGGGACTTTATGAAAAGAGAGAAAATGTGATCAGTGAATGATGATTGTTATGTATTGATAATGACATAATCATCTTGTGGTCTTTTGATTCATTGTTGATGTCTGTCTCTAAGTGATGCAGATGTTCATAACTAGAAATGAAAAACTATCCCCAGGCTGCCTTATTTATTTACATAAAATATATAAAATATCGAGAAAACAAGAGCGTTGGATGAGTCTCTTGATCTCATCCAGTGTTCAATCCTTTATGAGTGTTACATTATTAACACACTTAAACTTTACATTACCACCAGTGTTAAACTACAGTAAGAGTTCCAACAGCAATCAGTTATAATGAAGATTTTAAAAACACATCATGCACAAAAACAGAGTTATAACATCCCTTAGACTTAGATATCACTGACATCAAAAATCAGCCGATGAATCTCAACAATAGTGACAATCAAACAAATAATAATACTCTGAACATCACAAAACAAGTTACAGAAAAAGTCAACAAGAAAATTAGCAAAAAAACAAGCAAAGACAGAAAATGGTAAGACCATTCAGCTGTATAATTTATTCATGCTGCAATGCATGCTGGGAGTTTTGTACTATGCTGGCACCCAGCATAGTTTGCAACATGAAACTATTGATTGTCACCATTGTTGAGATTCATGTGCTGATTGTTGATGTCTGTGTGTGTTTAAGTGATGCAGATGTTCATGAATAGAAATGAAAAACGATCCCCAGTCTGCCTTATTTATTTACATAAAACATAAAATAGCAAGAAAACAAGAACTTTACCTCTCTTTTTATGAACGAACGCAGCTATCAGTATTCCAGCAATCACAATAAGAACAACAAAAACTGAAATCAGGATGACTGACGTCCTCCAAGAATTAAACATATTATCTGCAAAACAATACAGTAAATAAACACATTGTGTAAATAAAACATATTTTTACAAGTGTTTACATGTTCAGTTCTGAATGACGATCAATAATGTTGATACAAAACTGTATTATAAACATAATGCTGCCATTACCTATAGCTTTACATAATAAGCTGATAATCATTCATTCTTTTTACTGCATAAAAAATGTCATGTGAACATGACAGAGAGTAACAGAAGTATCAGTTCTTACTTGTGGTGTTAATCAGTGTCTCCAGCATGTGATGCTTCAGTTTGACTCTGCAGTGAATCTTGTCGTCACTGTGATAAACAATGATGGTGTGTTTGACACTGAATCCGTCTGTGTTTCTGTGTGTCTCTGTAGTTTCTGAACTCAAACTGACTCCTTCACTGTCCAGCCACTCAAGATCAGGTTCAGGATTCCAACCTTCAGATTCACACTGTAGATGAAGCCCTCCTGAACGATCAAACCCATCTACAGTGATCACTGGAGGGCGTCCTACAGCTACAGATCAACAAGAACATTCTGTTGTTATTCTGAAAAGTTAGTTTGTTCAGTGAAAAGAGCATGCTAGTTCTCACTTCCTCACCTTCAACTCTGACATCAACAGTCGCGTCATCATATCGGGATTTAGACTGAATAAAACACTTATAACGTCCTTCATCAGAGACTCGGACTGCTGAGAGTTTGAGTGATGCGTTTCCTCTCTGTAGTTCTTGATGGCTCAGTTTTGTTCTTCCTCTGTAGGACTGAATCTGATCTGTGTTTCTGTCTTCATGATCATCATAGAGATGCACTAGTGGTGAGTCTTTCAGATCAAGTCTAAACCACTCCACTCTCATGTCCACAACACTGATGTTGGGTTTGACTGAACAGGGCAGAGTCACATCTTCACCAGCTACAGCAAATACAGGATCTGCAGGTCCCACTACTGTATACTGCTCTGTTACAAGAGAAAGAGAGCAGATCTGAACTACACATCCTAAAGGGTTTTACTCTAATGTTGTTCCAGACGAACAGTAATGTGCAATAAATATAAAGTATTATTCACAATGATGGATAAATTACCTGATCTTGAATCTGTAATTCCACTAACAAGCAGGAGAGTCAAACAAATGAACTTCATCTCTGAGACACAGATGCTAAAAATAAAATATGAAAAAAGAGAAAACATTACAGAAAACTGTGTCAGCATTTTTGCCTGAGAATAAAACTTACACTTAACTTTCTGTCCAAAAGTAAGATAAACATTTACAATCACTTTCTGCTCAAAGAAATCCGGTTAAACCGGGTCAAGACAAAGCAGAATACAAATATGCAACATGTATCTACATGTAGCACTTATAAATACATATTGTAACAATGAGGTAAGGACGAAGCGGAGAGAGAATCCACATGCAAGAACTACTTTAATAAGACAAACAGGAAATCCAGGGCAAACAACGAGACTCAGGACAGGAACATGGTACAGTTAACAGCAACAAGCAACAGCTACAACAACCAACAAACAACAACTCAAGCACAGAGGTTTAAATACACAGGCAAACAAGCTAAACAAGATAACAAGGGGCGTGTTTAATCAGAAACACCTGGGAGACTAATAAACAAAAAACTACAAAGGACTACAAAACATGGCACAGAACAGGAAATAACCGAAGTCCACACAAGACAAGGGGAACACAAGACAGGAATCATGACACATATAAACACATGTTGAAGGTTGTTGAATCAGGATTTCTTTTTCAAAAATGCAAATATATCTATAAATGTGATTCTAAAACCTTTCATTTATTTACAAGATTAAGTATTATATGCATTAAACTTGTTGAACGCTAACATGGTCCTCAAGTCACACTCGTTCAAGACTTCAGGTAAATGTGTTTCTGAATCTTCCATGACTTACCTTCAACTCAACATTCACTGTGTTCTCAAGAGTGTCTTAATAAATTGTGTCCATATGAAAGTTTGTACGATCGTGAGGAGATCCTTCCTGGGCTGGTTTAGTTTCACTTTCTCTTGTAACACCGGAACAGACACAGTCCCTCCCATCATTCAGGCTGATAACCCTGCTGTAGTTTCTTCTGTCACAGACTGACACTCCTCACTTTAATCTGATTTAAAATATATGACAGACATGTTAATTAAAAGAAAATGCAAACACAAATGTGGATGATGACACACTGCATCCACAAATATAGAGGGAACTGTGACCCCACTACTGACAATACCAGAAATAAATGTCAAAAGACAGTTTATCACATATAATATTTATTCTTCAAAATAAAAAACATCAAAACCATCATTATATAATATAAAGCTCATATAACTATATTTAATGTAAATTAAAAATAAAATGAATAAGTTTAGATAGATACAAAGTATCACGAAGTTTTATACATTCATCCAAATTAATCGAGCTAAAGTCATTCGTTTACAAATCGTCACAAAAGTTTAGTGTATTTATTTTACTAGTTTGCTGAGGACAGTCTTTCTTTCTCATCACATAAAAAAAAAACTTAAAGGTGAGCTTAAGTCATTTATTCCTCATTGAAAGGTTTTGTTTAACATCATGTAGGTCTACTCTCACATTGACTCATATCAGTGTATTGTTACTAATTACTAACTATTAGTACTAATTGACTAATTGTTTATATTTTCAAAAAAAAAATCATGACTGATTAGAACAGAGCATTTCTACAATGGCTTTGGCCCTATTCGGATGGGATTAGTTTTACAAGGGTGGACGGAGTAATGTAATTTTACCACAAGATGTCTGTAATGGCCAATTCGCACGGGATAAGAGATCCCGTTAGAGAGATGAGAGAAGTGGGAGGGGTAACTCGATTTGCATCATCGCCTTCACCCTCCTGTCAGCAAGTGTGTATTAAGTTGCTTCCTGGGGCCTGTTTCAATAAGGAGGTTCAACCAACTCTGAGTTAAAACTTGAACTCTGAGTTGACTTACCCTGAGATGGGAAACTCTGAGTTTTTGGTTTCAGAACAGCTGAAATTAGTTAGTTCAATCAACTCTGAGTTAACTGACTCTGAGTTAAGCGCGTGCACCACAACTATAAAAAGCCATTATCAATGGAGCGCAGATATTATGAGTCACCATGGCAACAGCGCCAGACAAAAAGAGGTCTTCATATTTCTTCACATTTTAATTACTGTTATACAGTGATGGGTGTAATTAATTACCAAGTAATCTAAATACTGTAATTTAATTAAAGGGATTACTCTTAATTCTTCTGTAATTTAAAGTTAAATCTGATGTAATTGTATTAGACTATAGAACAATTCTGTATAGGCTATTTAAAATACATTTTTAAAAGGTATATTTTTAATGTAACCTTCTCCCTCTACACAGTTTGGTCAATTCAAGAATAAATCATGCAATTGTATATTGTTTATTTGAAAGCATTAAAAGTGCTGTTTCTTGTCTCTCCTTGTATTGTTCAAGTGCTTAAGGTTGACATGGGATTTAGTAATTAGTAATAAGTAGACCAATAATTTCTAAAGATAGTCATTTACATTAATCTAATTACACTGTTGAAGATGTCATTTGTAGTTAGTAATACAAGTAACTTGCCCAACTGTTATAATATCAGAGGTGAAACTGGAAGAACAGTATGTTATTCAACCTAATTTTAATTTTCATTTATTGTAATCCTGCAGGCATTAAAGAACATGGCAGCAGCTGAAATTTAAATATAAACACATAATTCAGTCAAGTAAGGCTTGAGCATAGTATGGGTGCAGGCTACCTGACTTTACAAACATGTGACATATTAAATAACTAAAGCATCCAGTGTCTAGCAGTGCAGCAGCATTTACGGCTGAGGGAATTCCTGGAGGGACTTCAGAGCCAGTCCCAAAGATCCAAGGGCCTTCATAAAATGTAAGAGGTTTACATATGTGCTATTTTTTATATAGGCTATTTTTGAAATTTCCATTTATTTTACTTTGGGTTAGGATTTTTGTTGGTCCCAACAGATTCTGATGGTAATATCTGTCTTTTGGAGCCTCCTGTCCCAACAGAACCCCAGGCAGTTGTAAGTCGCCTACTCAATACACCAGAAATTATGACAAATAGTGTTATAAAGTGTACTCAACCAAATGCCACAGAGAGGCCTACAGAGGTAATGTTAATATTATGTGTCTACACATCAAACAATCTACACATTCACATTTTTTCACATTTTTATGTGGAGTAGCCTATAGAATCTAAGTTTAAATCTAAGTATAAACGGGTATTCTTATCTCTCCCTCCGCCCCCAGAGTGTGGAAGAACAGCAGGAGGACGGTCCATCGACTTCTGTTGCACAGATGAACAGTTCAGTGATTTTCAGTAAATGCCACAGTTTAATTCTGTAGAATTTGTTTAGAACTACATTATGTAACTCTAATCTACTACTGTGTTTTCAGTTGCCAGTTAAGGAGTTATATAGACTTCATCTTATTTAAAAAAAAAAAGCAATATTTTATTTATTAATAAAAGATTAATTTTATTAATAAAAATGTACTGAAAGAATGAATGAGGTGTTTAAACACCACTTCCTCTTTAAAAAAAGGGGAGGAGACTGATAGAAACTCTGGGTTTACTGAAGAAAACCTGCTCCCGACCAGGTTAGGTTCACAGAGTAAGTTACCATCAGGGACGTGCGGTCAGGGTAGGCAGGGTAGGCAGTGCCTCACCAAAGGAAATGTTGACATTACATTTATTAATTCCAAGAACTTTATTAATTCACCACATTATGATTTATTTTATTCCAAATATTAATTTTTGTAACAAAAATTCTCAGGAATACACATATAATATACTAATTTTGCCATTGTTTGCTCCTAAAACCATTGTTTCATGCAGGAAATTCAAGGCCATGGCCATTGAGGCAGAGGTTAGCAGTGCCTCTTTGGTCCATAGAACCAGAGAATGTCTAATAGGAAGAGAATTGGCACTCTCTGCTTACTTCCGGTTTCTGGACTGGCTGCAGTAACACGTCTCTGTCCATGCGGGGGCGCTCGCAGGCGAGTGCAGAATGAATGGAGGTCTATGGCGAAAAACCATCAAAATCCACTTTTCTCAGGATATAATTTTTTGTCTAGTAATTTGAATGTTGTATTCGAAAGGAGATGCAAAGAAATTACACATTGCTGGGTGTTAGATTTTTTAGAGTCACTTATTTGGTTTAAAAAGTCTTTTAAAATGTCAATGACGTCAGAATGCTGACGTCATTAGCAGAATGCTAGCGTGTTATGGGCAACAACAACTCAACTTGTAAGAAATCGAAAAGAAATAAGTACTCGTTCATTCAACTTTCGACCTATAACACATGTTGAACTTGCAAAACCTACAATAAAATCTGAGATTTCTCAACGGCAATCGGGTGAAAGAGACACATTTAGCCGTCTAGCCCCATAGACTCCCATTCAGTCTGCACTCGCCCGCGATCACCTCCAGTGGAATTCTAATGGAACTGCAACCAAGATCGATACAATGGGGCTAATACAGGCGGTCAGGGTTTCATATTATTTTGAAGGTACCCCCGTGAGCCGCCATTGGCTAACAAGCCTTCACCTGCTGTTAGCATCCCATTGACTCCCATTCATTTTCGCGTCACTTTGACAGCGAATAACTTTACATCTGAGGCGTTTAAAGACTCCATTTGTCCATTGTTTATTTCTAAAGAAACACGACAATGTATAAAAGGCTCCATTACCTTGTATCTTACGTTATGGCCCCGTAGAAGCAGTTTTTGTAAAAGTAGGCTAACGATTGCGTCATAACCACGCGACTCTCTGGAAATTACCGTAGAGACAGGAAGAGAAGCTCGCAATCAATCGGGGGGACGTGGAGGCATAAAGTCCGATAAAGTAAAGGGAGAAGCCCATAGAGAGTCATGACGTTGCTCCTGCTCCTAGCTCATGGACAGCTCCTACTCACACTCTCCGTCTCTGCGAGATTCGGAAGGGAATGATTCCGATTTCGCTTGGCACGGCTACTAGAAAACTTACAACTGTCAGACAGGTTGCTCACGTCACATCCACGCCGTCAAGCTCAGTTTGAGTCTGCGCAGTTCGCTCAGCCATCAGGAAGTGAGTGCTTCTAATTTGCTTCACTTCTCTCTGTTGAAACCTATGGGGTCGCTGTGTCCAGTTTATATACTGTCTATGCATGCGCATGACATCACCATTTACACAAATTAACATTTCTGTTGTTTACACAGAGATGATATGTGATGCTACCGCTTTCAAAAACTTGCACTTTGAAACTCTTTTTCAAAAGTTTGCGTTTTCAGGCCCAAAAATGCTTTTGTCGAGTACAACGTCAATCAAAAATCACAGCCAATCAGAACAGCGTGTGGGCGGAGTCTCGCGGCAAGTGCACAACACCAGAGAGTAATCTTGACGGCACTCGCAAGAAAATGGATAAGTAGCTAACTTACATAATCAAATTCACAAATATTACACCACTTAAAAAATACATACGCTACTGAGTTACTAAAACAATCTTTGTCAAATAATACACTTTTGTTCACAGTTTTAACGTTGTTTCCATTTGTTTAATTTCAAGATCTGAGGTGAATTATATCCATTGTTGCTTTAGCTACAAAGCTGGGAACACTAAATGACATTCAAAGTCACATTAGACGCTTTTAACATTAAATAAAGCACATAAACAGTACCTGAGATTATCATTGCCACGCTTTGTGGTTGTTGTTCCAGCGCGACGTCGCAGAAAAATAGAAACCGTTTCTAAATTAGAAACGTCGCGTGTCGCCGTCGCGCCTGGTTAGGACAAAAACTCTGATTAACATGGAAAAGATACCTTTTATCGCGTGTCGCGGCGTCGCGTCGCGTGTAGTTAGGACACGGTGTCAGGCAGGCTGCTCACGTCACATCCACGTCGTCAAGCTCAGTTTGAGTCTGCGCAGTACGCTCGGCAATCAGGAAGTGACTGCTTCTAATGTGCTTCAACTTCTCTCCGTTGAAACCTATGGGGTCGCTGTGTCCAGTTTATATACTGTCTATGGGCTAATAGGAAGTGCCAAGGCTCTCCGTAGACGGGCTCTGATAGAACGTAGTTTACGTAGGTTTGCGCATGCGCAGTCAGTTCTCATGCTGTCTTGAATTATCAACATTGAGGCAGAGACCGAGCTTGCTTCATGTCACGTGATCCACTCACTCTCACTCAATCCGCGCTTCCCGATCTAGCGGCGCCTAGCGTTGGCTGTCAACAGGCCCGGGGTGGGTATGGAGAATTCCCGGTGGGCCGCTTCACTTTTGGGCCGGTCGAGGATTTTTTTTTCCACATTTGTCACGTTAGTTACATTAGGCTACACACGTTCCGCATTCTGACACCGCAGCGCGCAGCCTCTGCATAGGTTGTACCATGTGAGGGAGTTCTCCCCTCCCCTCCTATAGAGTTGGTTTGGTCCATAGCCCGTCTTTTCCAAAACGTTTTCTCAGGAAGGCTACCGCGGCACCGCCGGCGCCTACCGATAGCTGGGCCGGCCCGGTAGCTATGCGTCAGGGAGGATGGATGGGAGGAAGAGGCCAGGAGGTATGGAAGCTTGTTTCCGCCACAGAATAAAACATTTTAAAAGATAATTGCGACTTTTTATCTCACAATGAATTCTGTCATTATTTCTCAGAATTGCGTGAAATAAAGTCGCAATTGCGTGTTATAAAGTCAGAATTGCGTGAAATAAAGTCGCAATTGCATGTTATAAAGTCAGAATTGCAAGATATAAAGTCAGAATTGTGTGAAATAAAGTCGCAATTGCTTCTTATAAAGTCTAAGTGAATTATTATTTAACCTTTACATTATTTGTTGAACCATGGCATTAATACAAACTACACAATAGGCTGCTTGTCGGTTCGCTGACACCGCGCCGCCTCCCTCTTACTGTGTCCTGCACAAAACATTTGTTTGTTGTACAAGTCATAAGATAGATGTGTCCATTCATTTGATTATTAGATTTGATTGTGCATTAGCCTCACATATGACTGACTTTGCTGTATGCAGGCAGCGATGTGATGATGCCTGATATGAACTTGGGTTGCTACATTAACTGAATGAATATATGCCACATTGATAGGTCACAGCCTACCCATGACAAGATTTCACCGCACGTTACTGGTTACCATGGTAACTGACTCGGAGTATAACCCAGCCAGCACAGCCATGTGGGGCCCAAATGGGTTTGACCTGGGCTATCTAACTGGGACCCAGCCAGTTTTGTCCTCGGTTTCCATGTAGGCCCCACATGGGTTTGCCCAGATGAAGTGAACACTGCTTAGTGTGCACAGTACAGGCTGTTTAATGTAACACTGAATCAGTGTTGGAGGTAATGAGATAATTAAGTGATTGAATAATGATTAACCTGCTGTTAACAAGCAGAATCACTGAAGGAAAGAGAAACACAAGAACTAGGCCTACTTCCAGCCACTGCCTTGGATGAAATCAACTGAAGATAAAATACATTACATCTCTCAAGATCTGATTAAACAACTTCACAAACAGCATTACCAGCTTCACTTATTAGTAACTAGACTGACTTTATTTCTGTCAGACGTCTACAGAAGTTCTTATTGAGAATTAACAGAGGTTTAGATGTTGATTACTTATTTGAAAGTAATAGTTTGATTTGATGTTACCATTGTGGCGATCAGTGTGTGCTTTAGTCAGGCTCTTGACTTTTTAACATTAGTTTTTCTCAGGCAGCTGTGTCTGCTTGTTATGGCGAGAACAGCAAGAGAAAATATAATCAGATGCTGTAAGCTGATTGATGATAAGAGTATAATCATCATGTAGTGGCTTAGCTCATTGATTATGTGTGAGGTTTATACAGGTAGTATGTCATTCATTTTGTTTTATTGTTGTGATTCTACAGCAAGAGAATAATAGAATTTAATCAGAACGTCAAATGATTTTTAACACACCATTTACATATTTTGGGCTCCTGTAAGATTTACTTGCACACAGATATCAAGAATCAGCATATGAATCTCAACAATGGTGACATGCTTCATGGTGCAATGCATTCTGGGAGCTATGGATAAGTTTCATATGATGCACTCAGAATTAGGGCTGGGCGATTTAAATCGCGATATTGTTATGCGCATCTCGTCAGTAAAGCCGGTTCCTTGATTAGTAGTAAATCACCATCACCTGCTTTCAGATGAAGCTGCATTTAGGGCTGAGGAGATAATTAAGTGATTAATTTAGTGATGATTGAGCATTATTGAAGACACCTGATGTTAACAAGCAGAATCACTGAAGGAGAAAATCACAAATTGTAAGTTACCATTAAGGTGATGGGTGTTTGCTTTAGTTGGGCTCTAGACCATTATATGTTTACTTTAATATTTACTTTTGTTTGTCTGCTGTTATTGATTTATAACAGTTAAATGAACAAAGTAAAATGTTGTCTTATAGTGTTGGTTATGTTTTGACATAATCATGCTGTGATCTGAAAAAGGAAACTTATTGAGATAGTTTAGCTTAACTTGTTAGCAGCAGTTCAGTGATTCTTCAGCCTATGATTATAAGTAGGCTACTTTACTTATAATTCAAAATATTTAATGAACATTGTTCTGATCAAAAGACATTCAGATAAATTCATTTAAAACACAGACATCAATAATCAGCCTGTGAATCTCAACAATGGTGACAATAATAAAGCATGTTGCAGTGGCTGCCACCAATCACAACTCATTAATGGCTCCCATCATGCATTGCGGTATGAATAAATTATGATCTGAATTGTCTATGTAATTTACTTTTCCTAATTGAATATTCTGCTCCTCACCATTGTTGAGATGCATAGACTGAATCTTGACATCTGTGTGTGCCTAAAAGAATGATTTTTTTTTTTTTGTTAAAAAACAACTTTTAAGAAATCCTTTATATTATATCAAAAATTCTGGGCATCGAAGTCAGAAAGAAGGATTTTAATGAGTTCAGTGATCAAGTTCAAATGATGATTGTCATAACATAACCAACACCATCAGATCACTTTTTTCTTTGTTCAACTGGTGATTATAATTCAGAAACAACAGACAAACAAAATCTAAAGTTAATAATATATGGGTCAAGAGTCCAACTAAAGCAACCATTGATCGTCATAACGGTGGCTTACAATTTGTGATTTTCTCCTTCAGTGATTCTGCTTGTTATCATCAGGTGTCTTCAATAATGTTCAATCATCACTAAATTAATTACTTAATTATCTCATTAACTTAAACACTCTTGAGTGTGGACTCATACACTCCCAGGAGTATTAATTTAACACTGGAGTTTTTTGCTGTGTACAAAGAGCCGTAGTTAACTGACAAGCTGAGCCATATCGCATTAATTATCGCTGGCGATACGTCCGCGATATTAATGTGATATGGCTCAGCTTGTCAGTTAACTACGGTTCTTTGTAGTAAATGCCGATCCATCTGAAAGCAGGTGATGGCGATGTACTACTAATCAAGGAACCGGCTTTACTGACGAGATGCGCATAACAATATCGCGATTTAAATCGCCCAGCCCTACTCAGAATGCATTGCAGCATGAAGCATGTCACCATTGTTGAGATTCATATGCTGATTCTTGATGTCTGTGTGCAAGTAGAACTTTCGGTAGTCTAACATGTGTAAATGGGGTTTTAAAAATCATTTGATGTTCTGATTAAACTGTGCTGGATCTCTTGCTGTAGAATCACAACAATAAAACAAAATGAATGACATACTACCTGTATAAACCTCACACATAATATCAGTGAGTTAAGCCACTACATGACGATGACTATATTCTTATCATCAATCAGCTTACAGCATCTGATTATATTTTCTCTCACCATAACAAGCAGACACAGCTGCCTGAGAAAAACTAATGTTTAAAAAGTCAAGAGCCTGACTAAAGCACACACTGATCGCCACAATGGTAACATCAAATCAAACTATTACTTTCAAATAAGTAATCAACATCTAAACCTCTGTTAATTCTCAATAAGAACTTCTGTAGACGTCTGGCAGAAATAAAGTCAGTCTGGTTAGTAATACATGAAGCTGGTAATGCTGTTTGTGGAGTTGTTTAATCAGATCTTGAGAGATGTAATGTATTTTATCTTCAGTTGATTTCATCCAAGGCAGTGGCTGGAAGTAGGCCTAGTTCTTGTGTTTCTCTTTCCTTCAGTGATTCTGCTTGTTAACAGCAGGTTAATCATTATTCAATCACTTAATTATCTCATTACCTCCAACACTGATTCAGTGTTACATTAAACAGCCTGTAGTGTGCACACTAAGCAGTGTTCATTTCATCTGGGCAAACCCATGTGGGGCCTACATGGAAACCGAGGACAAAACTGGCTGGGTCCCAGTTAGATAGCCCAGGTCAAACCCATTTGGGCCCCACATGGCTGTGCTGGCTGGGAAGTTACCTCTCTTTCTGAAACAGGCTTGACTTACTCTGCTTTCTCAGGTTTGACATACCTCCCATTCTGAAACAGAAAACTCAGAGTTTCCCTCATTTCAGGGTTAACATACTCAGAGTTTTCACTTAACCTCCTTTCTGAAACAGGCCCCTGATATCACGTGTGCAAACAACCTATATTTATATAAAACAGTTATGTCCGGTTGAACGATGTATTAATTTACTTAAGACTGGATTGTGTTGTCAATAGGCTTAACGCTAAAACCAACTTAAAGAGCTCTGACCTGTACCATCTGACTGGTGTAGATTCATTTCAGTGTTGATTGTTGATATTAGAAACGCATTTGAGTCAGGAACTGCTCAGAGTATAACGTCACAGATTACCATCTCTTCCAAATCACACTAGTTATGGCGTGAACGCAGCATAAGCTTGTTGTTTTAGTTCAGGAGGAACTGTAAAAGGCGGCTGCTGTTTCGGTTGCGGCGCCCTGTGACTGACGTCTGTCTAACTCTTCATGAAACGCGCTGATGACGAGTGATGTCTGCACGAGCAGGTGCGCAAATGTAAATATACATATGTTGACTGGCAGGTATGACATCGTATCATTGCATTTTATGGTCCTACGCCTTCCTACAAAGACGATATAAATATACATATAAATACATTTAGAACACTAAACTTAGTGATTGCCATCAGGATGTGAAGAGACTTTCAACCAGCATAAAAAATTAAAAAAAATCTGGACCAAATCACCTACCCTGCCTTTAACTAACGTCGTTAAGTAACAAGATCCTGTAGTAAAGTGTTACCAGGAATCCTATTAAACTTCTCATTCCAGTGTGATGTCACTGTTTACATCGCCTTCATGTGAGGCAAGTTGAGGCCAGTTCTTGGGAGAAAAGACTTTTTTTTTTCTTTTTTTTCTTTTGTGTGTGTGTCTGGAATTTTTATTGCAATATATCTTGACCTCGTTTAAAATGACACATCTAAAGCCAGTCATATATAGTCATGTTAATTACACATGCACCTTGAATATCACTTGAAACGAATGAGATTAAATTAAGTGAATTGTTACTAGTAAAGTATGTAAACCGTGACCTCTAGTGGTCAATGATGATGTGTATTTACATTCTCTCACGTTATTCATAAAGATTTAAGATTACTGGAGTAAAAATGCTAAGTTTAGCTGAACGTTAAAGTCTCTTAATAACACTAACTGAATCATTTGTAATTTCCTTTCTCTGCTGTCTGTCTCACATTATCAGTGATCAAGGCTAGTAGAATTATTCACTCGTAGCCTACATCTCTACTATCTTTGCAGTTAATAGGATTGAATCCTCTGTTTGAAATGATCAAAAGTAGTCAGTTCTATTTGTGTTTGTTCTCCAAAGACTAACATTTATTGTGTTGTCTCCCTGCCAGCAATCGATTAATGTGTGCTTGTCTTTCGACCTCACTTCACTTTTGGGACAGAATAGCTGAAACAAAAATGTCCCCTGAAGTTAAAATAAAATCTGACAAAATATTCTTTCTAGAGAATAAAAATAATTTAAACAACAAACTGTTAATTCAGTTCTGTTTTTTGTTTAGCTGTCTTTTTCATATTATGCATTTTTGTGCGTCTATCTTTCATGCCTCTCCAAACAGGAAATGGTGTTAATTAAGAGGTCGTGTTTGTGCACGTGATGAGCAGTAATTACACTGACTGTAATTTGCGGGCCTCTTCTTCCCATGACACAAACACACGCGCGCGCCTCATCTGCACATATATACTGTGACTGGTCGCTTGACTTTGACCTGTCAGGTGAATGACCGCGCGCGCGTGTATGTTTGTAACGGTCCGGGGGTTAAAAGTATCGGACCGCTCTTAAGTTTAAAGCGCTGCTCGGTGAAGTTTTGAGAAGGGTTTGACCCATAGACTGTAAAAAATATGGACAAAGCGTCTGTGACGTCACCCATAGACTTTCTGAAGAACGGGTTTGAAGCCGTTTATGGGGGGTATGGGCGGCGCCATCTTGGAAAATCTTGGGAAATCCTAACCCCGCCCACCTTCTGACGCAGCGCGCGTCACTCAACTAGCTCTGCTTATCTCCGTGTATATTTTAGGCAACGAAATATGTTATAAAACACCAAACTAACTCTTTTCGTTTTCATTTAAAGAAATCTTAAACATTATAGCCACATAAATGTTATTCACTGCACATAACGTTTGCCTATTTATAACAAAACGAAATATAAAACACAAACCTGCCTCTTTTCGTTTTAAATATAATATAAAAATATTTAAAATTTTAATATGGTCCAGGCAATATGTGTATTTGTACTAAACAACAGATGTTGCAGTAAACAACATTACAGATCATATTCGTTGTATTAAAATTACAAAACTCAACCCAGTCTCTTTTTGTTAAATTTCAGTTTTATCAATATAAAAGTATAAGTAAAAGGTAAAGTTACAAGAAGCTATACAAATAAAGCAAACAATTCAGTCAAACATAAAAAGTCAGCGCTCGATCTAGTCTAACCATACAACGGTACAGTTAAATAGCTTATAAAGTTATGAAACTTACTCAGCCAAAACGATTGCCCAGGGAACAAATTATAGATTTACGTTACGAGACCAAAGATCGCCCGTTAGATATACACAAGACGAATCATATTTAACCACTACAGAGACGCCAGAGACCGCGGCACCTCAGAACGTCTAGCCGAGGAAAGGCTGTTCCAGGCGGGGTACATCGCGCTGAGCGCCCGGTCATCGCTGGATCTCACAACTGGATAAAATTTTCATAAATCTTTAAATAAACCACAGATTTGAGCTTTAAACAACTACATTCTCGCCTGAAAACTTCTTAAAACTACATTTCACGATACAGAAACAGTAGTATTATATGTCAACTGTATTAAAAAATGGCGCTTCTTGTTGTCATTCTCCGTGGCGCTGCCCTGTCAGCTGTCAATCAAGCTGTCAATCAAAGTTAACCACGCCCTTATTGTCATACATTTTATATCTAAATACGATCTAAACTAACGAGTTAGAAAAAAATTCACCCCCCTCACAGTTGTCAGGCACTCGGAAGCTATCGAAAAATACAATAAAAGTCCATGGGACCAACCTGTAAAAACATGAATTTATGCTGTGAAAACGGACATTTTAACATGGGGGCTATGGACATTTGCTCCCTTTTGGGACCTGCCCCTAGCGGATTTTCGATGTATTGCAGTTTTTCGCACTGTCATTTTTCAGATCAGAATGTTGCCGCTTGGTTTGACCTGGAAATGTATGGCAAGCCAAGAGGCTCAGAAATACGCCATAGGCTAATCGCGTTTAAAGCCAAACGCCGTCAAATACGGCGTTTTAAACCGTATTGGACGCCGTAAAATACGCCGTTGTAATTACAAACGCCGTAAAAGACGCGCGAAATACGTCAATGACGCCGTATTTGACGGCGTTTTAGTGTGCATGGAAAGCGCCGCTTTTTACGCCGTTCATCTCGCCATATGACGCCGTAAAAAACGCCGTTTTGGTTGCACAGAGCGCGTGCTATTTTATGGCGTTTTGCTTATAGTATAATGAGACACGCCCGCTGATTTCCACAGCCAGTAAGTTTGAACTGTTCTCTCCCAATCAATGATGAACTGAGTCAGACCAGACGAATTCAGCACGGATCATTTGTGGTAATCCGATCGTATGCTCCCAATGAACATGGGTGACACATGACTTGCACGCTTGTTGTGCTAGTTGAGATTGCTGCTAGCCTCAATCGTTTCACTCAGGAGAAAAATGTCAAAAAGACAGCAAAGTTTGCTTAACTTTTTCAAATACGCTGGCCAGTCAGATCCCAAACAATCAAAAATCGTTTCCGCTGATCAAGAATGTGGAGACCATGGTGGACACAGCAGTAGTATCGACATAATATCTCGTTATTTCGACATAATAAGGGGACATTCTAATCTGCAATAAGCCACATTAAGCGTTCTTATAATGGTTTTCTATGGGGGGAAATACTTAACGTGTAATTGCGTTCTGGGCTCATCTGATTTTTTTTGTACATAGCATAGCCCACTTTGTTATGATTTTAGTATCATAATGATTAATAAATGCACGCACAATTATCCGTGAACTTGATATGAACAAATGCCTTTCAACTTGTGTGTGCAAAATTCAGGATTAAATGAATGTGCAGCAATTTGTACAAATAGAGAGTCTGTAGGCCTGGCCTACTATACTGTTGTAGCCATTAAATAAGCGCATTTAGTTTCATATTTGTTAAAATATTATGTTATTTTTTTCCATTTATGTTGATTTATGAAAAGTGAACAGCACGAGTAAGATAGGATGTGCAGTATGAGACATGGAGTGGTTCAGACATGATTTTGACCACTTCATTAAGTTTTGTTTTGTAGAAAGCCTTTCTTTAAAGTGAATTTCGTTTTGTATAAATTGTATCTTAATTTTAATGAATAAGAAGCAAATCTAACGGACAATATAATCATGGAGGCGCCCACGCGATCACTTGCACGTTAACTGGAGCGCATCTCATCCTAACTTAACGAAATGCCTCACACAGACATGAGAAATACATCAAATACACAAAGCTTGAAATGTCTTTAAACGAAATAATTCAAAATTCAAAAAAGAAAAGAAAAGAAAAAGGCTACTATCTGATTATGTTATCTATTATGTCATTTCTCTATAGGCGCGTTCACTACGAATATGGCGATCGTCAACTTCATCTTTAAAACAGACAGTCAGAAAACATAGTTTATTAATACAAATCTTTTTAAGCACTGTCACAAAACCAGTTGAGAAACATTGTATCAAAATTATGGATAGAGTATACAGTTATGAATGTTATCCTGTTTTTTCTCCGTTCACAGAAGCACAGGTGAATACGATGATAAATCCCCCTATTCTGTTGCTGCTATTTTACATGCAGGCTAAAACTAAAAAATGTTTTTGGTATTTTTAATGGGTCACAGTCACTTGTTCATTCTAATTTAATTTTAATTTAACATAATCTTGTCGGTTAATGAATGGAAGATCGCGTCGGTTGAAGGTGGCAGGAAAAAAAAACCCCGAAATGAATCCAGTTTGTTGATAAAAAAAAAACATTTCTCATTTCCGTTTAGTTGAAGTTTTTTAACTAATAGTTATATTTTCCTTTATTTCAGGTTTATTTCGATTAGCATTTAAATGTTTTTAAAAGTTTTAGTTTTACTTAACTAACTGTCTGGGCAAAACATCGACAGAACTGTCAATTTTCCAACTCTTTCAAGCCACGAATTTTTACAAATATTCACGAATTATTTAATGCCTGTCTGGGACACAATATTAGATCAATCACACTCAATCACACAATCGGGTGCGTTTCCCGAAAGCATCGTTAGCCAACTATGGTCGCAAGTTCCCTCGTTACCAATAGAGTTCAATGGACATTGCGATGAACTTGCGACCATAGTTGGCCAACGATGCTTTCGGGAAACGCACCCCAGGCCAATTAACCTATAGGTTAATTGGCCTGGGGTGCGTTTCCCGAAAGCATCGTTGGCCAACTATGGTCGCAAGTTCATCGCAATGTCCATTGAACTCTATTGGTAACGAGGGAACTCCGCATTTTAGTTGTTTCAATGTAATTTTGTAAGTTTATACAACTTGTGGTTTCTGAATTTGTTAATTCAACTTAACATGTTAAGTTTTCACTGTCTCAACTAGTCTGCAAGTTGACATAACTAGAGTATTTGCCGCCTCAACTTAAAAACATATGCTGAACCAGTAAGGTTAGTTCTCATTTTTTATCGCGAGATGAGATCACGTGAAGCGCGAAACAAACAGGTCTCTCGCCTTGACTCCTTCATCGGCCATTGCTGGAGAGTTTATCGGCAGATGATTTAATTCTTCCACTATCATCAAATATGGTAAGTAAATATTCGTTAATATGATGTAATAACTTGTAAAATGACATATGAAGTAATCATCCATGTATTGTTCAATATCAACGTTTCTAGATCACATTGGACTGTTGCTAATCCAGTTTTACCAGTTTAACGTTACATAGGCTAATATATATATATATATATATATATATATATATATATATATATATATATATATATTAATTATGTGAGAGAGACTGATATATGGATGAATGATAAAATAGCCTAGAGAGCGGGAAAAGCATGTCGTGAAAAATAACGCATTTCTACCATGTTTGTTCACTCTCATGTTCAAGTTATTTGCGCCAAAATCACCAAGTCTAATCACCATTCAGGCAAAGCAGCGTCGACGCGTGAGTACGACAACAACGAGCTGACAAATAATGTAACGTTAATTTAATGTAAAACTGTGTGAGTGGTGCGGCAGGATTATCAGAATCCTCCGGTGTTCGAGATGGACGCTCCATAACTGAAAAGTTGTTGTACAACTGTCTAGTTTTACTTATTAAATGTCGAACTTAAAAGACTGTGGTCAGTTATGTTTAGTTTATTGTGGGAGATTATGTAACTATAGCAACCGCTTAACCATCGCAGTGTTTTCCCCAGAACTAGTGAAATGCTTAGCAGCTAATACTGTCCTAATAAGGTCTTAATAGTAATGTCAATAAATATATATCCACAAATTTGGTGATAAACTATTATTGATCTAGTCTTGATCTTGATTGTGTATGTGTACTCGGTTTATTAAATGTTAGTTGACTTAATTGTTCTTTTCTTTTGCCCTTGACCAATAAAGTGGAGCAGCAAGTTCTGTTTATTCAAGACAACCAATGAACGCATTGTCAGAAGGCACTACAAGCTGAAGCACTGCCATCATGTAAGTAACTGTCTGCTTCCCTGCATCTATAAAGACTGTGTGTGTTCATTTAGAACTGAGTTTGCTCTAAAAAATACATTTGTCCAGGGACCATACACAATCTGTCCGGCTCTGTGCTGCAGCTTTTACGTTGAACTGTGATCTTTATGCTTTCTCAGAGACCTGTGGCATTACAGGCAGACAGGAGAGTTAAAAAAGGATCCTCCAGTATCTGCTATGGAAAAAGAGGTGGCCGGTTCTTTTTTTGTGAGAGACAGGTAAAGTCCTACACTGCTGAAAATGGTGTTTAGATGAATATGTAGATATATTATTTTGCAGTGTTGTTTAACATGCTGCTGTTATGTTTGTGTCATTTAATATTAGTTTAGATCAGTGCAGAATTCAACATGCTAATTTCACTGGACCTGAGCAAGTCCTTTTATGAGGGTCTTGACTGGCATCTACCAAAACTGTTGTGTCTACCGTTCAAGCGCTTTGCTGACATTGCTGAAATGAGGACCATAATGGACAGCCTAGATAAAAATGTAAGTACATATATTTCTACTGTACTTTTTTCATAAACATTATGGGCACTTCCTTTCTTGCCATTTCTGTTGTCGTGCATATTTTTTATTAGTGCTGCAAAATATTGAAGAAAAAAGTAATATGTCATTTGTTAATGCGTATTTAAAATAAATTAAAATTAGTCACCTTCTAGTCAATCATTTTATAATGACATATTAAAGGTGGTATCAGCGATTTCAGGCCCAAACATAAATGATCACATTCATCTAATATTTCCTAACGATCCGCTAGCTGCCCGCCCCATAAGCATGCTGTCAAAAAACCGCGTCTCTCTAGGTAGCCTAGGCTCTGAGATCTGCACACAAAAACAGTTGGTTGACGGCTGCACGCGAAAACCTCACAACACCCGCCCCTGTCGATGATTGGTTGGAACACTATTTATTTTGGTTTTGAGTGATGTTGATACCAACTGTTTTTGTGTGCAGATCTCAGAGCCTAGGCTACCTAGAGAGACGCGGTTTTTTGACGGCATGCTTATGGGGCGGGCAGCTAGCGGATCGTTAGGAAATATTAGATGAATGTGATCATTTATGTTTGGGCCTGAAATCGCTGATACAACCTTTAAGTTTTATCTTTGATAATCAAAATTACATTTTGGAAGAAAAAAGTCCCCTGTGAAATCAATTTCTTTAGGCCTTAAAATATTGTAGCTTGATTGTAACATTTTATAATGCTTCATTTAGTGTACAGATGCAAAATGCCTCCGTTTATTCACAGTGTATAGTATTTGACCTAAGTCTCTCAGTTTAAAGGTTTTTTACAGGATAGTTCATTCAAAAATGAAAGTTCTCTCATCAATTACTCGCCCTCATATTGTTCCAAGCCTGTAAGACCTTTAATCTTCTTCGGAACACTAAATAAGACTTGGTGTACTCATGTTGTGTTTAAGTGGTTGAGCTTCAGTGTTGTATGTGTGAAAGCACATTTTGAAGTTTGTCATTTTTTAATACAGCACACAGATTCCGAAGAAGATATGATCGGGGTATGACTCTAGGAATCATCGCGGTGGTGGAAGATGTGATAGACCCAATTCCATGCAACTCTAGTGATGTGGCCCTTGTAATCGAGGAAGCAGTTGTTCTGCGAGGATTTGGTGACATACAAATGACATTGCTTTATGCTCTCAACATAAACTACCCCAGAAAACACCTCAGATACACTTTCGAGGTGATTCATGAACATTGGAGCTGATACCTGCAGTGCAAGAGTGCACTCTCTTAAAAATACATTGTTGAATTAAAGATGTTGTTGAGGTAAGGTATGTATTTCTACAAAGAGCCTGTGTTTTCATCTGTATTTTTTTGTTTACCCATGTTTTTACAAGTTCTCTGCATCAAGGGCCTGACATCATTTTCATTGTTTAACTTTGTTTCATTTTACTTGGCTAAAACATATATTAAGATTTCATGTGGTTTAAAGTTATTTCACAGTTAAAGAGGTATTATTAATGTGAAAAATCTTAAAGTGTTAGTTTAACCTAAATTAAAATTATTTTGTTAAATGTTAGATCTCATGTTGCTCCAAACCTAAAAGACCTTTGTTTATCTTTGAAACATAAATTAAGATATTTTTTTAAATGAAATCTTTGATCTTTCTGTCCCTCCTTTGACATCCTATTCAACTAATACTTTCAAGGTCCAGAAAAGACATCCTTAAAGTAATCCAAGTGACGTCAGTGGTTTATATATTTGTTTACATGCAGCAGTGTCAGCTTTCGCGTCGACACAAGAATCATGTGCTGCTATGTTCTTGTAAACATTTGATGGAGAAAACTATTTAATAAATAAAATGGAATGAAACACTGACAATGCTTCATAAAACCTAGGTTAAACCACTGGAGTCACTTGGATTACTTTAAGGATGTCTTTTCTGGACCTTGAAAGTGCTAGTTGCTTAGGCTGTCAAAGGAGGGACAGAAAGCTCACCGATTTTATTAAAAAGATCTTCATTTGTCTACCAACAATGGAAAGTATTAACAGGTATTAACAGGTGAGCAACTTTTTTTGTGTGAACTGAGACTTTAAGATTTTTCACATAAATGTACCCCCTTGTGAAATAACTTTAAAACACATGAAATCTTAATATAAGTTTTAGCCAAGTAAAATTTAAAAAAATTAAGCAATGAGAATGCATGTCAGGTCATCAATGCTGAAAACTTGTACAAACATGAAAAAAATCCCACATGAATACACTTTCTATGCATTTTTCAAATACATTTTTATCTTTAAACTTCATGCAATTGTGATATAATTGTATTCTTTTGAATATGTTGTTTATTCTTAACATTTATTGATTTGTAAGGAACAATAAAACCATTTGTATGGAAAAATCTGTTATTTATTTGGTTGAGTGTGCTATATTGCAAGTTGAGAAAATATGCTAAATTAAGTTCAATGAACATACACTTTAGTACAGATAACTTGAAAATGTAAGTTATCGTATTTCAACTAATATTTAGAAGTCCAGGTAACTTGAACATGTAAGTTATTGTATTTCAACTAATCTTTACAAGTCCAGGTAACTTGAAAATGTAAGTTATCGTATTTCAACTAATCTTTACAAGTCCAGGTAACTTGAAAATGTAAGTTATCGTATTTCAACTAATCTTTACAAATCCAGGTAACTTGAAAATGTAAGTTATTGTATTTCAACTAATCTTTACAAGTCCAGGTAACTTGAAATAAGTTGTTGGCTCAACTATTTTAACTATGTCAACTAAACTTTTTAAGTTGAACATACTTAGTAGATTAAGTCAATAAAACTTAACTGAGTCAAAGCAAAAAAATAACTAAAAAATGTAAGTTGAGTGAACAAATTTTTTTTTACAGTGTACAGCTATCGTTGCAAGCATAATTTACATTTCTTTTAAGAATAATGACTCAAATGTGGGAAATAAATAACTAGGCTATGTTATTGTTATTTATTTATTTATTTATTGTCATTTGCTCCCCTTGCACCTTATGTTTTATCTTTTAAAATGACGGAAATTATTTCAAAATTCGAATTTTAAAAACGGCTTTACTCACTGAACCTCTATACCCACAAACGGTTGACTTTTTTCCCCAAGTCGTTTATTTCACTATGAACTGGACGATCGAAAGGGCAAACTAGTTGAATCTTCATTTTACAAAAATATATTGGATATAACGAAATGTAATAATGTTATGTAATGAATATATAATCAATGTAATATTAATAAAACACGAATTTAATTAGCCTACAAAAATCGGAACACTATTATTTCTGGAAGGAGAAGCTTATAGACCAACCAACAAACCTGACACATTTTTTAGAAATAGCAAAAAATACATTCGTCTTATTTTTTTCAAATAGGCCTATTAAAACACAAATTCATAGGGCATTCTATTGGTTATATCAATATTTAGTGTTATTCAACACTTTCCCTTGTTTAATAACTCCTCATATATGAGCATAAGAATTGGATTAAATGATCCGTGCTGAATTCGTCTGGTCTGACTCAGTTCATCATTGATTGGGAGAGAACAGTTCAAACTTACTGGCTGTGGAAATCAGCGGGCGTGTCTCATTATACTATAAGCAAAACGCCATAAAATAGCACGCGCTCTGTGCAACCAAAACGGCGTTTTTTACGGCGTCATATGGCGAGATGAACGGCGTAAAAAGCGGCGCTTTCCATGCACACTAAAACGCCGTCAAATACGGCGTCATTGACGTATTTCGCGCGTCTTTTACGGCGTTTGTAATTACAACGGCGTATTTTACGGCGTCCAATACGGTTTAAAACGCCGTATTTTACGGCGTTTGGCTTTAAACGCGATTAGCCTATGGCGTATTTCTGAGCCTCTTGGCTTGCCATAGAAATGAAGATGATGTTTATGAGATTTGCCCTCGGCGTCCACGGAGCGCGAGCGGCCACACTGAGCTCCACGGGCACGCGCGCATCCTCAGCAGTGACACAGGTCTGTTTACATCCATCTCTCTCTCTGTGTCGATGACAGTAGCATTTTATTGGACGTTTAACGTGGAAATAACATAAGGATGTGTACCAGTAATGCTTCACTACACAACGAGTAAAAAAGACTGGATTACGATCATTTTTTGTACACACCACACGAGTACCTCAGAGTAATACCATGGTAATTTTTTTTAGTACGGTTGTAACGTTATTAGATTTGATCACATATTGCTCTTCCATGGTAGCCTACTTTTTGTAAGGCTGATTTTGGAAACATTTTATGGTAACATCCATTGAAATTACTCGACGTAACTTACCATTATATGAATGAATTTGGTAGTTTTAATATAATGCCACGCTGAAACGAATGTACCACGGTATATCAGTACTGTATTTTGTTACAGCCATTAAAAAAAAATATCGAATTAGGCTATATTTTTTTAAATCCAGTTTTATCTCTAGGATATAATTGTATGTGCTCTGTCCTCAGGCGATCAGTGATTGGTTAATTGTGTTATTGCGTCCTCACGTGGGTGAGTGCTGACTACATTAGGAGCTCGTGCAAGTTGTCGTCTCACACTTAATAGATTTAGTTGCACAGGTCAAAATTGCACTGGCTTTCTGTATCACACACTGAAACTGAAATCAAAGACACAAACTACACATGTCGAGCATAAAAATACTCACATCTCAAACTTCAAACTCTTTCAACTGTAATCCACCAAAATGTATGCACATGTATTAATTACATTTCAGTTAAATTAAATAAAGCTGGGGGAAAAAAATTAACTAAATGAAAACAAGAAATGTTGCCTTGGTAAAAAACTGAAATAAGTTTAAGTTGAAGCACTAAAATTATTAAATAGAAATACAATAGTCAACATTTGAAGTGGATCAAAATCTTTCATCAAAGTTATACATGAATTTTGAACAACACCCGTTCTTGTCTTAGGACAACTTTGATGAACTTTTTTGATCCACTTCAAATGTTGACTACTGTAAATACCTCTAAATCTTTACTAAAACTGAAATATAAATAAATTAAACCTAAATAGCAGTATTTAAAAAACCTAATAAAATGACAAAAGCACATAGGGGAATTACTTACAATTAAACTAAAATTAACATGGAAACTGTACAAATAAAAGTTAATTCAAAATGATTAAACTATAATACTGGTAGGCCTACTGGTACTGGTAAGACCTGACTAACTGTGGTGACCTCGAACTCCCTCTTCACAGTGTGTGTGATTGGTCCATCTGAAGGCCAATCAGAGTGTTGTATTGAATGCATCTTGGCAGCATGGTGGTCAAACTGAGCACATTAATGTGCCTGTGTGTGTGTGTGTGTGTGTGTGTGAGAGAGAGAGAGAGAGTCTGTGTGTGTCTGTATGTGAGAGAGTGAGTGTGTGTGTGTGTGTGTGTGTGTGTGTGTGTGTGTGTGTGTGTGTGTGTGGAACCACCTTAATTTGATAACGCTTCAAGGAACGACTGTAAGTGATCGCGTGTCTGTCACGTTTGCAGGAACTTTTCTTTATAAAGACTGTTAGTATTCCTGTAAGAGATAGTCAGGTGATACACGTCATTTTCCTGATGATATCAGATGAAATATCACTCTGTTCCTGCAATGAATATTCAAAATGCTGATAAATTACCAATATTGAGAGACAATGTTAATGGCAGGAAGCTTTTAGCAGGGAGTTCCTCAGGGGCTCAATATACTATTGTCTCACCCTTGGCCAGTAGATGGCGCTGTTTGCTTAACAAATTTATCATTAATCTGAAAAAAATAATGTGTGTAGTCGCCATGAAAACTGACATGCATTGACATGTTTCTGAACTGCTTTAGATTTGTCTGGCATTAGAGAACGCACTTTGGTCGCTGTGAAACCTGATGGCGTTCAGAGGCGTCTGATCGGTGATGTCATCAAGCGCTTCGAGCAGCGAGGATTCCGATTGGTTGGTCTGAAGATGCTGCAGGTGCATGATTCACACACAAGACGTTCATGAGTGTGTGTGACATGTTTGTACATCATGTATCTGTGTGTGTTTCAGGCTTCTGACAAGCTTTTAGCTCAGCATTACATCTCGCTGCGGAAGAAACCGTTCTACTCCAGCCTGCTGTATTACATGACCTCCGGCCCTGTAGTCGCCATGGTAGAGTAACCAATTATGAATATCATTCAGCTGTAATACTATAATACTACAGGATGCAAATAAGAGCACTTTGATTTCCAATGTAATTAATGAACATCCAAAAGTAAGTTTTACACAATTTATTTAAAATGCAAAATTACATTTTAAATAAAAAGTAGATGCCACTCGCCTAATTAAATATGCAATGAAGAAGAAAAAGGTATAGCATACTACAGTCTGAAACTGTGTTCTTCAAACAGTTACACGTGTCACATACTGTCATAAAGACTGAGGAGTTCTCATTGGCTTGTTTTCAGGTGTGGGAGGGGCATAATGTGGTGAGGTCGTCCTGTATGCTGGTGGGAGACACTGACCCTGCTGAAGCTTCACCTGGAACTATTAGAGGAGATTTCAGCGTTCACATCAGCAGGTGCTCACACACACACACTCATTATGAACACTAGTGTACTGCACACTGCACACTAAATATTTATAGTGATTATATATTTTTTAAATGTTCAAATTTTTAATGTTACGTTCAATAATAAACTGTTTTTTAAATTTTTTAAAGAAAAAATAAACAAATGAAATATAAAAAAGGAAAAAAAAATAGATATTTAAACAGTAGTGTACTATATTGTTGCCACATGAGCTCACCACATTTCATGTTGTTAAATTGACAGAGTTGTATTTGATTATCATCTCAGAAATGGTTGTTTTGAGGTTTTAATTTTTTTTTGTGCAAAAACTCTTGGTAGTAACAATAAAAAAAAAAAGGTTCCATTTGTTAACATTACGATTAGTTAACATGAACTAACATTTAAAGTTACTTCTAAAGCATCTATTAATGTTTATTTAAACATTTGCAAACACATTATTAAAGTGCCCCTATAATGCTATTTTAAAGTTTCCTAATTTAGTTTTGGAAGTCTCTTACAACAGGTTTACACACATCAAAGGTCAAAAACACTTTCATTTTCTCATAATATACATTGCACATCACCTCATTTTTCAAAGAGTCTGAAAAATGGTTCATTCAAAGATTCATGCTGCAGCTGCGTATGAAAACTTCTATTCTATATAGCAGAGGTGGGAGTAAGTCACACATGTGCAAGTCACAAGTAAGTCTCAAGTCTTAACCTTCAAGTCTCAAGCAAGTCCAAGTCAATTTTGTGAAAAGCAAGTCAAAGTCAAGTCAAGTCTTTTATCAATATTTGTCAAGCAAGTCTCAAGTCCTAAAATTTGCGACTTAAGTCTGACTCGAGTCAAGTCATATGACTCGAGTCCCCCATCTCTGCTATATAGTACGCGAAAAACAGTATGTGAGCCGAGGAGTGTCCAAATTCATGGTGTTCATATTAAAAGAGTAAGCGAAAAGTACCCGGATGACCAACTACTGGCGTGATTCTGAAGTTCACATACGATGGACACTTTACTGTCCCATGAGGCCACAGGAGAGGATTTAGGAATGGAGGTGGAGCTGATACAGCACAACTGCCTTTTTATCTAGCAGAGTCTGTGATTGGTCAGCTCCAGATCTTCCTCAGCACAGGATACACAGTGAGGGGAACAGTAACGATGGCGTCGGTTTTACCGTATCAATTCGAGTCCTCATCCCTTGGAAATATGTGAAGTGGATTTGCTTCCACAGAGCAGAAAACAGCGTCTTGTCGACAACATGAACCAAACTCTTCCAGCCTCAGCTTCATCTACAGTGTTTGAGGGTCAAAGTAAATGTTGTTCACGAGCAACCAATGAAGATCATCGGCTGACATTATGCAAATGTGTTTCATTGTTACGTAGATTTGAACAGTAAGTGAGCCTTTCTGTGGGATTACTGACGACTCATTTTGACTGTTCAGAATTGATTTTATTTTTAGGAGACATTAACTTTATTTGTCGAGCACTTTGACCTTTGAAACTGACAA
Organism: Abramis brama; assembly: GCF_963993115.1. Classification (NCBI taxonomy): domain Eukaryota; kingdom Metazoa; phylum Chordata; class Actinopteri; order Cypriniformes; family Leuciscidae; genus Abramis; species Abramis brama. Next base: position 42,765,055 of record NC_139963.1, on the reverse strand, counting down.
ACAGCAATATTATTCACTACATGAAAAGTAATATTCAAAAAAGCATAATAGGGGCACAAACAAAAGTTGTATCTGTTAATATGAACTAATGGACATGCGGCATGAACGGACATGAACTAACAATGAACGGTAGTTTTACTTTAACAAAGATGAATAAATAATTCTGTAACAATTGTGTTAGTTAATTCTTCTTAATGCATTAACTAATGGGACCTTATTATAAAGCGTTACCAAGAATCTCAGCTGTAATTATGTGTTCAGACCCTAAACGAGTGACTTTCATGACTGTTGAATTCTTCAGAAATGTGGTTCATGCCTCTGATTCTGTGGACGGAGCGGAGCGGGAGATCTCGCTGTGGTTTCATTCCTCAGAGCTCGTCGACTGGGAGGGATGCGATCAGAAAAGCATTTACCACATTTAAGAGGGGCCGACGACTGTATGTGTGCAATTAACTTGTCTGATCACCCTCAGCTGGGACCATTTCAGGTCAATTTCCTCAATAGCACATAAATGCTGATGCTGAAGTGCACAAATGATGTAAAATTGTTGAATGTAAATAAATTGAAATGTTATATATTATAAATATTTTTAAAAATAGTAAAAAAAAAAATTTTTGGAGGAAATGCTTACAAAAGGTGGCCTTGAATATTTTAAAAATGACTTATTTTTGCTTTGCTGCACAAGTATTAGTCAAAACAAAAGCTTTAATAGTTCATAATTGTTTCTAAAAAGCAATTATTGTTACAATTTTAATTAGTTACATTCTTTAACCAGTGACCACACACACAGTGCTTTAACTAACTTCTGTAAACAATATATTTTAATAATTAAAAAAAGAAAAAAAAGAAAAATCAAATAAATGACTACTTGCCTTTTAGCAGATGTTTGTGATCTGAACACAATCCCTTGGGGAAATTCATTAAATAATTATTTATAGACTGTTAATTTAACATGAAATAAATACTTGCTGTATCTTAAAAATGGTTTGTTTGTGAATATATTTACATATTGCATCAGTGCATGATCAATATGTTACCAAACCAGTGGTGGTTTTAACAGCCGTAGGACGAACAATGCTGTGACATTTTGTGCATTGATTTGTAATGAACAGTTTCATAAAGATGGCGGACACGTCGACATGTCTGAAGCGGTCAAAAGTGGCTTCTATGTATACATTTCTACGGTTCTCAAACTTTTTGACTTCTCCATCTTTGGCCTCACATTGTCCATCAACAGACGAAGACCGCTTGACGTTTCCAGTTGTTTGTGATTTTCTGGATAAGGATTGAAGATTTTTTTTCCCCCTTCAATCTATCTAACTCTATCCAATAAAACATTTGAGAGCTTTGCATGACTAAAAAGTATCTTGTCTTTTTAGAGCCTACATCTATATGATCTTTCACCCTGTTTCACACCATGTTTTCAGACTAAACCAGATGTTAAACTATCAGATGCGGCCCAGTTTCTCAGTTCCTAATTGTCACGAGAGGTGTTTTTCACAATATTGTCATTACAAAAATCTGCCATATTTAATGGAGGCAAAAAGGTAGTGCTGGTAATGTGCAGTGTTAAGTGTTCACTTCCAAGGGAACACAACAAGCGTATTGATTCAAGCCTTTAGATGAAACATCTGTCAAATTAATGTATGTAACTAATGAAGTTATTGTGATGTAGCTCTAACTAACAAACACACTGTAATTTGAACTCGACTGGTTTTTGAAATGCGCATACGTGTAGGTGTGCAACAAAGCTATGTTTTCTTTTTCATGCAAATATGCAAAACTCTGTGTACAAGAAGCATTTGTTAACTTTGAACTAGAATTGAGTTCAAGTTGTGGGAACAGTAGCTTGTATAGGCCCTCTTCATTGCGTTTGAGTTCAACTCTTGTGTTCGTCATTGAAGGAAGTTTCTGATGAGTGTTTGTTTGGTGTTAATTGCAACAAACCTAACTAAACATTAATATCTTTCACTGCGTGCTCTGCTTCAATTAGATAAGAATGTGTTTTGTAATGAGTGTTTTGTGGTGTTGTTTATTGCAGAAGAGCTGCTGAACAGTTTCGCGGGGCAGCCCGGCTCGTGGAGGCACTGCCTCTACTTCCTCTCCAACAGCAGAAATGAATATGTCATGATGTACAGCCTTACTGTGTTCGAGGTAAAATTAATTTCAGTTCATTATCTTAGGTAGATTAACTTCACGAAAATTGCTAAGTCCATGTTCAAGTCATACACTAATGTTCAAAAGTTTGTTGTCAATTTTGGAGTCCTCTCTTCTGCTGACCATGGCTGCATTATTTGATCAAAAATACAGAAAAAAACAGTAATATTGTGAAATATGATTGCAATTTTAAATAACTTTAAAATTAAACTTTTAATTTTTTTTTTTTTAAATAACTTTTCAGTAAAATTATTTATAATTATTCTAATAAATCATTATAATATGCTGTTTTGCTGCTCAAGAAACAATTATTTTTTTATAAATGTTGAAAACAGTTGTGTAATATATTTATTTCATATTTAATATTTATAGAGGGTTCAAAAGCATTTATTTGAAATAGAAATCTTTATGAATTGAACATTATGAATGTCATTCCTGTCACTTTTAATTTAATGTGTCCTTATTAAATTAAAAAAGTATTAATTTATTTTAAATGTATTTTATTTATTTTCATCTTCTGACCACAAAATTTTAAGCGGTAGTGTATTTAGCCACAAAATCAGAAGGGAAAAAAAGAAAATAAATTTATTTAGCCTTTAGGATTTTTAGCTTTTTGTAAATTAGTTGTATTCACCCCCTAATTATCATCACTCTATTTTCTTTTTTTTAAAGAAGAATTTATCATTATAATGATATATTTAAATCGTACCATGTGAACTGCATAGTAGCATTTATTTGTACTGCATTTATTTTTATTCTAATTTTAATAATAAAAAAAAATAGTTTCCTTTGGAGGATTTTTTTCATTAGTACAATAATGCCAGTCTTTTAGTTTTAAATTTTAAGGGGAATTAGCATGATGATAATATCACAGTGCAAATAAACACACCTTACTGGTAAAAAAAAAAACTAATAGGCTTAATATCTTGAAATATGACCTGGATATGTTTGTGTAATTATCCTAAAATACAATATGCAAGCATGGGTAATCGATTATATGCGATTAGACTGTTTGATGCATTGCATGGTTGCATTAAAAGTTCAGATTGAAATGCCTTATCTCATCTTTCTCTTCTGCCCTTCCCCCCATCTCTCTCTCTCTCTCTCTCTCTCTCTCTCTCTCTCTCTCTCTCTCTCTCTCTCTCTCTCTCGAGTGCATGCTGGGAGTGAGTGGGCGGAGCGTGGTGAGTGTGGATGTGAGTCTGTGGCTGGTAAGAGTGCTTTTTCCAAACTTTTTCCTTTTTTCTTGTAAGTGTTTTGTTTGTATTTTTTTGTTGTTGTTTTGTTTTTGTTTTGTTTATTGTTTTTGTGAGGATAGTCTGCTTCCAGCACTTTTGCTGGGAAGCATGGCGACTCCAAACACAATGGCTTTTGAAAATTTAACTCGGCGTCATGGAGTAAAAATTGATTCAAACGCTAACGTGGAAGATGTTTGTTTGGCTGTAGGAGACGTTGTGGGTCATGAAAACATTGTGTCCGCTTCGCGAATGAATAATGCGTTTGTGCTTTTCTTTAGCACTATTGAGAAGGCGAACGAAATAGTGCAAAATGGTGTTGTAATCAAAGGTTCACTCACGCCGGTGTTTCCTCTGAGCACTCCCGCCAAGAAAATAATGATTTCAAACGTCCCTCCGTTTGTGAAAGATGAGATGATCTTGCAGGAATTGTCACGATATGGAAAGATAGTTTATCCTATCAAAAAAAATTCCGCTTGGATGTAAATCGCCTTTAGTGAAACATCTTGTTTCTTTTAGGAGACAGGTGTTTATGATTCTGAAGAATGGCGAGGATGAACTTGACCTGGTTTTTAAATTTAAAATAGAAGGCTTTGATTATGCTGTTTTCGCATCATCTGATACAACGATGAAATGTTTTTGGTTGTTCTAAAATCGGACATCTTAGTCGTAATTGCCCTGATAAAATGAACACGAACACAGAGCAGATTAATGCAGGTAAAACGGGGAGCGCTGTTGATGAATCTAGCGCGTCCGAAACTAGTGCAGCGGTGAATCCCGCGAATACACCGATCGAGCCGCTCGAGGCTGTGAACAGCACGGAGGCGCGGGCGCCGTGCTCTACTGTTGATGATGGAGGTGTTGTGGCGGAGTCTGTGGCAGCAGAGAACGCGCTGGGGTTGAGTACATTATCTTCTGTGCTTGTAGAACAAGACAGAGAAATTGTAAAGGAAGATCTGAGATTGAATGACTGTGGATTGGATATGGAAGTTGAATCAATTTTCAAAACACCAATTAAAAGAAGAAAGAGTCGAAACGATAAAACCAGTAAGCAAATCAAAATAACTGATGCTGCTGAAGATGAAGTCATAGCTTCTGAGTCTGACGATGATGATTCTGATTCTTGCGTTTCTGTTTGTTCAGAGTTTTCTGCTTGTTCTCAAAATGAAGCAGTAAATGTTTTGTACAAAGCTGAAGACATTCGTGTTTTTCTTAAGGAAACGAAAGGGTTAAAAGGCGTGCAAATTGAGGATTATTTTCCTAATAGTGCACAATTTGTGAAGGACACCAGATATTTGATAAAAGAAGGGGCTTTCGTAGATCTTGAAGTGTATCGTTTACGGAAATTTGTAAACAAGTTAAAAAAACAAAATCCTAGAGATGATAAGAATGCCATGGTTTAAATCCCTAAACTTGGTTTTTTTTACCATAATCTCTGTCTTTTCCCATCTGAGTTTCTTGTTGAACTTAAATAAAACTATGAGTCAGCTAAAAATTGGAACTCTCAATTTAAATGGAGCTAGAGATGTTTGTAAAAGGATGATGTTATATGAATATATTAATCAGAAGTCTGTTGATGTCATGTTTATTCAAGAAACGCATAGTGATCAAAGAAATGAGGTGGACTGGAAAAGAGAGTGAGGAGGTCAACTTTTTCTTAGTCACAAATCCTCTGTAAGTGGAGGTGTTGCAGTTTTATTTTCTAAAAATATGACTCCAGTATCTTTTGAATCTGTTGAAATTGAAAAAGGTCGCTTTTTAAAAGTTATTGTTAAATTTGAAAAAATTATGTTTTTTTTAAAATATCTATGCTCCTAATAGTGGAGTGGAAAGAGTTTTGTTCTTAAATTTAGTCAACACTACTTTGAAAAACCTAAATACAGATGATTTCTTAGTTTTAGGGGGAGATTTTAATTGTACCGAGAATGATAAAGTAGACCGAAATCATTTAGAACCGCATGTTGCATCTCAAAGAGTTATTAAACAACTCGTTCAAACTTTTGATCTCTGTGATATTTGGAGAAAAATGCATAAAAAATTAAGGCAATGTACATGGGTTCATTGTAAAGATAATTCATTGTCTTTGGCACGTCTTGATCGGTTTTACAGCTTTAAGCACCAGTTCAATATTTTCAAATCTTGTCAAATTAATCCTGTAGGATTTTCAGATCACAGTGCAGTTCTTTGTTCTGTATTAGTAAGTTGTGTGAAGTCAAGCAGTGCCTATTGGCATTTTAATACATCTTTACTTGATGACAACCACTTTAAAGATTCTTTTACTTTTTTGGGGGATGTTTTTAAACAACAAAAGTATTTATATTTAAGTATTTATATAGCTCTCTACAACAGTGGTGGGATTGCGGGAAAATACAAATCAAAAACTTTTGCCAGCAATACACTCTTAATTAGGCCTGTCACGATTATGAAATTTGGCTGACGATTAATTGTCTAAAAAATAATTGCGGTTATGCCGATTAATTGTCAGTTTTAGGGCTTTGACGATTAATTGTCTGTGTTAGGGCTTTGGCGATTATGCCGATTAATTGTCTGTTTTAGGGCAATACACTCTTAATGTTACAAAAGAAATAACTCGATCATTGAAGACTCTAGAGACTGAGATAGTTGATTTGTACAGTTTGTCTGCATCTACAGGCAAAAAAGAACACATTGAAGCTCTGACATCAAAGAAAACTTTATTGGCAAACCTGTTGGACATTAAGGCACAAGGAGCGCTGGTTCGCTCACGTTTCCAGAATATCACACAAATGGATGCACCTTCTAAATTTTTCTTCAGTATGGAGAAAAAAAAATAGTCAAAGCAGAATAATTCATTCCTTGGTCTCTGATACAGGACAGGAATTAACTAAAACTTCTGAGATAAGAGAAGTTGCTGTACAGTTTTATAAAAAATGATATACAGCTGATCTGATAAATGAAAAGATGACTATTAGTAGTTTTTTTGAAGGTCTGCCAAAACTTGATGAAGAGAGTAATGAAAGTTTGCAACTACCTCTGACAGAACAAGAACTGTATACAGCAATGATGGGCATGGAGAATGGGAAATCTCCCGGGATTGATGGGTTACCCATTGAATTTTATAAAACTTTCTGGCCCGTTTTAAGAGAAGATCTCTTAGTGGTGTTTGATGAAAGCCTTACTAATGGGTTTCTTCCCCTTAGTTGCAGAAGGGCAGTTATCACTTTATTGCCCAAAAAAGGTGATCTTCAGAATATAAAAAATTGGAGGCCTGTTTCTCTCCTGTGTTCAGAGTATAAAATCCTGTCTAAGACATTAGCTACAAGATTGAGTAAAATAATAGGGAAGGTGATACACTACGATCAAACATATTGTATACCAAATAGATCGATTTTTGATAATATAACTTTAATCAGAGATGTTTTAGAAGTTTCAAAGTTGTTTGGTGTAAACATTGGCCTTATTTCTCTAGACCAAGAGAAGGCATTTGATCGGGTTGAACACCTTTATTTGTGGCATACTTTACAAGCTTTTGGTTTTAATTCACGTTTTATTGATATGATTAAAACAATGTATTGTGACATTGAGAGTGTGATTAAAATTAATGGTAGTTTGTGTGCTCCTTTTAATGTACAGAGAGGGGTTCGACAAGGTTGTGCCATGTCTGGGCTATTATATGTGCTGGCTATAGAACCACTGTTGTCCATGTTACGAAATAAGTTAAAGGGTTTAACATTGCCACAGTGTAATAATGCTTTCCATTTATCTGCATATGCTGATGATGTAATTGCTTTTATAAATGATGATGATGATGTTGAAATGTTACGACAGATTGTTAATGATTTTAAGGATATTTCATCAGCAATTGTTAATTGGGGGAAAAGTGATGCTTTATTGATTGGAAAATGGGAAGGAGGAAATCCCATTCTACCAGGAGGCTTATTATGGAAAAAAGATGGGCTAAAGTATCTTGGTGTTTTCTTAGGCAATGAAGCCTTCATGCAGAAGAACTGGGAAGGAATGGCAGATAAAGTAACTGGACGTTTGAAAAAATGGAAATGGCTGCTTCCTCAGTTGTCTTTTAAAGGACGGACACTTATTATCAACAATCTTGCGGCTTCTTCCCTGTGGCATAGACTTGCATGCGTCGACCCTCCGGTTGGTCTCTTAGCAAACATTCAAACAGAAACAGTGAACTTTTTTTGGGACAATTTGCATTGGATCCCTCGAAGCGTTTTGTTTCTGGCTAAAGAAGATGGAGGCCAAGGTCTAGTGCATTTGTCAAGTAGATGTGCTGCTTATCGTCTTCAGTTCTTGCAGAAGTTAATTCTAGGATCTGAAAGACTGGTATGGAGACCAGTGGCTCAATGCATTCTACGCAGAATAAGTGGACTTGGCCTGGACAATGTGTTGTTTTTAATGGACTCTAAAAAATTAGATTTTAGAGGAGTTCCTGCTTTTTATCGAAGCCTCTTTAAAATATGGAGTCTGTTTAAGCCTCAATGGATGGAACCATTAATGTCCCTGTACTGGTTACTTGAAGAGCCCATTGTGTGTGGAGCACGTCTTGATGTATCTGGTGACGAAATACCAGGTCTTAAAGCCACACCGCGGAACTTTTGCGGGCGCTAGGGGCGCTAGACCTGTAACTTTCACGTCTAGCGCCCCTAGAGGCCACAAGCGCCGCAGCACTGTCGCAAAAGTCTGCTCCATGAGTATATCAGAGCCCATAGCTGTGTCTGAAACCGCTCACTCGTTCACTCATTCACTAATCCCTGCATAGTGAATGGCAGTTGAGTGCACTACATCAGCAAAGAGTGAACGAAAATGAGTGAGCGAATTCGGACGCTGACATAATTATCACGCGCCAGAGAGCTCGGACAATTTCGTCATAAACATTACCTACCCATCTTTAATATTTCCTTTTTTGGCTGTATGAATTGTATGTAACAATTGTATGTATGTATTTTTCACGTTTATTGCGTTATTTGATAAAAAAAAAAGATAATAAAAACACTTATCATATTTATTTACTTTTTTACATTTATATGTGAAAATAAAAGAGATCAAAACACTACACAGCACATTTGTTTATTCAAATATAGATATAACGGTATATATATAAATAAATAACCAGGCATCTGGTCTTATAAATGATTGTTTTCTATCTCGCGTGCGCCGTTGCCATGGTGACATTTTTGTTTATTTTTCATTCGCGCTCTATCGCCTTATCGTGTTGGATTGTGGGAAATAGTGTCTCAGCTAAGCTGTGTCTGAAATCGCTCCCTATCCACTATATAGTGCACTATTTAGGGTGTCGGCCATTTTGTAGTGGTGTCCGAATTCTGAGTGAACGACATCATTCCCTACATTCGTTCACTACTTTTACCCACAATCCTCTCTGAATTTGAGTGTACATCCGATGTACACTTGCTGAGACACTATTTCCCACAATCCAACACGATAAGGCGATAGAGCGCGAATGAAAAATAAACAAAAATGTCACCATGGCAACGGCGCACGCGAGATAGAAAACAATCATTTATAAGACCAGACGCCTGGTTATTTATTTATATATATACCGTTATATCTATATTTGAATAAACAAATGTGCTGTGTAGTGTTTTGATCTCTTTTATTTTCACATATAAATGTAAAAAGTAAATAAATATGATGTGTTTTTATTATCTTTTTTTTTTATCAAATAACGCAATAAACGTGAAAAATACATACATACAATTGTTACATACAATTCATACAGCCAAAAAAGGAAATATTAAAGATGGGTAGGTAATGTTTATGACGAAATTGTCCGAGCTCTCTGGCGCGTGATAATTATGTCAGCGTCCGAATTCGCTCACTCATTTTCGTTCACTCTTTGCTGATGTAGTGCACTCAACTGCCATTCACTATGCAGGGATTAGTGAATGAGTGAACGAGTGAGCGGTTTCAGACACAGCTCAAGTGTACATCGGATGTACACTCAAATTCAGAGAGGATTGTGGGTAAAAGTAGTGAACGAATGTAGGGAATGATGTCGTTCACTCAGAATTCGGACACCACTACAAAATGGCCGACACCCTAAATAGTGCACTATATAGTGGATAGGGAGCGATTTCAGACACAGCTTATGGTCACGTGATGGCCGTAAAGCGATATGTTCTCCAGGTCACATGACCTGGCCAACGACGGTCCGTCTTCTCCAAACTTACATAGGCGGTATTTCAAGAGGGCAGCCCCGCTCGGAGCATTAATAGTGTCAAACGCTGTATATTGGCCTGAGGAATCATTTAAAATAACTCGTATGCGACTATGCGTCAACTCTTTAGGTCACAAAGTCCGCGGTGTGGCTTTAAAGATTTGCTGTATAGAAGTGGATCTCTACAGTTGAAACACATTATAAATAATGCAGGTCCTGATTTTAATGATGTAGAAGCAGTTTCAGCCTTTTTAAAGGTAAAATCTGCACGATACATTAAACGGTTTTTAGATAAACTGCAGGGGGCTTTGAATGTACAAGAAAGAATTTTACTTGATGAGTACAATAAGAAATGTATATTTCCAGATTGTGAAGATTTCTTCCCAGATATAAGTATTGTACCTGATCTTTCTTCATTTAATGATATTAATCCCTTGTTGAAGAAGGAAATTGATGTGCAAATTGATTTCTTTGAAGTTAAAGGGAAAGCATTGTACAGAAGTATTGTGAAAGTGACGAATATTAAATGGTTAAATAGAAGTGATACTGTTTGGAGAGACATTTTAGAGATCACTGAAAAAACAAAACCAGTGTGGAGGATTTTGTACAAACCTCCGTTACCTAAAAGAGTTGGTGATCTTCAATGGAGGATACTCCATGGGGCTATAGCAGTTAACTCTTTTGTGGCAATGTTGAACCCAAATGTAAGTGAGGATTGTCCTTTTTGCAGTGAAAGGGAGACTGTGTTTCATTGTTTTATGTTTTGTAACAGACTTTTGTTTTTGTTTAGTCTTCTAGAGCTTCTTTTTGAATCTTTTGAGGTATGTTTTACGAAGCAGGATTTTATTCTTGGTTGTATGTATACCATTAAGAAAAAATACAAATGTCAATTGCTTAATTTTATTGTTGGTATTGCAAAATTATCCATTTATATAACTAGGAGAAACAAAATTGAACAGAAAGGAGAACAAGAACTTGTAACAGCTTTTAAAAAAATGGTAAAATCACGACTTGTAATTGAGTTTAATTTTTATAAACTAATGAGTACATTGAATATTTTTGAAATTGAGTGGTGCTGTGATAATGTGCTGTGTCCTTAGTTGATAATGAACTGGTCATCTCAGAAGTGTTGATGTAAGATTTTTTTAATTAGATTGAAAAAGATGTGATTTGTTTTTGTGAATGTTTTTTATTGTTATGATTTTTTGTAATAAAAGGATTGTCAAAATTCAAAAAAAAAAAAAATTCTCTCTCTGTCTCTCTAATTCAAATGAGCTTTATTGGCATGACTTGTACAGTATTGCCAAAGCATTGGCCATTACATAAATGGACATTACATACTAGGGGTGGGCGGTACACCGGTGTCATAGTCATCACCGGTGTGACATTGCGCCACGACATGGATTTTCTAATACCGTCAATACCGTAATAAATCAATTATGTTCCTTGAACGGCTGCATTTACATTAGGGCTGTAGTCAACCAAAGAAATGCTTAGTCGACCAAAGTCCTGTCCTGCACAACGATTTAGTCGACTAAAAAAAATAAAAATAAAAATAAAAAAAAGACGCGATGTTTTGCATTTTGATTGAACATTTATTAAACAATTGTCAGAGCATTTATAAAACAACAACGAAAAAAACGTTTTTGTTTTTGTTTTATTGACACCTGGGATCCCCCGCGAAACGGTTCTCATTCGCGCTTGAATAAGGCCGGCGACACACTGGCTGCTGGCGTGAGAGTCTCAGCTGCGTTGGGTGTCTGTTTTTATTTCGGCTCCCATGTTAAAAGGTTGGAGTTTGCACACTGCCTGCGTGAGACACGCGTCTCAGGCGCGGCTCGAGCCACGCGGAAAACGCGTGCATGCTAGAAATAGAACCGACGCCTGAGTGTTCCTGCAACAAGAGTGTTCTCTGGCTAGAGCGCAGAACAGCGGAGTTTGTATGAACCGAAGTGCATGCCTGAGCTTGTATTGCTGCTGTTGCTTTGACATTGTGGAAAATAGAATAAACAAAATGTATTAGACTTTTTACCCGTTATTATCAATCTAAATTAATCTCGTTTTTAATTTAGGCAAACTTAATTTCGTTTTTTCTTTATTTAAATTTCGTTTTTCTTTATTTAAATTTTGTTTTTTCTTTATTTAAATTTCGTTTTTCTTTATTTAAATTCCGTTTTTCTTTATTTAAATTTCATTTTTTCTGTATTTAAATTTCGTTTTTTTCTTTATTTAAATTTCGTTTTTCTTTATTTAAATTTCGTTTTTTCTTTATTTAAATTTAGTTTTTCTTTAGGCCTATTTAAATTTCGTTTTTCTTTATTTAAATTTCGTTTTTCTTTATTTAAATTTCATTTTTTCTGTATTTAAATTTCGTTTTTTTCTTTATTTAAATTTCGTTTTTCTTTATTTAAATTTCGTTTTTCTTTATTTAAATCTACCCTTTACTGTGTCAGTAATTTGTTAGTCAGAAAAATATTAGACTACCTTAAAAGTATTGCTTAATTAACAGACTGTGTGCGTTTTATATCACTAGTGCAGTGTCCGTTCTCGGAGAATATAGCCGCCCTGCTCGCGTGAGGTGCGCCGCTTCCCGCTCGCGCTGTTCTGTAGTTTACTATTAATTCTGAACGTGTCGCGTCTCGCGTGTCTGTCTATATTGCACCAAATGCGACACTGCACTCCCTTGTGAAGTCGATTGGATGAACGGTTCTCGAAATAATCAAAATGCAAACGGACAGACAGACACATAGAGATTACTACCTATATTCCTTACTGAGCGCGAAGCAGCAGTGCAGCCAGCCACAGGTGCGGTTCCCGAGTGTTCTACGTGGTGCGCTAAACTGTGGCGCTGTTACAAAATAGCCTAAATTAAAGCATTTAAAGTTGTGGATAAAACATAGGCTAATTATATTTAGAATACAGTAATATATAACTGCTTATAAAGGAATAAATATCAAGGAGTAAATCAATGAAAATTTCTTTATTGGTGAAAAAAAAGAAGTTATACCGTGATATTATACCGTCACCGTTCAAAAGATGAAAAATACCGTGATATTAATTTTAGGTCATATCGCCCACCCCTATTACATACACAAATAATCAATAAATTCAATAAATCAATCAGTAAACAAATGTATGAATACATTTATATAAACAAGAAAAAAAAAACAAAAAAAAAACACCTTTGTACATCTGTACCAACATTCAGACAAGATAGGAATGATTCTGACTTTAGTTGTGTCCACTGGCTGACTCTCGTAGTTTGTGGCAGGCTGTCACATATTTTGCTGCTGTTGTGATTGAGCTGGAGTTCTCACCCAAAATATGATTTAATTTTTCTGAATTTGGTAATGCCATAAAATTTGGTTCTAGTTGTTGGAATCTAGTGAAATAGTCTGATCTAATGCTGTGATAGTGATCACAGTGTATCAGGAAGTGTTCTTCTGTCTCCACCTCTCTCTGAGAGCACAGTGAACACAGCCTCTGCTCTCTCGGCTGCCATCTCTGCCTGTGCCGGCCTCTCTCTACAGCCAGACTGTGGTCACTCAGCCTGTACTTGGTCAGGGTCTTTCTCACTTTATGCTCTTTCACACAGCTCAGGTATTCTGCTAGTTATAGTCTCTTTTCAGGCGTAAATAGAGTTCCATCTTCTTTTGTGATTTAGTAGCATCTTTCCAATAGGTAATGTAATTTTGTTTTTGTAATTTAATAATTTGGTTGGGCCAGACAGTGCAGTGCTGGTCTGGCTGTAGTTTCAGCATCAGCTGTGAGAGTGCGCTCCGGTGCCGGTTCTGCTCCTGACACGGCAGGGCCTCAGCCTGGTATGAGCTCGGGTCACTGCGCTTCAGGTGCTGGTAGAACTTCACAGCTCTTTTTTGGATAGTGATCAGCAGGGGGTATTGTCCTAATTCAGCTCTGCACGAGTTGTTTGGTGTCGCTCTGTTTACTTTTAGGATGCTTTTACAAATTTGGGTTTGCAGAGTTTCGATTTCCTCTTTTTCCCATTTTGAGAAATCTTGTGTTTTTAGAGGTCCCCATATCTCGCTGCCATACAGAGCAATGGGTTCGATTATTGCTTTTAGGATTTTTAGCCAGGTTTGAATTGGAATTTCATGTCAAATAGTATTTTTAATCATGTAGAAGACTCTCATTGCTTTTGCTTTCAGTTCATTCACAGCCAGATTAAAGTTCCCTGTTGAACTCCGCTTTAGTCCCAGATATGTGTATTCGTGGGTGTGTTGGAGGACTTGGTTTCCTGCTCTGAAGACATATTTATTTTCCCTACACCTGGATCTATTTTGAAAAATCATTATTTTTGTTTTAGCTAAGTTAATTTTGAGAGCCCACGTTAGACTGAATGTCTCTACGACGTCGAGGAGCTGTTGTAGTCCCTCTTTTGTTTTTGACAGAATGACTAAATCATCTGCAAAGAGGAGACATCTGATCTCTGAGTCCGTCAGGGTTGGGCCGGGGGCAGTGGAGTTACTTAAGGCTTTGACTAATTCGTTTATATAGATGTTAAATAGAGTGGGGCTCAATGGGCAACCTTGTCTGACTCCTTGATTTTGGGGGAAAAATTCTGTTCGACTATTCCCTATTTTTACAGCACATGTGTTGTTTTTATACATGGTGTTTATCAGATCAAATGTTTTCCCTCCAATCCCATTTTCCAGTAGTTTTAGGAAGAGTACTTCGTGCCAGATCGAATCGAAAGCCTTCTCAAAGTCAATAAAGCAAGCGAAGACTTTAGATTTATTCTGGTAAACATGTTTATCAATGATGGTGTGGAGGGTGTAGATGTGGTCAGATGTTCTGTGTTTGGGCAGAAAACCAATCTGACTTTTGTCCAGAATTTTGTGTGTTTTAAGAAAGTTCTGCAGTCTTATATTAACAATCGAACAGAATATTTTCCCCAGGTTGCTATTAACACATATGCCTCAGTAATTGTTTGGCTCATATTTGTCTCCTTGTTTAAAGATTGGTGTAATCAGGCCTTGGTTCCAGTAGTCGGGGAAATATCCTACACTCAAAACAATATTGAATAATTTGATTATTGCGGTTTTGAATTTGTCGTTGGTGTATTTGATCATTTCGTTTAATATTCCGTCAATGCCACATGCCTTGTTGGGTTTTAAAGCATGCAGTCTCTCTGTAAGCTCATCTACAGTGATTGGGAAATCTAGGGGGTTCTGGTTGTCTTTAATTTTTTCTTTCAGGATTTCTAATTTGGTTTTTAATTCATTTCGAGCAGGATTTGTTTCAGGTGTTTTGTACAGATTTTCAAAGTGTGTCCTCCATATGTTCCCGTTTTGAATGGCCAATTCTTCCTGCTGTGGTCTATAGAGAGTGTTCCAGTTGTTCCAGAAGTTACTGGTATTTATGGACTCCTCCATTTCTTGAAATAATTGTTCTGTGTGTTTTTCCTTTTTTACTCTTAGAGTTTGTTTGTACAGTCTAAGAGCTTCATGATATTGATGGCGGAGTTCTTTATTGTCAGGATCTCTGTGTTTTTGATTTGACAGATTTCGTACTGTTGTTCGGATATGTTTGCACTCACTGTCAAACCACATTTCGTTGGTGTTTTTTGGTTTTCTTTTTGTTGATTTCTTTTTTAAATTGCACATGGATGCTGTTTGGTGGAAAATGTTGGTAATGTCACTTAGTGCCAGATTTATGCCTAATTTATTTTGTGAATATGTGTTAGTTATAAATTTGTCTAATAATAATTGGATCGTTTGGCTTTCTATTGCATTTTGATAGTTTTCTGTGCTGTTTTTTGTCCACTTGTAGGGTTGTTGCAGCTTCAGTAAATGAGAGGGCTGTCTGTGTGATTCATTGGTATGAGTTCGTCTTAAATAGAGTGTCATTGTACAGTGGTCTGACAGAGGTGTTTGAGGACTGACTGTGAATGCTCTGAGATGCACTGGGTCAATGTCTGTGATGAAATAATCGACAGTACTGTTGCCCAGGAAAGAATTAAAGGTATAACAACCAAAAGAGTCTCCCCGTATGCGACCGTTCACTATATACAGGCCCAGTGATCGACAGAGCTCAAGTAGACTTCTCCCACTTCTGTTTGTAAATTGGTCATAATTATTTCTGAGCTGGTATGAGGGCAGAGGGTGGCTGGTGTTTGTATACTTGTCTCCCTGTGTGCTGACAAAGTCTGGTTCATTTCCAGTTCTGGCGTTTAAATCGCCACACATTAACACATTCCCTTTGGTCTGGAAATGGCTAATCTCATCTTGCAGGATGGAGAAGGTTTCTTCACTGTAATAGGGAGACTTACATAATTACATTTGTTATTTCAAAACAAGACAGACATCAGTATATTGAATTGTATACATGAACAGTATATATCTCTCTCTCTCTGTCTGTCTCTCTCTCTCTCTCTCTCTCTCTCTGTCTCTCTCTCTCTCTCTCTCTCTCTCAATTCAATTCAATTCAAATGAGCTTTATTGGCATGACTGTGTAAAAATAGCACAATATTGCCAAAGCAATAGACATATACAAACATATACGTACATGTTGATACATAAAAGTGAACAATAATAATAATAAAAAATATATATATATAAAAAAATAAAAAAAATACATTTCAATATTATGCATAAATATATCACAATAAAAAAAAGAAAGAAAAAAAAAGTACAGAGAGCAGTTTAAGGGAAGAGGGTTCAGCCCTTGTCCCTCATATGATGGCAGGAAGACACATACTGCGCTGCCAGGAGAACACACTCTTCTTTCTCTCCCAGAATATAAGACAGTTTGTCTGTGAGGCTCGCTTGTTGGAACTGGGGTAAAATCTGTGCTATTAGTGTGAAATAAGTGTCTCTGATGTGTTTGTACTTGCTGCACTCGGTGAGGAAGTGCAGCTCGTCCTCTACGACTCCATCAGTGCAGTGTGAACACAGTCTGAGCTCTCTGGCTCTCCAGCTCGGCTTGTGCCGGCCCGTCTCCACACACAGACTGTGGTCACTATGCGATACCTCGTCAGGAGCTTTCTCTAACCATAGTTACTGATATTGCTCAAGTATGGGGCCAATTTATAATCCGACTTTATTTTGTGGAAGTATTTTAATTTATTTACTTGTGTGACCTTTATCTGCCAATCGTGTATGTATTCTTCTTTGGTTATGTTCCCTATTTCTTTTACTTTTGCGTGTCTGAACTGAATTGTTGGATTAAGTTGGTGTTTTTCCACTAAATGTGTCATGGGGTCGCTCTCAGGGTGTCCTGCACTGTGTCTGAGAGCGCAGTGATGGTAACTCTCTGTCTGCGCGTCTGATAGATGGAACCAGAACTTTGCGGCTCTCTTCTGGATCTCAGATAGGAGAGGGAATCTGCCTAATTCTGCCCGGCAACCCAGACTCGGAGCGTTTCTGTGAGTTCCCAGGATGTTCTTGCAGAACTCAAGGTGGAAAGTTTCCACAGGGGTTTTGTCCCAGGAATCGTAATTTAGTTTAAATTTGGGGCCCCAGATTTCACAGCCGTATAGGAGGATGGGTTTGATAATGCTGTCAAAGATTTTAGCCACAGTTTAATGGGTGGGTTAAATTTGAACAGGGGTTTTCTTATACTATAATAAGCCCTACGTGCTTTATCAGTCAGATCTTTCATTGCAGTGTCAAACTTTCCAGAAGCTGAGATTGTCAGACCCAAATAATTATAACAGGTGACATGATTAAGAATTGTTCCCCCAAGTGTAAATGTGTACTTGTCAGTAAGGCGAGGTTTCTTCTGGAAGATCATGATCTTGGACTTGTCCATGTTTATGGGTAAGACCCAGTCGCTGCTGAACTCCTCCAGAAGCGAGAGGCTTTGGTGCAGACCCTCTTCATGAGGAGACAGCAGCAGGAGATCGTCAGCGTACAGGAGGCTTTTGATTTCCCTGTCCTCGAGGGGCAGACCAGGACAAGAGGACTTTGCAAGTGTTGATGCCAGTTCATTAATATAGATATTAAATAGAGTCGGGCTGAGGCTGCAGCCTTGACGGACTCCTTTCGTTTGACTGAAATAATCAGTGCGTTTGTCGTTAATTTTGACGCCGCATTTGTTTCCATTGTAAATGTCCTTTATGATGTCATATGTCCTTCCCCCTATTCCACTTTGAATTAGTTTTAGGAAAAGTCCATTATGCCAAACCGAATCGAAGGCTTTTTTAAAGTCAATGAAGCAGCCGAATATTTTCCCTTGATTTGTTTGTTGGACGTGTTTTTGTATGAGTGTGTGGAGTGTGTAGATGTGATTTGATGTTCTCTGTTTAGGCATAAAGCCAATCTGACAGCTGTTGAGGATCTTGTGATCTTGAATGAACTGGACTAGTCTGTCGTTGATGATGGAGCAGAAGAGTTTGCCCAGGTTGCTGCTCACTGTGATGCCCCTATAGTTATTTGGGTCGTACTTCTCACCTTTTTTATGAATTGGTGTAATCAAATTTCCTTTCCAGATCTCAGGAAAGTGTCCTGATTTTAATGAAAGATTGAATAATTTCAGAATGGCCTCTTTCAGTTTGGGGCTGCTGTGTTTCAGCATCTCATTGGATATTAAATCCATGCCACAGGATTTTTTATTTTTTAAGTATTTGATCTTGTCTGTCAGTTTGTGTAATAATATGGGCTGGTCTAACTGGTTTAGCTGGTCTTTTACAGTGCGTTCCAGGGTGTATAGTTGGGAGGTCAGATGTTTTTGGGTGAGGGTTGGTTCGTTTTGTGAATATAGTTTTCCAAAATGTTCTGTCCAGATGTTTGGGTCATAGATGGGAATGTGTTTGGGTTCTTTTGATTTATCTAAATTATTCCATAATTCCCAAAAATAATTCTGATCGACTGCCTCCTCAATCTTATTAAGCTTTGCTTTCATGTGATCAGCTTTTTTCTGTATTAGGAGTGACTTGTATGTTTTGAGGGTTTGCTGATATTTGTCTCGTGTTTGTTGGTTTGCAGGGTCTCTGTGTTTTATATTTGATAATGACCGTAAATCTTTTCTTAATTTTTGGCATTCCTTATCAAACCAATCATCTTTAGCAATTTCTTTCTTACATCTGTATTTTGTTCTTTTTCTCAGGGCTTTTCTGACCACTGTAGAAAATATTTCATTTAATTGATGAGTTGCTAAATTGATCATTTTCTTCTCTTCGCTAAATGAAGTAGATAGGAATGAATCTATCATGTTCTGAACACGAGTGCTGTGGAGCTGGGCTTCATACTGGGCAGGACTGTCTTTACTCCACATAAATCTGGCGGGGAGGGGGTGCAGTTTAACCTTCTGATCTGGACAAGGCCGGAGATTCCCGGATCTGTTCAGACTGAGGACTGTGTGACTGTGGTCTGATAACGGCAGCTGTGGCATCACTGTGAAATAGTTGATGTTATTGTTGTCTATATCTGTGATGGCGTAATCTACTGTGCTGCTGCCGAGATATGAGCAGTAGGTGAAGCGACCCAGAGAATCTCCCTTAGTTCTGCCGTTAGCTATGTACAGACCCAGGCTTTTGCAGAGCTGCAGGACTTGTTTTCCGTGCCTGTTTATGGTGTTGTCATAATTCTGACGTGCCTTCGTAAAGTGTTTCCGTTGATATATATGTGAATTGTTGATATATTTGTCTCCATCTGGGGTAATGTAATCCGCTTCCTTCCCTGTTCTAGCGTTCAGATCCCCATTAACAGAACCGATCCTAGAGATTGAGAGTAAACAATCTCTGACTGTAGGGTTGAGAAGATGTCTTCATTATAGTAAGGAGACTCATATGGGGGGATATATGTGGCACACAGGTACATGTCCTCGTCTAAACACAACAGCTCTTTCTTAAGTTTTAACCAAATATGTGTTTTCCCTTTTTTCACAGGCTGAATATAATGCCACAGATGATCTTTGAACCAAACTATGATTCCCCCTCTTCCGTTTTTAATGTTAGGCTGTTTGATTGAAGGGATTCGTAGCTCTCTGTAGTTTGGAGGAGTGCAGATTTTGGAGTCTAAACGACACCATGTCTCAAGTAATATGATTATATCTGAACTATATACAATATTAACAAGATCAGGGTTAGTAATTTTCTCTCCAAAAGCAGAAGAGAACATCCCCTGAATGTTATAGCATGTTATTTTAAACAATGACATTGACAAATATTGGATTCACCAGAAAAATGTATGAGATTCATGACCTGATCAAGTTTTAAAATATAGATAATATAGAGGATATATAGAAGTATTGTGAGTCAGTCAATTTACATGTTAAATAAAAATAAAATAAAAAAATAAAATAAAATAAAAAAAGTCATTAAGAAATAATGATCATTTTTGACTAAGCATTTAAGCTAACATATTGTCACATATAATTTTCAGCATGTGTTTGATTTGGATCAGGTCCGTGGTGTCAGCTCTACCTGATCCTGCCACTACAGCGGCGTAGCTGTCTGTCTGACTGACCCTCTCCTCACGCTCAGCGTGTGTTATCTGAGGGTGTTTCAGGCCTGACTCCTTGATGGTTTTTGCGAACAGTCTCATGCCCTCTCGATGGATGTGGACACGGTCATATAGATGCTCGTGGGTGATGCGCTGATGGTTGGCTATGTGAACGTTCGGCATTGAAGCACAGATGTTAGCTATCTCCGCGTTGATTGTGTTGATGATCCTCTGAGGGACGTCTCTGCGAGGTAGAAGGGTTGAGATGATGACCTTGGCTCCAGGGTAGATCCTGCTGGCTGATTTCACCACGGTGGACAGGGCTTTAGTGACGTCCACCCTCGCACTGAGGTTGTTTGTACCCGTGTGGAGAATGATGTGAGACGGCGCACCCAACACACCCTCTCGCAGCAGTCTCAGAGCAGAGTGTGAGGTGGGACACCAGAACTTCTTCACGGATCTGCCCGGAAACAGTCGTCTGTGGTCAAGATGGTGGCCGTTGGAGTCACAGAGGATGACGATGTTGTCTTTACTCGTCTGTTCTCTGCCGGGGCTCGTGGATGGTGGTGTAGTTGGTGGATGGTATGGTGTGATGTTGCTGCTGACTTTCCTCTGAGGGGCTTGATGAGATTGTGGGGTTACAGGAGTGAAGGAGCTTGGGGATTGTGTACTGACACACTGCTGATGTTGAGCTGTGGTTGGGATGCGTTCAGGAGTGGGGGAGCTCTTTTTTGTGTGTGCTGACACAGCTGATGTTGGGATGCGTTCAGAAGTGGAGGCGCTGTGTGTTTGTGTGCTGACACACTGCTGATGTTGTTTTGTGTGAAGCTGGTTTCTGGTCTCTTCCAGCAGTCTCTCCAGAGTGTGTCCGTGTTGTTCTCTTCTATCCAGCTCCTCTCTCACCCTCTTCAGCTCCTGTCGCAGCTCCTGATTGGCCTCCTCCAGATGTTTAACAGCAGAGCAGAGCTGTTGTAGTTGTTGAATGCTGTGATGGCTGGACATATTCAGGAGTTGGTGGATGTTGTTGGTAGTTTCCTCTTTAAACAAGAAGAAGTCCTGCTCCAGCTCAGCGATGTTGTCTCTCAAGGCCTTTATCTTGGGAGGCGCAGGAGTGCTGATGTGTCTGTCTGTCAGAGGAGTTCTTGAGCCTGGGTCAGTGTTGGTGTCCGTTGTGTTGCAGAGTTCCTCCTGATCTTTCTTAATCTTCTGAACCTCCAATTTAAGGTTTTTGAAGTTCCTCTGGAATTCATTAAGGCTGGTTTCTGGTCCCTGGACCATGACTGTTCCGTTATGATAGAGATTCACAATCAGCTTTGTGTCGTTGTCTCCTTCCAGAGTGAGTTGTCTGCCTTTGCTGATGCCTCCTTTTCTTCTACATGCCATGGCAGAGCTGAGGATGGTGTGCCAGGCTGATGGGTGTTCAGTGAAGAACAGCAGGTTACACCGGACTCTGTTGTCTTCTGGGCCACTGTAGTCAGACAGCAGTATCTCTGTGTTCTCTCTCAGGATCATCTCTTTCATCTTTTTCTTATCTTTGGTAGATTTAACTTCTGCTGGATATATTATCTCCAGCTCCTCTTCATTTTTGAAAAATGCCTCTGCTTTAGGTAGGCCCATGTTGTTCTCAACTGAATTAACTGCCACGGAATGTTAGCTTGGCTAGCAGTTAGCTTGATATGTTGAGTTTCTATGCAGTTTTTAAGTGATGACAAAAAAATTAAATCGTTTTCAGAGGTCTTACCTTAAAAATCTTCTGCCTCTTTTGTTCACAGTTAAGTATCCAATCATCTAATTACAGGTTGAGTCATAAAAAACATACATTTTCTGGCAAAAATTATGTTGATATCAGGAGCTGATATTTTTGCTGCCAACTGCCATCGGAACTCTCTCTCTCTCTCTCTCTCTCTCTCTCTCTCTCTCTCTGACGCTGGCCTTCACACCCTCATCATTTCCTGATTTGCAGAGTCATCCTCTGTGCTGTTATTAGCTGAATAGGCTTGTTATGTCTGTCTCGTATCAATAGACATCCTATTTTCTCTTCTGAAACACAAACATACTGAAATGTTAACATGTGATCGCCTACATTCGCTTTAATGATGCCTATTCAGTGTTTGAAAAATTGTCTAGTGTGGTGCGCTTGGAGGAGGACAGTTGCTGTTAAATCTAAGCGGCAAGACAAGTAACGACAAGTGTTAAATATGGTGAAGTCTGTGAAACTTGCCACTGTTTCTGTCTGTGTGTAGCACCTACTGCTCTGCAGGTCCATCTGAAGAACCAGTGTTAGAAACCAGCAGCTGAAGTTTATTTTGAACTGGATACTTGATCATTTCAGTCTGATCTGAACAGTTTGAGCGGCTCATTTCAGCGCCATTTATTTTATATTACTCATTTCATATGAAATGATGGTCTTTACATGAAAGTTTTTAAAAGGACCTATTATGCTTTTTTTACATGCTCAACTTTCTTTAATGTGAGATGTTGCTGTTTAAGCATGAAAAAGGTCTGCAAAGTTAGGGCCGGTTCACACAGACTCAGTTTTTAGAAAGCTGTGTTATGCTGGAGATGCTGCAAAAGTTTCTAGACACGTTTAACGTTAACGGTTAAAGACATCAGTCTAGCGCAAGTTTACATCGAAAAAGTAGTGCAGTGGAATAGAAAAACTCATTATGTGTGAATGGTCCCTTAGAAAGCACACACTTCCTCCAGAGGGAATTTTTATCTATATCAGTAACACTGTTTCTGAACTCCCTAAAACTCCTCTATTGTAGTCTTGAGTTTCTTTCAGGGACAAACACGTCACAATATTCCTCATTTAAATAATTCCAGCCCAAGGCATACACAAGAATAAAGGGGGGTGAGGCCTGGTTGAGTTAGTTAGTAGTGTGTTGAAACTCACGGTTATAGTAAGTGGGACATTCCTGAAACACACCGAAGCAGTTGACCAATCACAACACACTGATCCAACCAACCAATCAGAGCACACTGAGCTTTTAGAAGGGAGGGGCTTCATAGAGAGAGAAACTAAATGAGCGTTACTGACAGACTGAGAAGAGAGGTGCTGCAACAATGTCTCCTTTCACACAGCAATCTTGGTAAATTACCATAACGACTTTTCCGGCAAATACACAAATATGCTGTTCACACTATAAACGATGGTCTGTCTTTTTACTGGTAAGATGCTATTCAAACAACAGTACCAAAATACCACTAAATATAGCCTATATATTTTTTTTCTTCTGAATGACGAGCATTAGAGGATGATCACACAGAACATGACTTTGCTCTTAAAAACATGAGATGCATAATCGTTACTATAGTATTGCAGTTACTATAGTACGCAATAGTACATGCAGAGTCGCAGTGCTGATGAAAGGAAAAGAGGGCGTACGACGTGGCACAATGGTCAGACGTCCGTCTAGCACATGTTTACATTTTAACAATTACAATTAAAAGCAGCAGAGCTTTATGACTGGCCCAAAGCAGGCTTCTTACGTCAGCGCGTTCAGACCTCGTACATGCTCATACCGGTAAACTTCATTATTTGTTTACACAAAGCATCATACCGGTAATTTACTGGTAATGTTACAACTATTTTTTTGTTAAAATTCAAGCTTAGATACCTTTTCTATTCCAGACCCCAAAAACAAAATCCAGACTTTGAAAGAGGGCATAATGAGTCCACTTTGAAGGCACAGCTGCACAAAAACGGAAAGACTATGACTAGTAAAATATGACTATTGTTGGTTCTGTGACAAATTGCTTGTGTTCCTTTATTGTAAATGTGTTTATACTTGTAGTTCGGTTCTAAAAACATTTAGTCCTGGTCCGATTAGTGTTCAGATTGCCATTTTTATCGCCAAACAAAAGATACCGAACTTAAAGGCATAGTGATATGTTCACAACCTGATCGTTCGTCTTTTATGACGTATTGCCTATTTTGAAAGAGAACTTCCCGAACATCCAAACCGATGCTGTGCTGCGCTTAATGCACTCGCTGCATGTGCGTAGCTACATATAATGGTATTTTGACCAGCTGAGAATTCGTGAAGAGCTTAAAAATGTGTAAAGGAATCAAAACAGCGGCAGGAATGAAGAGAAAAAACGATATGTGTGAGCACTCTGTCCTTTTTAGCGTCTAGTCTTCCTGTTTTTGGTTCGTTTACATGTCTTTGTTCATATTTCAGTCGAACCGCACCAGGGTTTGTTTGGAAGCGGACCGAGACTCTTCTTTTCAGCAGTCTCAGTCCGCTTGTTTGGTGGCACCAGGGTTCAGATGGCGGCGTTCACACTTATTCTAATTAATTTGAACTAACAGAGCAATCGCACCAGGGTTAGTTTTAATCCAAACATGCCAAGTGTGAACACACCATAAGTCGCTTTGGGTAAAAGCGTCTGCTAAATGCTGTTTTGATGCAACAAAGCCTGTAAAACTCATAAGTGAAACTCAAATAAAAATAAATGATCATGCGACCCCTTTAAGGTGATATTTCGTGGGTTGGAGACCACATTCATGACATTTAGTTTTGTAAAATGCTTGGTATTTGGGTTTGTTTGGGAGCATTTGGCCAAAGATTTAGTCCAAATCCTGTGCCCAGACATGGTGCTTTGAAACTCAGGACATGTATTTCGATTTATGGTCATTGTACATTTCTCAGCAGTGACATTTTTGTAGAAAATAACCCTTTGTGAAACTGGTCAAACTAAATGGACTGCCTGTGAATCAGACCCAGAATAAGTCACGCATTGCACCGGAAATGCACAGTTTCAAAGTCCAGGGTTGATGGTATCTAAGATCCCAACACATGATGCCTCGTGTTATATTGTTTCACTTTTTTTGTAAATGTATTATTGATTTTATCCACCCAAATATGATGAGAAATTTATCCCTTTGAAATGGCTTGATTTATGTTAATCTCTACGACTACATAATCCAGTCCATAACGCAATAGAAAAATAAAGAAAAATGTAGGCTAGATTTAGGAAGTTTAATTTATGAAGTGTGAATGAGATATTTACTGAAGCGTTTTGTCACATTAGTGCATGTGGAAGTCGAGTGTACTTGTTGTCTTTTTAGAGCCTACATCTATATGATCTTTCACCCTGTTTCACACCATGATTTCAGACTAAACCAGATGTTAAACTATCAGATGCGGCCCAGTTTCTCAGTTCCTAATTGTCACGAGAGGTGTTTTTCACAATATTGTCATTACAAAAATCTGCCATATTTAATGGAGGCAAAAAGGTAGTGCTGGTAATGTGCAGTGTTAAGTGTTCACTTCCAAGGGAACACAACAAGCGTATTGATTCAAGCCTTTAGATAAAACATCTATCAAATTAATGAATGTAACTAATGAAGTTATTGTGAAGCTCTAACTAACAAGCACACTGTAATTTGAACTCGACTGGTTTTTGAAATGCGCATACGTGTAGGTGTGCAACAAAGCTATGTTTTCTTTTTCATGCAAATATGCAAAACTCTGTACAAGAAGCATTTGTTAACTTTGAACTAGAATTGAGTTCAAGTTGTGGGAACAGTAGCTTGTATAGGCCCTCTTCATTGCGTTTGAGTTCAACTCTTGTGTTCGTCATTGAAGGAAGTTTCTGATGAGTGTTTGTTTGGTGTTATTGCAACAAACCTAACTAAACATTAATATCTTTCACTGTGTGCTTTGCTTCAACTAGATAATAATGTGTTTTGTGATGAGTGTTTTGTGGTGTTGTTTATTGCAGAAGAGCTGCTGAACAGTTTCGCGGGGCAGCCCGGCTCGTGGAGGCACTGCCTCTACTTCCTCTCCAACAGCAGAAATGAATATGTCATGATGTACAGCCTTACTGTGTTCGAGGTAAAATTAATTTCAGTTCATTATCTTAGGTAGATTAACTTCACGAAAATTGCTAAGTCCATGTTCAAGTCATACACTAATGTTCAAAAGTTCAAAAAAGTTTTTTTGGATGTTTATTTCCTCTCTTCATCGCATTTATTTGATCAAAAATACAGAAAAAAAACAGTAATATTGTGAAATATGATTACAATTTTAAATAATTGTCTTCTATTTCAATATATTTTAAAATGTAATTTATTTTTGTGGTGAAAGTAGAATTTTCAGTAAAATTATTTATAATTATTCTAATAAATCATTATAATATGCTGTTTTGCTGCTCAAGAAACAATTATTTTTATAAATGTTGAAAACAGCATTTATTTAATATTTAAAGAGGGTTCAAAAGAAATCTTTATGAATTGAACAATACGGACTTTATGATCATTATGAATGTCATTCCTGCCACTTTTAATTTAATGTTTCCTTATTAAATTATTTTAAATGTATTTTATTTATTTTCATCTTCCTGACCACAAAATTTTAAGCGGTAGTGTATTACGCCACAAAATCGAAAGGGAAAAAAAGAAAGAACTTTATTTAGCCTTTAGGATTTTTAGCTTTTTGTAAAATAGTTGTATTCACCCCCTAATTGTCATTGCCGATTTAAAAAAAATAATAATTATCATTAAAATTATATATTTAAATCATACATTAAAGTATACCATGTGAACTGCATAGTAGCATTTTATTTTTATTTTTATTTAAAAAAATCGTTTCCTTTGGAGGATTTTTTTTCATTAGTACAATAATGCCAGTCTTTTAGTTTTTAATTTTAAGGGGAATTGGCATGATGAATTTTCTTGAAATATGACCTGGATATATTTGTGTAATTATCCTAAAATACAATATGCAAGCACCGGTATCCTCTGCTGTGTTTATGATATGAGATATGATGACAATAAATTTGTCGGTCGTCCTCTGCAGAATCTTGTGAACAAGATGTGGGTCGGTGTAGCCAGTGAGGACAAAGCTGAACTTCGGAGCTGTTTGCCCAAGCTTCTGCTATCCCAGCATGCACTGCTGCCTTTCTTCATCCGAAACAAACTCTGCAAAGTCATCGTTGACACTGGACGCCAGGACTGGCCTATGTTCTACCATGACTTCTTCAGCAACACCTTACAGGTACCTGTTCTTCTTTACTGCTGTTACTATTGAATGATATTAAAATGAACTGAACTGGCTTCATCTTTGTGGTGTGTGTTGCAGTTAGTGCAGTCGCCGTCTCTCGCGCCGCTGGGTTTGGTTCTGCTCAAGATGACCTCAGAAGAGCTGGTCTGTCCCAGAGAAGACTTGAGCGTCGCTCGTAAAGAGGAGCTGAAGAAACTCCTGCTGGATCAGATCCCCACCGTACTGAACCTTCTGACTGGTGAGACACTCATAACTGTTTCATTGAAAGTATATGTGGGTGTAACTATTCTTTAAGCACTGGAACCTGTATCATGTGATTAGGCTTGCAGTTTCATTTTTAACAACTCTGTTTTGCTCGCAGGTATTCTGGAGACGGTGTGGGACAAACACAGTGTTACAGTCACCACTCCCCCTCCATCCCCCACGTCAAGAGAGTCAGGTGAGCTTCTGCTTTCCTCTTTTGCCACTGGGCCACTTTGAAAAGTGAGGTCTACATCAGTGGTACCAGTTAGTGCTCAAAATCTCACATTTTCATACGAATTCATGCAAAATTGCCACCTAGTAAAATAGTTGTTTTCTTGTGAGATTTGGTTGGGAAAAAGCATTTGAAAAGTTGCTTGTCTGCAGCTTTTGCTTGTTTTCTGCCACTACATAAATACATTTTTGCATGTTCTATAATCCTGTAGCCTGAGCAATTTAGTAGTAAAATTTCATTTTTCAGTCTTTTTTTTTCTTCCATCAAGTAATCAATTAATAAAACATTTAATCTAATTTGTATTTAAACTAAATTTAATTAAACTAATTTCATTAGTAAACCTTAGCTAAAACAGTTCTGATGCCTAACAAATTTAATTAACTGAAAATGTTATCAGTGAACTTTGAGTACATGTATTAATAAATAAACCAATTCATTTATTTATTTATTTATAGACAGTTATGCAGTAATTTCCTATTTCTCACTTCTGAAGTCGTGATTACGAGCTTGTCGCATTCAAGTGCTTAGTTGTCGGAAAGAATAGGAATCATGGAGGACGCCTGTTTCATGAGGGAATCTTATTAAAAAATATGTAGTAAAGCCCAAATGTATTGAAGATATTTCAATTTTTAATAAATTGTAGCATCCCATTTGTTAACAACCGTATAAATATTCACTGTGCTTTCTATTTTTCGAATTTCGGTCCAATACATGCTATTTTCGCTGTGTATAAAACAATATGCTTCAAATGTTTATTCATGTATGTAAATTGTTAATATGCACTACTTGAAAGTCAAGGCATTGTAGCTCTTGTGGAAAAAACTATGAATACCAGTCACAGCAGCAATTGTTCATTATGGCATGGATAACTCGGAAACTCAAAATTTGTATCTCAGTTTCCTATTAGTAAATATGGCTTGACAGAGTGTTCATGTCCAGTTTCTTACTAGGAATCTTGTATTAATGATAATTCCTACAGCATGTGAACGAAGCGTTACTCAAAGTTTTCAATCAATTTTCGTAATTGATTTTCAATTTCGATTTTGTCTTCCAGCGATTATAAAAACAATATAATTAAGGTAAAATGATCATTGTGCGGCTGCTGCGTCCCGTCCAGCGCACCTTCCTTTCCTATACCCAGCGGTGCACTTTAGCTCCTCCCTAAAAGCCCAAACTTAATATCCATATCAGCCAAGTAAGTAAGTGCTGTAAAATGCAGTCTACTGTTGCTAAACTGCGGGATGTGTTTGATATTAAAGAGTGTTATTAAAAGCGCATTAAACCGCAAAAGAGACACTGTTCCTCAGGCGGCTTTCTGTGTGTACGCTCCGAGTCGGACGCGGATAAGAAAATGGGCTTCGGATATGCGCCTAAGTGCGTACACACAATAATAATAAAATAGTAAAATAATATTTCATAGTGTTACTGTACACATGTATAGTTTATCCTTATTAAAGTTACTTCAGTTATTCGGTAAAGATCATTGAGTGATATTCTTTTGTCATTTGTTGTTTGATTAACATTAATGACACAGACAGCAGCAGGTTTATTAGGCTGCTGTCACTTTAAGAGTGTGTTGCTGACTGTTTACTTGTTTCGTAATTGTTTTCAGGACCTTTTTCTTACATTAGTTAATAGAGATGCGCGGTTGGCGGATACAGCCGCGGATAAACCGCGGATCGGGCGGATGACGTGACGAAAAGTAATATTTTAATTAAATTCGGACGGGTGGCGGGCGGTTGAACCAATCAAATGAACCAATCAAATGAAAAATATATGTATACATTCAGCGGATGGCGGACGAGTGCGGTTTTGAAAATTTGTCAAAAACGTGGTGCGGATGGATGGCGGACAGATGATGAGTTTTGTGATGCGGTTGCGGATGAAATAATAGCCCATCCGCGCATCTCTATTAGTTAACCTAGTATTAGTTTTTGCTGAAGTATTGAAAACTGTGAAATTTCACTGATATTTAAAATTACTCGTATCGTGAAATAAGGCGATCGTATCGCCCTCCAATAATCGTGTTAAATAATTGTGATTTCAACATTGACCAAAAATAATCGTGATTATGATTTTTGTCATAATAGAGCAGCCCTAGTCATCAACCAATACTGATATGATAACCACAAAATGGTCTGTCACTAGTTGAAACTTGCCAATGAATGATTGTTGTATTAATTGTTGTCGTTTGTCCTGTTCTGTAGGTGTTTTGGGGGGCAACAGCACACAGATGATCCTGGAAGCTGAAAGTGCCGCTCTGTGTCTGCTAGCGCTGGAATGTTTGGCTCATCTCTTTAGCTGGATTCCTCTCTCCACTTCTATCACTCCATCCCTCCTGGCTTCTATTTTTCATTTCGCTCGCTTTGGATGCCAGCAGCCAATCAAAACGAAACCTCTGCCCACTTCGAACGGAGACTCCGCCCCTGGAAATCTCCCAGCCAATGGCGGCAGTGGACACGGCAGGACTGGTCAGATGGTGGGCCAATCCGATCGCGCCAGGCTGGGCGTCATGGCCATGAACTGTATCAACGAGTTAATGTGCAAAAACTGCGTCCCCGTGGACTTTGAGGAGTTTCTGCTACGCATGTTTCAACAGACGTTCTACCTACTTCAAAGACTCACAAATACACACTCACACAGCAACACACACACTATCAAAAGCAGATTGCAAGAATTAGATGAAAGGTAAGAGATAGAAGCACTTGATTCAGACATTTAACTCATTGATGCTGCTGCTTTTTAACCCTCTCCATCTGTCTGTCTGTCTCTATCAGCTATGTGGAAAAGTTCACCGATTTCCTCAGGCTTTTTGTTAGTGTTCATCTGCGGAGGATCGAATCTAACGCCCAGTTTCCTCTAGTGGAATTTCTAGCTTTGCTCTTCAAATACACCTTTAACCAGGTAAAACTCTTTCATTTAATGTTCCTGGAAGCACCAACTCTAACACCATATTCATGTCTAATGATATTTCCTTTTCCTGTACTTTGATTACCCAAACTTTCCTTGTTCCTCTAACTTTTGACACTATCACCATCCTTTTTTTTAATAGTTTTTAACATATTTTAATGCACATACCTTGTTTTGGAGGTATTTTCAATAATGGTTTCCTGGTAATAGTTGAATTTCTGTTGAAAAAGTCTAGACTTGAAGATGCTTTTCTACTCTTACCAATGGCTTCATCGTGTCATGTTCAGTATTAAACCACAAGATGTGCGTTATCATGACTAACATTAAAGGGCTCATGTCTTTTGACATGCAAGAGGTTATTGTACTATTAAAACATCCTGTAAGTTTCACAACTCAACTTCCTCATTAGTCCAAAAACAACTTTCATTGAATCCAAGCTCAGAAAATGACTTGTTTCGGATTGTCAAAGTATGATGTAATAGTTTGACGAAATGCCGCCTCTGTAGAATCAGATCATTGCGTCTTTGGCCCCGCCCACTGTATTAGTAAAAACGCGGTGAAGGTTTTCAATAGAGTTTCATATGTAATGCTCATTTCATATGCAAAGATATTAACAAATCATAGCAGTGGCTGTTTACATTCGAGTCTTCAAGGCACATGCCCCTTTAAACAGTGTTTAACTTAAGTCTTTTCTTCCCTATTGAGACACATATCTGAGTGAAACGCTTCTCAAACTAGATAAAAAGTAGGGCGGGACTTGATTTTGTTCATGTGGAATTGATTGGATGGTTGTGGTTTGCTATTGGTGGATCTCATGTGAGTGACAGGTTGCCCCGCCCTCACACCAGTAAACGCATCGTCAGAGAAGAGATGTTAGAGGGAGGGGAAGTTATTTTGATGTAAAGATTGCTCATGAATTGAAACGGTTTTGGGGTCACGGTCCGATGCTAGTTTGGTACAATGGAATTGTTGATTTGTTGCTCTGATTGATAGATTGACCGATGCTGTGTGGTAAAATGCAACTTCTGCTAGATAAAGTAAAAAATACAAACAAGGTGCCGCTTTCTGCCATCCCAGTTTCCTTTCCATGAAGTTTGTGGAGTGCGTCACAAAAACGTATTGAAACAGCGTATAGGCTACTAGCAAGTTCTTATGTGTCATCTGTACTCTTGTTTTGGGGTAGTGTGTAGATCGTCTCTTCTTCTGCTCTTTTTCCTATTGTGATGGTTAGCAAACAGTGTTGCATTACCGCACGCGCCCCCTTCTGGATTGGAGTGTGGACTGTATTCGTCGTCTGACTGTATGCACCAAACCATGACGGTTCAGGGCGAATACATGTACCGTTACACCTCTAATGTGCACTGATAAATCATTTATAATAAAAACTGCAATATCCCATAAAAAACAAGAATTTTACATTTTTATTAAAGTTATTGCAGGTTTTGATGTATAAATCCTACTAACATTAAAATGCACTCAAGGAAACAAAATTAAAAATGAAATTCATGACCACTGAATCAGCGCTGAAGTTCTTAAACTTGACATTTTTGTGCATCTCTTCATTTAATGGTCTGTTTATTTTGTTGTAGCCGACTCACGAGGGTTACCTGGCCTGTCTTGACATCTGGAGTATATTCCTGGACTACCTGACCACCAAGATCAGAAGCCGATTGGCTGACAGAGACAGTGTCATTAACAGGTACATGTCTGTGGACTGTGTGAATGGAGTTTGTGTTATATAGGTTGCTCAAGCATTGAACACTGTCGTAATCTGTGTGTGTGTGTGTGTGTGTGTGTGTGTGTGAGACCAGGTATAAAGATGCTCTAGTTCTGCTGCTGCGTGAAGTTCTCAACAGGATCCAGTTCAGGTTAAACCAGAGTCAGCTAGAAGAACTCGATGATGAGACCCTTGACGACGATGTAAGGATCAATCAAACATACACACGGTTATAGTTGCTAAAACATCTTTCTTTTTTTGGCTGAATTTTTGGAACTCTTTCCCCTCTGGTTTCTATAGCAACAGACCGAATGGCAACGGTACCTGCGTCAGAGTTTGGAAGTGGTTGCCAGGGTGATGGAGCTGCTCCCGTCCCAAACCTTCTCTGTTCTGGTGGGTGTAGATGAGTGGGTGAACATGCGCTCTCTCTCTCTCTCTCTCTCTCTCTCTCTCTCTCTCTCTCTCTCTCTCTCTCTCTCTCTCTCTCTCTCTCAGGTGTAGATGAGTGGGTGAACATGCGCTCTCTCTCTCTCTCTCTCTCTCTCTCTCTCTCTCTCTCTCTCTCTCTCTCTCTCTCTCTCTCTCTGTCTCTCCCTCTCTCTCTCTCTCTCTCTCTCTCTCTGTCTCTCTCTCCCTCTCTCTCTGTCTCTCCCTCTCTCTCTCTCTCTCTCTCTCTCTCTCTCTCTCTCTCTCTCTCTCTCTCTCAGGTGTAGATGAGTGGGTGAACATGTTCACTCTCTTTCTCTTTGAACTGAAAACAATGGACTCTCCATTGGCAATTCTAATAACTGTTTAATATGGAAGCAAAACTGATTTAAGTGAGTCTCAGTGAAGTCCAAAACATTCATGGAGGATTTACGATTTTAAATCAAATTCTGCTGTAATCCACATGAGGAGTATTAGATCCATCCATCCATCCATCCATCCAATTTTTATCTATCTATTTATATTTCTTATCTGTCTATCTGTCAATCTATCACGTTTTTCCTGTTATTATTAATTCCATTAAATTTGCATGTGAAATGGCATTGATAAGTATCTGGTGAGCAGAGCATGATTATGTGTGTGTGTGTGTGTGTGTGTTTAGTTTCCGGTGCTCCAGGAGGATCTGGACGTTTATCTTGGGCTGCAGCAGTATATCGTGAGATCAGGATCAAGTGAGTTTCTCTTCATGGTCACAGTCTGAATATTCAGCAGTTTTATAGATAGTAGCTTTGTTTTCAGACCCGTACAGCTGCACACCCAGATTACACTTTTAATTGTTTTGGGTGAACTATTTGTCATGGAGAATGCATTGCAGCAATGCTAATGTGTCGTTTTCACTCAGTATCCAAATGTCACTGTTTGTATGTTAATCCACTGAAGCATTAAGGGGAATTTGTTGGAAATATGATATCTTTGACACATTTCCTTGTTCTTCAGGCTGCACTGTTTTTTTCTTTTTTTCTTTTGCTATCTGACTTCCTTCTGTCAAATATCTTGTATAAATGTGTTGCTGCCATTTTTTGACCTAAGTGTATAATAATCTGCCCAAGTAAGCAGTACAACTACAGACAAGATGAAATATAGAGGAAGTTCTACATGAACTGTGTTTGGGGCAGTAAGATTTCTTTGAAAGAAGTCTCTTATGCTCACCAAGGCTAAATAAAAACTATAATATTGATAAATATTATCACATTTAAATATAAATATTATTTTTAAATATAAAAATAACACATTCAAGTAATGTATTTAAATGTGTATTAAATTGCAATTTATTCCTGTGATCAAAGCTGAATTTTCAGCATCATTACTCCAGTCTTCAGTGTCACATGATCCTTCAGAAATCATTCTGTTATGATGATTTAATGCTCAAGAAACATTCATTATTATTATCAATGTTGAAAACAGTTGTGCTGCTTCATATTTTTGTGGAAAATGTGATGCATAGATGTCTTTACTGACACTTTTGGTCAATTTAATGCATTCTTGCTGGAAAACGTATTAATTTCTTCTTTTTTAAACTTACTGACCCCAAAACTTTGAACAGTAGGTTACCTTATTTTGATTGCTTGAGCACTTACTCAGTCAACCTAGTGTTTTAGTAGTTTCTGGTCTTGTGATGTTCAGTCTGATGGTGCTTTGTGGCGGGTTTGTTCTCATGTGGCTTGTGAGCTGTTGTTGAGTGGTTTTACACCTCTCTCTCTCTCTCTCTGTGTGTGTGTGTGAACAGGTCGCAGGCTGAACATCACAGCGGAGGCCGACTGCAGAAGACTTCACTGCGCTCTCAGAGACCTGAGCTCTCTCTTGCAGGCCGTGGGACGCCTGGCCGAGTTCTTCACAGGGGACGTTTTCACCGCCCGCTTTAATGACGCTCTCGCCATCGTGCAGAGGTCAGTTCCTGATTCCCAGTTCCTCATTTGACAACAACACTACCTCCTTATGTGTGCACTTTAATGTTCTCTGTATTTGCTAATGTTTTATGCCATGTTTTTTATGCATATTATTACTGGTCTTATTACTGGTTTTGCTGTGTTGTGTAGTGTGCCTCGCATGGCTATTTCATGACTTCTTTTTGCATTACACCAAATTTAGTTTTTTGGTTTTTTTTACACTTGTCATAAATAACTTTGTTATTATGCCTTTTTACAAAGTCTTGATTTTGTTTTTGGGATCTACTAGAACAGGTTTTCATGCTTGAATGTTCAAAAACACATTTTTCTCATATTCTCCATTGTTGCATCACCTCTCTCCTCAGTCTGTCAGTAACGCTCCGTTTAGTTCCTGTCTCTCTAAGCCCCTCCCTCTGAGAAGCTTAGATTGCTCTGATTGGTGGGCTGGATCAGTGTGTTGTGATTGGTCAACTGCTTCATCGTGTTTTGGAAATGTCTTTCCCTTTATCATAACCGTGATTTTCAACACACTACTAACTAACTCAACCAGGTCTCGTCCTTTATTTTGCGTATGTCTTGGGCGGAAATTATTTAAATAAGGAATATTGTGACGTGTTTGTTCCCGGGACAGACATTTTTCATGCTCAAACAGCAACATTACACACTGAAGAAAGATGAATATGTAAAAAAAGGACTCCTTTGATATACTGTTTAAACTCTGGCTCAAAAAACACTTCTCACACTAAACAAATGATTACTAATTTAACTGTGAACTTGGGCAGACTGTCCAAATATAAACTAAACCAAGCCTTTTTTCAAAAAGCAAAGGTTATGGTTTTGGTTTTACTTTCACAAGTGCAATGTATTTTCCTGTTGACGCCAACACTGTGTCAAAATAATATGCAAAGAAATGCAAACAAATATCATATTATTCATTTAGGAATGAATAGCTTGAATTATTAATACAGATTGATAGATGGTCAGATGTAAATATCAGACTGAAATGTGTGATGTTTAATTCTTGCTCATTATGTTTCTCCTCCTCTCAGATTGGTGGAAGTGTCGTGTTACGGTTCTCAGATCAGCCTGTACGATGTAGAGATGGCTGTTCCTACAGTGCTCAAACCAGATCTTATAGATGTGTAAGTAGTCACTTAAGTAGGCACTAGTTGATGCAGGGTAACCTAAATGAGAATAGTTTAAAATAATAGCTAATAAACGTCTCTGTTTTGCAGCCACGCGCAGTCATTGGCCGCTCTGCAGGCGTATTCTCATTGGCTGGCTCAGTTCTGTGGTGAGGTGCAGCGCCAACAAGATCAAACGCAATTTGTGGATCTCATCAGGTCCAGCATGGACGCCACGACCCCTCTCATCAATGCCAAGGTCACTTGATTTTTAGAAACGATAATACTTTAATGCTCATTTAAAGCAGAACACAGTCATTTCAAGTTTATAGAAATGAAGACCAGTTTTTATTAAATGTATACGTGTATTGATATGGGTACTACTGATATTATACTACGTATAATTTCATACAATTAAGAGGTCGATCAATATTATCATCAATATTAGATTTAGCTGATATCATCAAGGAAACTATTGAAGCTTGTTTCTGCAATGGAATAAAAAAAGTTAAAAAGGCAATTGTGACTCCCAATTGTAAGGGTAAAAAATGCAGACTTTTTTTTCTCAGAATTGTGAGATATAAACTCGTAAATCTGAGGAAAAATGTAAGAATTTTGAGAGAAAAAGTTACAATTACCTTTTTTACAGCATTTTTTATATATATTTTTTTTTGGTGCCAGCATTTTTGATTATTTTCACAAAAGTTTCATGGACCCAGAATATTTAGTTACCGCTTTATTCTAGCTTCATGCATTCTTTTTTTAATCAATATTTAAATGTGTGTTCGTTTCTTAAAAAAAATCTTTTAACAAAAAGCTGACAACAGACTATAACGGCATAAGCAATGCTTTTATTACATTTTTCTACTAATGTTTTGCCTGTGTTTTGATCAGGAGTTTCTGTACTCATTCAGAAGTTTTTTAATAGCGCCCTCTACCGAATAACAGTGAAAATAATCACTGGATAATTCCATCAATGCCGGGAAAGAGTTAATTATAAACAAGCCTGAAATACGCAGGGACTCTTATTTTGAAATGTATATGCTTTACTATTTCCAGTTGCTCATTCAAACAGATGAGGGAGATAAAATAAGCACTCTTACAATCATCTACAAAATATTGCAATATAAACACCATAAAGTAAACATTGTCATAATTTATTCAGCCATGCCTTCATAATAAGGTTTGTAGTAGAAATGTACAAAACATATATTTATTTGTGGGCTTGTATTGAAACTGAAGCGTGTCTCTCGGCTGTGAGGTCTACAGTAGAGTTTTAGATTAGACCATCTCCTCCAGTTATTCTTCATTCTTTCTCTTTGATGAACTCTAATCCGCCCGATCTCCGTGTGTCACAGGTTCCAGAGAAGTTGCTGTTATCTGCGTGCCATCTCCTGGTCTCCATGTCCACCACCGTACGACCGGTGTTCCTGGTGTCGCTGCCGGCGGTGCAGAATATCTTCAACCTGATCACAGAGAATCATAACCACAGATTACCTCAGGAGGTATGTGTGTGTGTGTGTGTGTGTGTTTAGATTGGTCCGACAGTGTGGCACAGTTTGTACTTGGATCCTTCTGTTGTGATGTAATGTAAACATCATCTTCATTTCCAGGGGCCTGTACCATGAAGCCGGATTAGGTGGCTAGCCAGCTATGTTTCAGCTTAGTTTCCGCCAACCCTGGGTTTTAGGTACTATGAAAGTAGCTCGACTTTAATCGGTGTTCGTTGCCATGGTATCTTACGCTGCACGGCTAACCTGCACCGGGGCAGGTTATGTTCTGGATTCAAGATCTCAGACCGAAGTTTGACCAATCAGCTGAGAGCAAAGAAACATACAGGTGACGTAACTTATTCCAAGTGTCTGTTACAATGACTTCACCTTTTCTTCCAAATCCGGTGGACATCTCAGCGCAAATTGTTTGACGAGCACTTCGTAGAGAAAGAGTTTTTAGCCAGACAAAATCCCCTTGCCTTAACTGATAGTTACTTGTATGAAAGATACAGATTTTCCACGGAAGGAATGTCTTATCTTTGCGAACTTCTTGAGCCGCACATAAAGAATTTAACACGTCGAATTCATGCACTTACTGTACCACAAATATTGCGTTGCATTTTTTTTTTTTTTTTCAAGTGATACATTCTTGCACGGTGGGTGACGCACAGAAGCTAGGAGAAAACATATGTTTGTCGAACCATTCGCAAGGTGGTCCTCGCTCTGCAGGAGTACATGAAAAGTTTAACTAATAATGTTCCCCGGACATTTATCGACCACGTCCATAAAAGAGGGCTTTTATAAAATTGCCGGTAAGATATATTGATAGGGTGACATCACATGAACACTTTTTTTTTTTCTCAAAAAGCAAATTTCACAAATGTACTATACAATACAATACATGTTAAGAATTATTTTGAATCTTTTTTATTATTCTTCTGATAATCTTATGATAGGATTCCCAAGTCTATTGCTCCAATCTCCACTGCTCTAGGGGAACATGAGGCAGATTATGTTAATAGGAAGTCCTATCACAGCCATAATGTTCAGGTAGAGATGATGTGAATATGTGAGATGATTATTTTCTGTGAGATGAATCTTTAAATTAATAGTAACTTTAACAGATATAACAATGATCTACTAAACATTTCATCTGCAGACGACTTGTGGTCATGAACATATGATCAAGTTTGGATGCCAAATGGCCTAGCTCCAGTGCTTGTCTCACAAATTTCCCATGAGTCTGTGTTGTGTCAGCTGGTGCAGATGTAGATGCAATCACCATACAATATTACACTTAATAAAAGCACATTGAAACTGCAGATATGTCTCAAACTGTTTTATTGGTTTTGTGGGATGGGAGGGAGAAAGAGAGCAAGAGAAAGTTGCATTAATAAATATTCATACTAAAGTGTTACTTGGTTAAATAAGTTATACTATATATACTATATAACTATATACATACTGAGATCAGTTTTATCCAGCTGTTTGATTTTGTTTGGAGCCTCCTCAGCTCACAGTCAGCTCCTTTAGTGTGCAGTCTAGTTCAAGACTCCTTTTGTACAGGGCCCTGACTGAGTCTGTTTCCACCTGAAACATAATTCCACCACAAACATGATCATTACAAGTTTTCTGGAGGCTCATCAAATCACAAAAAGTTCCTTGACTTCCTACAAACACAGGACTGACTGTAATTTATGTCAAGGGTTTTAAATCCTTACACATTTCTTCTGAAGCCCATTGAGATAGAGGCCTCAGTTTCTGGGTCAGGTTGTGAAAAATCCTACAAAAGAGATGTGTAAGGGCCAGTCCCTTTTTTATGCCACACATTCAAATGTTTGCCATAATAAAAAGCCCAGTGCATTCACATCAGCAACTGTCTGAGAACACACAGACAGAGTGTCTTCATCATTTGCTTCACCCTAATAGTGTGTGTGTGTGTGAATGTGTGCTAGCTTCAACAGGGACACTGTATTTCCCTCTACTGCAGAACATACAGTCAGCCATATTTAAAACTTAAAAGTAGTAATGTATTGCACACGTACCCAGTGTTACTTGCTTAGAGGAGCCAGCACCAGGGTCAGATTGTACAGCACCTGTAATCCCATCCATAATCGGCCGTCCCTTATTGCCTACTCAGAGCCAACTCCTCCGCCACAGTGTATTCTGGTTTTCTGAATTTAATTAATTATTTCGGGTTGCATCTAAAAATCAATG
Organism: Abramis brama; assembly: GCF_963993115.1. Classification (NCBI taxonomy): domain Eukaryota; kingdom Metazoa; phylum Chordata; class Actinopteri; order Cypriniformes; family Leuciscidae; genus Abramis; species Abramis brama. The sequence continues at coordinate 42,725,767 of NC_139963.1, read as the reverse complement.
AATATTAATCTTTCTTAGTACATACATGCACATTTTTTATATATTATAAAAATAAGCTATAGGCTATATTACACATATAGGCATACATATATACATACATAATTTTACATAAATATAGAACGTATTTGTTTAACTTACACATTAACAATCAGCAATCTTTCTCCAACAGTCTTCTCTTGCTTTGGCAGCAGAGAACGTATTGTTTCGAGCTTGAAATACATATTTAAATTCATCGCAATTATGAATGATTATCTCTTGCTCCTCTGCAGAAAAATATATCGCTCTCGCTCTACCCGCGATTGGTTGTTCAGTGTCGACGTCACTGTTTTATGTGCACGCGCGCGTGGAGTAATCATAGCTTGAGGATCAAAGCCTGAGTTGACAAAGAAAGTTGATGAGCTGCATCATGGTACCAATAAAGCCTGATTGCATCGGTTTGGTTTTGTCAACTCAAAACTAATCCTGTAACCCCGAGTTTGTTCAGCTACCTTCATGGTACAGGCCCCAGGTGTGTCGAGCTCTGTCCAACATGTTGCTGTTGCCGTGGCCCAGTCTACCAGAAGCAGAGCAGCAGTGGCCGAGCCGTTCGTCCAATCACGCGCGGCTTCTCAGCAGTCTGACGCAGCAGTACCGCCTCCTGCCCCGCCCACCCAACCATCACCCCAACAGTGAGAGCAACAGATGATTGATAGCAATGCCAAATATTATAATATATAACATATATAAATATATATAGCAGTGATGCTTTAAATTGACTAAAAGTGACTGTAAAGACATTTATAATGTTAGTTTCTAAATCGATTGAAATAGATTTCTGTTTCATATCAATGCTGTTCTTTTGAACTTTCTATTCAACAAAGAATAAAAAAAATCACATTTGCACAAAAATATTATTCTGCACAACTGTTTTCAACATTGATAATAAGATATGTTTCTTGAAATCATCATATTAGAATAATATTTTAAATATTTAAAAAAAGAAAACGTTTAAATTAAAATTGTAATATTTCACATTATTAGTTTTTACGGTATTTTTGATAAGCATTTACACTGCAGGTCTTGATGCCCAATTCTGATTTTTTTATTTATATAAAGGTTATTTATATATTGATTGTCATTTAAATTTTATTTTTTTATAATTTTTTTAAACAGCCGTTTTTACCAGTAATTTTAAGAGTATTTTCAGAAATGGCAGTAATGTAAATGATGATGTGTCCCTCAGGTAAAGCGGTGATCCAGCAGACTCTGTGTGTGTTGAAGGATCTGGTGGACAGTATATCAGGAGAGGCCACTAAATCACGTCAGATCTGTTACCACAGCCTGCAGGAGTCAGTCCAGGTCACGCTCGCGCTGTTCCCTCACTTCATCCAGCAGCCAGGTGAACAAATCAGCATCAACATCAGCGTTCGTGACCACGACTCCTCCACTGCCTTCTGTTGCTGTAATGATGTTTGCTGAGGATTCATATTCTCTCTCTCTCTCTCTCTCTCTCAGATGTGACAGACGAGATGTTGAGTTTCTTTCTCACGCTGTTTCAAGCTCTGCGTGTTCAGATGGGTGTAGCTTTCACAGAGCAGATCATTCAGACGTTCCTCAGCATGTTCACCAGGTGACCTCGGCTTCCTCTCGTTCACTCATCATCATGTGTCACTGTGTATACTGATGCTCACTGATCCTCATGTTCCTCAGGGATCAGCTGGCCGTCAGCATCTTACAGGAGGGCAGCTCGGGATCCAGAGTGGTTCAGAAGTTTCTCAAGATTCTGCAGGTAAAACCACTTTGTGTTTGAGTTTGAGTATCTAGTACAAGCCCTCTGTTTGATTGATAGTTTAGATTTTTCTAGTAAGTAAAAGGCCTTTCAGGTCTTTTTGCTGTGAAGTCTTTACTGAAGGAAAAGTAAAAATAACTTATATTGTTAGTATTATTTGAACTTTTACTGGACTAAAGCAACTTAGGTTTACTTGATTATTCATAAATCTTTTTTTCTTTTTTTGGGAAAATGTTAAAATGTGAGTATCAAATATGATACATCAGGCTTTTGAGGAACATTTATGTTCATCTCTGTCATCATTGTATTGCTTTGCATTATGTGTTTTAAAACTACAGAGATTTGATCATAAAACTAAGCATTTAAATATCATTTTACTAAGACATTATTAGAAGATATAGAGTGACAACTGATATTTATATGCATTTTATGTAAGTAGTCTGTTATGCTGTTATATGGTCAAAAAGTAAGATGAAATTCTGATAGCTTTTAATGTAAACCTTACTTGCTACTTACTTTTTGACCATATAAGTAACATCTGCATCATATAGCATATTTCTGCTCAGTTTGGGCCTCTGATTCAAATTGAAGTGTTTTTCTTCCTTGAGAATGAGCTTCATATTCTCACTATATCAGGCAATATGAGCCATAAAAGCCTGATGTATCAAATATGATACTCAAAAATCACAACTTTTATTCTCTCTCTAAAGGTTCAGTTAACTCTTCCATTCAGAATATAGTTTTATTTCTGACTTATTTCATATGTCAAGCATTACAGGATTGAACATGCTGTTCATCTTTGCTTTATTGTCTCAGGTTGTGGTTCAAGAGCCTGGCCAGACCTTCAAGCCTCTGTTACCCAGCATCCTCAGCCTTTGTTTGGACCAGGTTTACCCAATAGTGGCAGAGGTAAGAGACATGAGTTAAAGACACCCCACCTCAGAGTGCTTAAGGTTAAAATCCATTCCCCTGCATGATTTGATTAACTGTGTTTGCCACGTTTTAACTGTACATATATTTGATCTAATGTTTAATTTTTAACTTAGTTAACCAGTAAACTAATTAGTTGTTATAGTAGTATTCTTTTCACTTTTTTTCTGTAAAAATTACATTGACAGTGACATGACAAACATTTTTATAGTGTAGAAACCACAATGCAGAACATTTAATACATTAGCATTTACAAGACAAACACTAATCATTGTTTAGCAGAATAAAGAGTTTAGCTTTTTATTGACTTTCTTTGTATGGAACATTGTAGTATTTATTATAAATGATTTATTCGTGCACATCATTTTTGAGTTGATCCAATCAATTAATAATGGATAAAATTAAGTCACAGCCTTTTTTTTTTTTTTTTTTTTTTTGTGAAGCCATTTCACTATAAATCACAATCGAGAAGAAAAGATTATTGCAACTTCTGTTTCATGCCGACTTTAAAAGTCCTCAAACGTTCTTCTTTCTGGAAGCTCTTGTAATTCGCTCATCTTCACGTCTGTGTTCTGCAGCGTTCCTGTCCGGATGTGAAAGCTGAGATGTTTGAGCTGCTCTTCCAGATTCTTCATCAGAACTGGAGGTTCTTCTTCAAGAGCTCAGTGTTGAGCAGCGTACAGAGAACCGGAGCGGAAGAACTCATGGAGAACCAAGCGCAGTTCACGGCTGCCATGCAGGTATCGACCGCACGTGTGTAACACACACACACACACACACACACACACACACACACACACACACACACACACACACATAACTCTCCTCAAAGCCTGAGTTACAGCATGTCTTAACCAAGCGTCAAGAAATAACCTCTCGTCCATGTGGATCAAAGTGTATAACCTAACAAGACATTTTGTTAGTCGCTATATTCCTATTTTTGTCTTGTTTTTCATGTTTGGCAGTATTATTTTAGTTTTATTATAGTTGTAATATTTATTTAACTAGCTTTTATTTTTATAATTTTAGTTTTCATGCTAATTTTAGTTGGGTTTTTTTTTGTAGTTTTATAAAAAAAGAATTTTTTAACACTATTTTGGTTAAATTTATTTTTATTTCAGTGTTAGTTTATATTTATTCCCAGTTTAGTGTTTTTCAAGTAATATTTATATTTTATTTTATTTCATTTATTACAATTAACAAGAGTTTTTAATAGTTTTAATATCAGTTTTATTTGACAATAATAACCCTGATGTTTGGTGCTGAAATCTCATTGGTCTAAAAGTCCACATAGCTGTATATTAATGTTTTGGGGCTTTTGAATGTCTGTATATTATTTGGCAGTTCTTAGAATCTCGTTACATATAATTGAGATTAAATAGCGGAGCTGGAAACGCTGCTAAGCGTGATTCTTGTGTCTGAGCGTCGTGTCTTTGATTTGCAGGCATTTGGTCAGTCTTTCCTACAGCCGGATATTCACATCTTCAAACAAAACTTGAGTTACCTGGAGGTCCTGAACACCAAACACAAGTTGTACCACAGGGTAAGACACGCTGACATATGCTTACATTTGCTCAAATCCGATGATTGAATGTTGTGAAGATCCTGCAGCTTTTTTTATATGGACTATTTCCATAGAACGATCCATCACACACATATATACACTGAACAAAATTATAAACGCAACACTTTTGTTTTTGCCCCCATTTTTCACGAGCTGAACTCAAAGATCTAAGACTTTTTCTATGTACACAAAAGGCCTATTTCTCTCAAATATTGTTCACAAATCTGTCTAAATCTGTGTTAGTGAGCACTTCTCCTTTGCTGAGATTATCCATCCACCTCACAGGTGTGCATATCAAGATGCTGATTAGACGGCAGGATTATTGCACAGGTGTGCCTTAGGCTGGCCACAATAAAAGGCGGTGTGATCAAATGGCAGATCGTGTGCTGTGGTTTGGTCGGTGATGTGTGGTTTGGTCAGTGATATGTGTGTATGTGTATTTCAGAAGCTGTTCAGGAACTCCATGCTGTTCCACTTCATAAATGTTCTTCTGCAAGTCCTGCTGCACAAGAGTCACGACCTCCTCCAGGACGACATCACGCTGGCGCTCTACAACATGGCGGCTGTGGATTTCCAAGCGTTTTACTCGTCCTTCTTGCCAGAGTTTCTCAACGGCTGCCAAGGCCTCGACCCTCACCAGCGCACAACGCTTGCCCGAAACTTCACGCCAGAGAGAGTGAGTGAACGAGACCGATGTGATTCATTCCTGAAGCTCTAATTACTGGAGTGTTTTACTAATGTGATAGGACTGGAACATTTTCACTCTTAGCCGAGCTTTGCCTGGCAAACTAAATAATCTAATTGTTTACATGACCATAATTATTTTATATAGGCTATATCTTTTTTGAAGAAGTGCTCACCAAGATTGCATTTATGTCAATGATCAAAAAAGCAGTACTACTGTGAAATATGATTAATTTTTCTATGTGAATATATTTTAAAATGTAATTTATTCCTGTGATCAAAGCTGAATTTTCAGCATCATTACTCCAGTCTTCAGTGTCACATGATCCTTCAGAAATCATTCTAATATGATGATTTGATGCTCAAGAAACATTTCTTATTATTATTATTAATGTTGAAAACTGTTGTGCTGCTTCATATTTTTTCAGGATTCTTTGATAAATAGAAAGTTCAAATGCAAGTCACGTCTCTTTTTCTTCTGTCTTTCCCGCCCCTCACAGGACCTGCCGTCGTTTTCTCAGGGAGTGTATCGTATCGTGAACGATCTGCGCTTCTACAGACTGTGCAATGGAAGTCTTCCACCGGGAACATTGAAACTATAGCAGCGCATCACCCCTGTCACAGCCAAACCACGGCCCGACTTCTTCTTGAGGACACGCATCACTGCTTCAGTGGGCATGTGTCGCCTTTCACACGGGCCAGCCTGTGATCTCAGTGCCGGCGTGTTCTGAGAGCTGCAGGGCTTCTAGCGTCAGCTTGTTTTATGTTTATTTCAGATAGATTTTACACGTTGCCAATGATCAAGAGGCCAAAGTGGATGTTCAACAGATGCTGTCGAGAAACTCGTCCAGAATCAGCCGATGCGGTTCGGGTTTCACTGTTGCGTTATTTAAATACGAGCAGTGCTTTCCCACCAGTGACCTGTTGTTTTAAAGGACTGGTGTCACTGAAAGCACACTTATTTTGTTGAAATGAACAGCCGGCGTTTGAAATGCAGTGGTGTAGAGTTAAACGAACACGTCTCAAGACGGCTTCATGTGGATGTTCATACGGGCTGTTGTTGAGTCTGAATGGTTTTAAAGTGAACGGGTGCAACGCAGAGCACTGGATTTCTCTTTCTCTTAAATGTCTGGTTTTATCAGCCTCTGGCTCTCACATCTCTCACATCTTTTTCATATCATTCCATCCTGATCCAGGAGAAACAAACCTTCAATAAAGTTTTATAATAAAATGCATTGTTTGTTTTTCTCGTTCTGTTATTGTATGTGATATCAGAGAATGTCTAATAGGAAGAGAATTGGCACTCTCTGCTTACTTCCGGTTTCTGGACTGGCTGCTAACACGTCTCTGTCCATGCGGGGGCGCTCGCAGGCGAGTGCAGAATGAATGGAGGTCTATGGCGAAAAACCCTCAAAATCCACTTTTCTCAGGATATAATTTTTTGTCTAGTAATTTGAATGTTGTATTCGAAAGGAGATGCAAATAAATTACACATTGCTGGGTGTTAGATTTTTTAGAGTCACTTATTTGGTTTAAAAAGTCTTTTAAAATGTCAATGACGTCAGAATGCTGACGTCATTAGCAGAATGCTAGCGTGTTATGGGCAACAACAACTCAACCTGTAAGAAATCGAAAAGAAATAAGTACTCGTTCATTCAACTTTCGACCTATAACCCATGTTGAACTTGCAAAACCTACAATAAAATCTGAGATTTCTCAACGGCAATCGGGTGAAAGAGACACATTTAGCCGTCTAGCCCCATAGACTCCCATTCAGTCTGCACTCGCCCGCGATCACCTCCAGTGGAATTCTAATGGAACTGCAACCAACCATCTATACAATGGGGCTAATAGAGCATCACAGTCCCGCCCACAGCCCGAGAGCGCTTTGGTTCCGGAAGTAAATTTCCCATTCATTTCTCCCATTGACGTTTTGGAAAATCCGTATTTAAAGAGTTTTAGAGCATGTCTGAGGATAACCAGCTACGGCTGAACTCATAGGCATACAACATATCGTTTCGAGTGAAAAAACGACGAGAAAATCCAAAAAAAGTCAAAGGTACAAGACTGTGTACATATTTTCATTTCCGAGCAAAGGAACTACTCATCCCATAAACCACCGCGCCTCACTGAAGTCGACTGAAACCACAACCGCGAAAGAGCCTTTAGAGCGACTTTCAAATCTGACGACAGCCAAGCGAACTTTTTCTTGTGCAGTTTATAGCAGTTCTTTCAGTAGTAATCGTGTAAATAATAGTGTTTTATAGGTTTTGTGTATTGAATTTTATATTTATCGTCGTGTATTTTATCGTGTATTTTATATTGTGTGCGTGTGTGAAAAGCGGTTAACGATAACGATTACAATTATTTTGTGAAAAGACATTAATCTGTGTTTAATGAGATGGTTTAGCGTGTGTGTTCAGTGTGTAGTTTGTGTGTTTATTTCAAAGCCCTTTATGACACAGGGACACTCTGCTACACACTGATGATGGCTTAGATCGAAACGCGTCTGTGTTGACATGGTTACAATAAATTCATGAAATTATACCTTGAGAGTGCGGTTTTTCGTCTTTATTTTTGATTTTTTTTTTTTATTACTCGCACCCATAAATGATTTGGGAGTTGAGCGCGCCTGTTCTCAATATTACAGGACACTCTGCTGACAGGACAGGTTGAAGATGTTTTTGTTCAAAGGTTCCAAAACATGTAGCATGCATTCTAGCCTACTTTACAATTATTTGTAATGTCTAGCATGTTGTGTTGTGTGTGGCCGTGTTTATGAAACAGCCGGTAGCCGGTAGCCGGGTCACCAACAGCCTGCGAGGTTTAGTTTTGGCGGTCCGCGGGCAGGTTGCAGACAAATGCCTCAACATTTTCCCACTTGTGGTCCATGCTCATTTTATTCATGAAGTTATAGTTCATCCTTAATTGTAATAACATTTAATGTATTTTCTTAATAACAAGTGAAAATTAAACAGTGATGGTCAGCAAACCAGAAAGTGCATCATATTCAGTTTATTAACTTGCCATGAATAAATTATTACACAAATGTTCAGTAAATGCATGAAGAGGTATGCCTAAGCTAAATATTGTTTTGACAGTGGCATCATAAAATGCTTGATATGACTCATACCATATGGAGGCTACAGTAGCCTAGCTAAAGTGAACGATAATGCTAACTAACGTTGCCATCTCCCTGCAAAACTCACCACAACTTTGTAGGTCTTGTACCTCATGCTGGCCCTTACAAAACCCACAAGCTGACCCTCGGACACGCTACACTCAACTACATGACCCGATTTTAAGTGGTTTTCACCCCTTTTAAAGTCCCTGTAAAGTCAAAATTAAGTATGTGTTCTGAGTTTGTCACACCACAGAAAAATGTGTTATTAGCCACCCAGCCAAATTTGAATGATAAAAAAAGCCGGCAAGTACATAAAATAGGCTATCAAAATCTTGAAAAAATGAGCAGGAGTCTCTGCTCTCAAACGCTGGGGGCGTGTCCGCTGGCTGCGCTGAAACCACGCCCACTCGCGGGAAAGCTACCATCGCCACACTCAACTGTCTGTCACCGCTACAGCCGGAATGGATACTAGCAGCTTAATTTGTTTTACAAAGCCATACATGTTCGAGCCTGGACTACCTACTATAATTATAACATAAGCACACAAGGCAACTTACACTCATTGGTGGGCACGCACTGCCGACGATGGCACCAGTTGTCGGCGCGATGGGAGGATGATCGCCGACAACTATCTCGAGGGACAGCGGATTATCAGTGAATCCCAGTTGACTCCAACGAAAGTTTATAAAACTAACTATCCCGTGTAAAATGATCACTACAGAGGCGGGTTTTGGCGGTGATCCTCGACTCTCCATCAAGGTGGCTCTTCACAAAATTAATCCACCTCTTGTTGATATGATAGTTTTTCGGAAATTTAAATTAGGACACCGATCTGTTTTGTACGTGATCGCATCCAGGTAATACGCATTTCCGTGACGAAGGCATAGCTAGCTAGCAAACTGTAGGATGTAGTAACTAGTACTGACAGTAACTCGCGATCGGCAAACTGATGTGAATGTGCTATATTGTTAGGGGAGGGGCAGCGTCAGGGGCTCCAGTGCGTCATTGAGTAGGGGCGTGTCCAGGAGCTCAGGGGCTTCAGTGCGTCATCGAGCCCCCGTTTTAGCCCCGCCCAAAAAATCCGGAACACAGCAATGGTGAAAAACTGTTTAATGGTCTAACTCCACAATTCAGTACTTCACAGTTCACAGTCTTTGTGATATGATTTAGCAATACATTTCTAACATTTATAATGTGTTTAGAATTTTTTTTTAGAATTGCCTTTACAGGGACTTTAACACTTTTGTTTTCCTCCTTGAAAAAAGCCATCATGGCAGCCAAGGAGATCATGATTGCACTGATAAGTCTACCGTGCAAAAAACGCAACAAACACAGGTTTTTTTTTTTTAATGATCTTCAGTCTTCACGGACTTTCGCGGGGTTTAACCAGACAGTTACACGAGCTCCACCAATCAGATGCATCACTGTGGGATTGTGGGATTGTTCAGGATTGTGGGTAATGAAGTACTTCTCCAAGACATCGCGAATAAAAGGCATTTATCCCAAAACAAGGTTAGTGCCCCATGAACTTTTGGCGGTTATATGAGCATATACAATCGCTTAGTACAGCCGTAGCTGGTTTTAAGTCTACCATGTATGGTTACGTTTTTATGGCTTATATCCCAACTGTCAATGGAGAAATTGTATTGAATTTTTACTTCCGGAACCGGCTGTGGGCGGGACTGTGATGCTCTCTCCGTAGACGGGCTCTGGTGATATCTTACACACAGCAGCAATACATGCTGGGAGCAATGGGTTTTAAAATATGCTGGCTCCCAGCATGCATTCATATGCACATTATTGATGTCTGTGTGAGTTCAAATGAATCAGTGTTTAAAAGAAATCTTAAAACAAACAAAGTCAATGTACAGTAGCGATGTTACATTTGACACTGAAGCTTCAAAGCGCGTATCGAGGACGCAGCGCAATTTCTCATGAAGCTCGTGCCGGAGCACGTCTTGTTTTCAGAGAAACACGTGATCAACGAAAAATGATAGGCTTGTTCGACTTGAACCGGCGCTGCACAGACCGATCGGTTTATGACATCAGAGTACCGCGTCCGCGAGAGCAATGAGGAGCTTATCTGCTCTCTATTCGCTCTCGCCGTATTTTGATATTCACTCACCCATCGGTTTGTGCAGCGCCGGTTCAAGTCGAACAAGCCTGAAGCCTCACTTTCTTTCCAGTCACGTGAAATGCTTCACTTTGCGTGTCGGAATGCTTGAACCCAGACAACTTTACTGGTTTTTGGAAGTTTAAGTCCATTTACTATCATTTTATTTTAAATATATTTAAATAAGCCTATAGCCTATGTTACATGATCATATATTCTGACACATAAACGGCATAGAAACCATAAAATAATTAGACCAACTTGCACCAAGTAACTCTGTTGGTAGTTTTATAATTAGTAGGCTATTAATATAATTGTTACATTTATTTTATTGCTACACTTTAATATGTGAATTATATTATCAGAAAACTGAACATTTAGCGTTGTCAGGCTTTTAATTGTGGTTAATGGATAAAACAACGGCGTTGCGCACTCAGACTCAGCTGCTCATAAACATGGCTGCTATAACTTTGACCGCCACAAGATGGCGCTGTTTTCGACAATCTTGAAGCTTCGAATCTTTTCCCGAAACATTCAGGGGAAAGCCTGAGGCTTCATTTTCCCATCCCTAATGTACAGTCAGAACTACAATACATACACATAGAAAAACAGCCAGGGGGAGGCTAAACATATAAATATATCAAAGGATTCACAAACAGAAACAGTTTTAAGTGCTTTCTTATGTGAATGAAAAATAGTCTTATATAACGTTATATATATATATGATCTGAATTTCTTTCTTTTTTTTTCGAGAACCAAAAACAAAGGTTGGGTTTCACTGTAGCCTACTTACATTTATGTACATTGAATTTAGCAAAAATGTAATTTATGATATAGTATTCTTTCCTTTTATTTGAGGGGATATTAGTAAAAGTGGGGTCAATGTTGCCAATTATAAATCTAGACAAAATCTTCCAAAATCTTCTTACATGAGCGCAATGCCAAAATAAATGAAACAAGGTTTCAGCAAATGTATTGCAAATAGAATAGTTCAGATCAATATCCTTTTTAAATTGAACAAAAACTACTGGGTACGATGTTGAAAGTTATTTCCTTAATTTTATTTACCAATAAATATTTGTTTGGTAAAGTCCAGATGGTCTTCCATAACAAACCTTTAACCCGTCTATTCCAATAAACAATACAGTTTGGCCTGGTGACAATGTGTTTTTGAAATAATGAACAAATAGTTTTATTAACATTTAAGACTCCGGGGGCAAAACAAAGTTTCCAAATTGCAGTATCAAATAAATCAAAGGAAGAAAGAGGCGATACTGGTTTGGGTCTGAATAACGCCAAGACTCCTGTGGGAATCACATCCCACAATAGAAAACTCTCCTGGTGTCACTGGAATTTATGGAAATCTAGAAACTCAGAATAAAACATCCCTTCTTGATTTAGTAATTGATCTACTCGTGTTATTCCTGCTGAAACCATCTTTCCAAAAATAAGGATTTAAAAAAATATATATTGCAATTGTTCCAAATGAAATATCTATGGGGTGAAAAATGATGATATAACAGGGACCAAGCAAGCAACAGCCGGTTAGAAATGTGTCTGAGTGCGGTCCGCCTTATATATATATTATTAATTATTATATATTATTTTTTGAAAGATGGTTTTCAGCAGATATTATCCGAGTGCGGTCCGCCTTGCTCTGATGTCATGCTGACGTATGTCAACAAACTCTGGTGACGGCGAGGCGGACGTGTCGGATTCTGCAGTCGGAAACAGTGGCTCTCCACCGACTGCACTGAACTAAAGCATGATGGGAAACGACTTGCTGACGACAAAGCCTAATGCTCATTGGTTTAAACAGCCATGATGAGTTGTTCTCTTTTAAAATGTTTCATTTTAAAACTCTGATATCATGTTTTATGTGTATAAATTATGTGTGAATATTCCCAAATATTTTCCATATTGGCTATTTTATTGTCATATAAATAAATAAATAAATATAAAAACATGTCTGTAATTAAAGTAAAAAGGATTTATAAACGCGTCTTGCGAAGGGAAATAAATAACAGTACTTTGGGTTTCTTGTTCATTATTTTTATTTTCATATAAAAGCAACAGAACTTAAACTGCATCATCAACACCGTACATGAGTGTGAATCCCGTGATATCCGTCCATTAAAGACATTATTAACTCAGAACACATATTATTATGAGACTCATTTAGTCCTTCAAGAGCTTGACAGTAAACATCAACTGTGTGTACAATGGCTTAGACTGATAACATCTCAATATTTTGTTTAATAGAACAATAAAAACTGGGTTGGAAAAGACATGAAAATGTTCTTTTTGGGTGAACGATGTCCATCATAATAATAAAAGAATGAAAATGAAGAATACAAGTTATTACTTAAGAATATATGAATACATGAATAAACTTAAACTCATCTATTCATCTGTGTCGGATCAGAAGTTTGGACACTAATTCTTTACACTATCCACATATAAGTCATGAAAACTGAATAACACAAATGGCATTGTGGGAATGATGCCGTGAGCAAAGCGTTACACACATGAACATGTCTTATATTTGAGCTTGTTCTTTGATTCCAGCTTTACTCAATCTGGACATTCATCAACAAACACAAACACTATTGAGGGAGAAACAGTTAACTGTGCGATCAGCACTTCATGATGACTTTCATTCACTATCTAGTGGAGATGAGGAGGTGCTGATGGAGAACAGTGATCAGATGAACCCCTCACACACACTTCTGTGTCCACATTTCTGAATAATAGTTCATATTTATGGATATTACACTTTTTGTATTGTATTTCCTTTTATTTCACTTGATCATGTAAATTCATTCACTGATCTCATTATTAATCATCACAGATAATCAGTGGTGTGGAGTTTTCATTCCTCCCATACCCCAAACCAACGTATGGATAGAGTTTCTCATTAAAAGACTGATGAGTGTAAGAGTAGATATGAAACATGGACTCCACTTCATAAAAGGAGACGAGACCCTTCTCATAATCCACAAACACACCGATCCTCTGAGGCTTTACTCTCAGAGAAAGAGAGATATATGAAGAGTCACAAGCCCAATAACTCTTATATCTCCGTCCCACAGTCCAGTATCCATCATCAGGACTCAGACTGAACCCGCTCCTCTTACTGGATTCTCTGGCCACTCCTAAATCCCACTCAGTTTGATCCTTCACCTGCACCTCAAAGTAAAAACACCCTGAGGAGAATACGTCCTTCCCGAGAACACCAAGATAATAATCAAACCTGTCTTTTCCCCCATCCACTGCTTTCAGTCTGTTTCCATATTTCACTTGTTTCCCATCATGAGACACGATGAGATCTGGATGAGCCGTATCAGCATCCAGAGTCACATTCACTGCAGAAAATATTGAAAAGTCTGCTTTACAGATGAGCATATAACAAAATAAAGAATTATATTTTATAATTAGGAATCATGGTAACTTTAGAACAAGATAATAAATAATAAAAATGTTGCATTAATTGTAAACTAGATTAAAATGTTTGTAAGCAAACGTTGAAGTTGGCTTGAGAAAACCTGACAGAAAGTCTGAAGTAACATAATTGATGAATTCATAACATAATTCATCTTTAGGTCAATAATGAGATCAATCATTTTAATCACAGCTTGAAGAGCAACAAAATCCTAGAAGACTTTACACAGTTTATATTGTATGTCCTATAATAAAATATAATGAATAGTATAGACATATATAAATGCACAGTGTATTAATTCATTGTTTTGCAAAAATAATTCAAAAGTAATTAATATTTTAATAAAGGCATATAAACAAATGGATCTTTTGAATCCAACTTACCTTTTGGTAGAATAATCTTCTGAAATTGTAAAAGTTGATCACGTTCTGGAGAAAAATCAGAAATAGAGCAGAAAATAACATTAGATCTGTACAGCAGAATCAAACTTTGCTGCATTATTTTCCTGTTATCTCTGTAAAGCTGCAGTGAAACAATCTGTATTGTAAAAAGCACTATATAAATAATGATGACTTGACATTGAAATTACAAACAAGTTACAATCATGAGTTGTGTTTATAGGCTGTTAACATCACACAAGTACATCAGTGACTGAATAAATATACATTATAAACAACTGATAACCATTTATAGGAGCCAAGTTATACACAAACTAAATGAATAATAGAAACATAATAGAATATAACCTGAGGGTTAAGTAGATATTTTATGGCTGTAAACAGAATTTTAATGAACAATTCATTAATAACTTAATAAAGACAGATTCACCATGTTGTATTTTCCTGTGCTCATCCGGTAGTTGATCGAGTGCTGAAGAAAATTCAGGATATAAAGAAGAGAAAACAGCATTAAATATATAGCTTATATACATACATTTTATAGTATTATTATACATACTTTCATAGTGTTTGGGACAAAGACATTTTCCTCAGAACTTCACATCATCAATGAACATGATGCCAATATCTGTCTTACACTGTCAACACTTTACTTAACTTCTTTTTACATGGACTCAGTTACTGCGGTTTACTTTTTTGTCTGAAATTTTTTGTTATTTGAACTTTTGTTTATACATAAATATGAAAGTATTTGTAAAGTGTAAAAGTAAAGTGAACTTAATTTTAAGTTTTCTATACCAAAGTTCATGTTCATTTCACCTTATTTGGATTATTTTCTTAGTTCAACCAAATAATTATTTTATTTCAGTTGTTTTTTATTTAAATTGTAAATTATTATTTTATTTCAAATGTTTCAGTTGACAACTTTTTTATTACCATTTAAATTCATTTCTATGGCAAATAATAAGCGATCTGATCAGCCACTGAAACATACAGTATAAACTGCAAATCAAATCAAATGAATTAAATCTCTCAAGAAGTGTATAAAAGCTGTTTCTGAGATTTATCAGAGACTGAGCTCTATGTTGATTTTTTCTATTGAAAACTACTGTGTCATTTAGGATCACACAGCTGAACTGGTTTAGCTAAAAAAAAAAAAAAAGAAGCATTTTTACAGTACAGTGTCTCAACCTCTTTTCTACTGCATTTGCTTTGAAACAGTGATTTAAACCGTAATTTAAATAATAAGCAATTGAATGTAAAGCAGACAAACATCTGCTGATCTACTGTACTTTATCAGTGTGTTCTCAATTCAACACTATTGCAATTGGTGAAAAAGAATTCATTAAAAAAAGTCAAGGGTCAAGTGTTCAACTACAGCAAACAATAATCACCATAATCGTGACTTCCGATGAAACATTTTCGATAAAAAAAAAGAAAATCAGCATTACTGTAAAAATCTTTCACTGTAAATGTGCAGTAATGAACTGGCTGCAGCTTCTCATGCAAAGTAAAGCAGTTTTTACATAAGACAATTGTTGCGTAAAATATTGCCAGCACAATTGCACTAAAACACGATTTAACTCATTTCATTTGCAGAAACTGACAGCCTTAAATTGGCCAATTACCATTTAAGTTATTTATAGTGTGCTAGTTATGTGAGCATATTACTGCCGTGAAGTGAAACAAATTAAACAAAAACATTAAAACAAGAAACATCAATTTAACTCTCTTTCAGATAACTGCTAACAACAGCACACATGCATGAACTATAATTAGCGAACAGCTTATCACTGCGTCAGCAACTACACAGTTACTGGTTTAAATAAAGCAACAGCAGAATAACATCAGTGTTTCATGATCTTCTGCTGGACTGAAGCACAGACTCTACTCTTAAACACAATGACCCACAACAACTCAGACAACAGAAACCCTTTAAATCCCAACAGAACATTAATGAGTAAATGAGATAATAAAGTGCTGTTAACAAGCAGATTCACTGAAGGAAAGAGAAACAAGAACAGAAAAAGAGAAGAGATGAACAGAAACACAAGAACTACAACTGACTTCCAGCCATTACACATCATTACATTTATTACATTTATTACCAACCAGTTTGACTTTATTTCTGTTTTACGTCAGAAGCTCTTATTGAGAAAAAGCAGAGGTTTAAATATTGACTTTTAATTGAAAATGTTTAGTTCAGCTTGTGACCCTTGACTTTAACATCATGTTTCTCTCTGGCTGCTTTAACTGTGTGTTTATAAGGGACTTTATGAAAAGAGAGAAAATGTGATCAGTGAATGATGATTGTTATGTATTGATAATGACATAATCATCTTGTGGTCTTTTGATGTCTGTCTCTAAGTGATGCAGATGTTCATAACTAGAAATGAAAAACTATCCCGAGGCTGCCTTATTTATTTACATAAAATATATAAAATATCCAGAAAACAAGAGCGTTGGATGAGTCTCTTGATCTCATCCAGTGTTCAATCCTTTATGAGTGTTACATTATTAACACACTTAAACTTTACTTTACCACCAGTGTTAAACTACAGCAAGAGTTCCAACAGCAATCAGTTATAATGAAGATTTTAAAAACACATCATGCACAAAAACAGAATTATAACATCCCTTAGACTTAGATATCACTGACATCAAAAATCAGCCGATGAATCTCAACAATGGTGACAATCAAACAAATAATAATACTCTGAACATCACAAAACAAGTTACAGAAAAAGTCAACAAGAAAATTAGCAAAAAAACAAGCAAAGACAGAAAATGGTAAGACCATTCAGCTGTATAATTTATTCATGCTGCAATGCATGCTGGGAGTTTTTTACTATGCTGGCACCCAGCATGCATTGCAACATGAAACTATTGATTGTCACCATTGTTGAGATTCATGTGCTGATTGTTGATGTCTGTGTGTGTTTAAGTGATGCAGATGTTCATAAATAGAAATGAGTAAAAAAAATGTAAAACAATGATCCCCAGTCTGCCTTATTTATTTACATAAAACATAAAATAGCAAGAAAACCAGAACTTTACCTCTGTTTTTAAGAGTGAACGCAGCTATCAGTATTCCAGCAATCACAACGAGCACAACAAAAACTGAAATCAGGATGATTGATGCCCTCCAAGAAATAAATCTATTATCTGCAAAACAAAACAGTAAATAAACTGTATTATAAACATAATGCTGCCATTACCTATAGCTTCACATAATAAGCTGATAATCATTCATTCTTTTTACTGCATAAAAAATGTCATGTGAACATGACAGAGAGTAACAGATGTATCAGTTCTTACTTGTGGTGTTAATCAGTGTCTCCAGCATGTGATGCTTCAGTTTGACTCTGCAGTGAATCTTGTCGTCACTGTGATAAACAATGATGGTGTGTTTCACACTGAATCTGTCTGAGTTTCTGTGTGTCTCTGTAGTTTCTGAACTCAAACTGACTCCTTCACTGTCCAGCCACTCAAGATCAGGTTCAGGATACCAACCTTCAGATTCACACTGTAGATGAAGCCCTCCTGAACGATCAAACCCATCTACAGTGATCACTGGAGGACGTCCTACAGCTGCAGATCAACAAGAACATTCTGTTGTTATTCTGGCATTTTTGAGTTAGTTTGTTCAGTGAAAAGAGCATGCTAGTTCTCACTTCCTCACCTTCAACTCTGACATCAACAGTGGCGTCATCAGACCAGGATTCAGACTGAATAAAACACTTATAAAGTCCTTCATCAGAGACTCGGACTGTTGAGAGTTTGAGTGATGCGTTTCCTCTCTGTAGTTCTTGATGGCTCAGTTTTGTTCTTCCTCTGTAGGACTGAATCTGATCTGTGTTTCTGTCTTCATGATCATAATAGAGATGCACTAGTGGTGAGTCTTTCAGATCAAGTCTAAACCACTCCACTCTCATGTCCACAACACTGATGCTGGGTTTGACTGAACAGGGCAGAGTCACATCTTCACCAGATACAGCAAATACAGGATCTGCAGGTCCCACTACTGTATACTGCTCTGTTACAAGAGAAAGAGCAGATCTGAGCTACACATCCTAAAGGGTTTTACTCTAATGTTGTTCCAGACGAACAGTAATGTGCAATAAATATAAAGTATTATTCACAATGATGAATAAATTACCTGATCTTGAATCTGTAATTCCACTAACAAGCAGGAGAGTCAAACAAATGAACTTCATCTCTGAGACACAGACGCTAAAAATAAAATATGAAAAAAGAGAAAACATTACAGAAAACTGTCAGCATTTTTGCCTGAGAATAATCCTTACACTTAACCTTCTGTCCAAAAGTAAGATAAACATTTACAATCACTTTCTGCTCAAAGAAATCCGGTTAAACCGGGTCAAGACAAAGCAGGATACAAATATACAACATGTATCTACATGTAGCACTTATAAACACATATTGTAACAATGAGGTAAGGACGAAGCGGAGAGAGAATCCACATGCAAGCACTACTTTAATAAGACAAACAGGAAATCCAGGGCAAACAACGAAACTCAGGACAGGAACATGGTACAGTTAACAGCAACAAGCAACAGCTACAACAACCAACAAACACCAACTGAAGCACAGAGGTTTAAATACACAGGCAAACACGCTAAACAAGATAACAAGGGGTGTGTTTAATCAGAAACACCTGGGAGACTAATAAACACAAAACTACAAAGGACTACAAAACATGGCACAGAACAGGAAATAACCGAAGTCCACACAAGACAAGGGGAACACAAGACAGGAATCATGACACATATAAACACATGTTGAAGGTTGTTGAATCAGGATTTCTTTTTCAAAAATGCAAATATATCTATAAATGTGATTCTAAAACCTTTCATTTATTTACAAGATTAAGTATTATATGCATTAAACTTGTTGAACGCTAACATGGTCCTCAAGTCACACTCGTTCAAGACTTCAGGTAAATGTGTTTCTGAATCTTCCATGACTTACCTTCAACTCAACATTCACTGTGTTCTCAAGAGAGTCTTAATAAATTGTGTCCATATGAAAGTTTAGTACGATCGTGAGGAGATCCTTCCTGGGCTGGTTTAGTTTCACTTTCTCTTGTAACCGAACACCGGAACAGACACAGTCCCTCCCATCATTCAGGCTGATAACCCTGCTGTAGTTTCTTCTGTCACAGACTGACACTCCTCACTTTAATCTGATTTAAAATATATGACAGACATGTTAATTAAAAGAAAATGCAAACACAAATGTGGATGATGACACACTGCATCCACAAATATAGAGGGAACTGTGACCCCACTACTGACAATACCAGAAATAAATGTCAAAAGACAGTTTATCACATATAATATTTATTCTTCAAAATAAAAAACATCAAAACCATCATTATATAATATAAAGCTCATATAACTATATTTAATGTAAATTAAAAATAAAATGAATAAGTTTAGATAGATACAAAGTATCACGAAGTTTTATACATTCATCCAAATTAATCGAGCTAAAGTCATTCGTTTACAAATCGTCACAAAAGTTTAGTGTATTTATTTTACTAGTTTGCTGGGGACAGTCTTTCTTTCTCATCACATAAAAAAAAACTTCAAGGTGAGCTTAAGTCATTTATTCCTCATTGAAAGGTTTTGTTTAACATCATGTAGGTCTACTCTCACATTGACTCATATCAGTGTATTGTTACTAATTACTAACTATTAGTACTAATTGACTAATTGTTTATATTTTCAAAAAAAAAATCATGACTGATTAGAACAGAGCATTTCTACAATGGCTTTGGCCCTATTCGGATGGGATTAGTTTTACAAGGGTGGACGGAGTAATGTAATTTTACCACAAGACGTCTGTAATGGCCAATTCGCACGGGATAAGAGATCCCGTTAGAGAGATAAGAGAAGTGGGAGGGGTAACTCGATTTGCATCATCGCCTTCACCCTCCTGTCAGCAAGTGTGTATTAAGTTGCTTCCTGGGGCCTGTTTCAATAAGGAGGTTCAACCAACTCTGAGTTAAAACTTTAACTCTGAGTTGACTTACCCTGAGATGGGAAACTCTGAGTTTTTGGTTTCAGAACAGCTGAAATTAGTTAGTTCAATCAACTCTGAGTTGACTGACTCTGAGTTAAGCGCGTGCACCACAACTATAAAAAGCCATTATCAATGGAGCGCAGATATTATGAGTCACCATGGCAACAGCGCCAGACAAAAAGAGGTCTTCATATTTCTTCACATTTTAATTACTGTTATACAGTGATGGGTGTAATTAATTACCAAGTAATCTAAATACTGTAATTTAATTAAAGGGATAACTCTTAATTCTTCTGTAATTTAAAGTTAAATCTGATGTAATTGTATTAGACTATAGAACAATTCTGTATAGGCTATTTAACATACATTTTTAAAAGTTATATTTTTAATGTAACCTTCTCCCTCTACACAGTTTGGTCAATTCAAGAATAAATCATGCAATTGTATATTGTTTATTTGAAAGCATTAAAAGTGCTGTTTCTTGTCTCTCCTTGTATTGTTCAAGTGTTTAAGGTTGACATGGGATTTAGTAATTAGTAATAAGTAGACCAATAATTTCTAAAGATAGTCATTTACATTAATCTAATTACACTGTTGAAGATGTCATTTGTAGTTAGTAATACAAGTAACTTGCCCAACTGTTATAATATCAGAGGTGAAACTGGAAGAACAGTTTGTTATTCAACCTAATTTTAATTTTCATTTATTGTAATCCTGCAGGCATTAAAGAACATGGCAGCAGCTGAAATTTAAATGTAAACACATAATTCAGTCAAGTAAGGCTTGAGCATAGTATGGGTGCAGGCTACCTGACTTTACAAACATGTGACATATTAAATAACTAAAGCATCCAGTGTCTAGCAGTGCAGCAGCATTTACGGCTGAGGGAATTCCTGGACGGACTTCAGAGCCAGTCCCAAAGATCCAAGGGCCTTCATAAAATGTAAGAGGTTTACATATGTGCTATTTTTTATATAGGCTATTTTTGATATTTCCATTTATTTTACTTTGGGTTAGGATTTTTGTTGGTCCCAGTAGATTCTGATGGTAATATCTGTCTTTTGGAGCCTCCTGTCCCAACAGAACCCCAGGCAGTTGTAAGTCGCCTACTCAATACACCAGAAATTATGACAAATAGTGTTATAAAGTGTACTCAACCAAATGCCACAGAGAGGCCTACAGAGGTAATGTTAACATTATGTGTCTACACATCAAACAATCTACACATTCACATTTTTTCACATTTTTATGTGGAGTAGCCTATAGAATCTAAGTTTAAATCTAAGTATAAACGGGTATTCTAATCTCTCCCTCCGCCCCCAGAGTGTGGAAGAACAGCAGGAGGACGGTCCATCAACTTCTGGTGCACAGATGAACAGTTCAGTGATTTTCAGTAAATGCCACAGTTTAATTCTGTAGAATTTGTTTAGAACTACATTATGTAACTCTAATCTACTACTGTGTTTTCAGTTGCCAGTTAAGGAGTTATATAGACTTCATCTTATTTAAAAAAAAAAGCAATATTTTATTTATTAATAAAAGATTAATTTTATTAATAAAAATGTACTGAAAGAATGAATGAGGTGTTTAAACACCACTTCCTCTTTAAAAAAAGGGGAGGAGACTGATAGAAACTCTGGGTTTACTGAAGAAAACCTGCTCCCGACCAGGTTAGGTTCACAGAGTAAGTTACCATCAGGGACGTGCGGTCAGGGTAGGCAGGGTAGGCAGTGCCTCACCAAAGGAAATGTTGACATTACATTTATTAATTCCAAGAACTTTATTAATTCACCACATTATGATTTATTTTATTCCAAATATTAATTTTTGTAACAAAAATTCTCAGGAATACACATATAATATACTAATTTTGCCATTGTTTGCTCCTAAAACCATTGTTTCATGCAGGAAATTCAAGGCCATGGCCATTGAGGCAGAGGTTAGCAGTGCCTCTTTGGTCCATAGAACCAGAGAATGTCTAATAGGAAGAGAATTGGCACTCTCTGCTTACTTCCGGTTTCTGGACTGGCTGCAGTAACACGTCTCTGTCCATGCGGGGGCGCTCGCAGGCGAGTGCAGAATGAATGGAGGTCTATGGCGAAAAACCATCAAAATCCACTTTTCTCAGGATATAATTTTTTGTCTAGTAATTTGAATGTTGTATTCGAAAGGAGATGCAAAGAAATTACACATTGCTGGGTGTTAGATTTTTTAGAGTCACTTATTTGGTTTAAAAAGTCTTTTAAAATGTCAATGACGTCAGAATGCTGACGTCATTAGCAGAATGCTAGCGTGTTATGGGCAACAACAACTCAACTTGTAAGAAATCGAAAAGAAATAAGTACTCGTTCATTCAACTTTCGACCTATAACACATGTTGAACTTGCAAAACCTACAATAAAATCTGAGATTTCTCAACGGCAATCGGGTGAAAGAGACACATTTAGCCGTCTAGCCCCATAGACTCCCATTCAGTCTGCACTCGCCCGCGATCACCTCCAGTGGAATTCTAATGGAACTGCAACCAAGATCGATACAATGGGGCTAATACAGGCGGTCAGGGTTTCATATTATTTTGAAGGTACCCCCGTGAGCCGCCATTGGCTAACAAGCCTTCACCTGCTGTTAGCATCCCATTGACTCCCATTCATTTTCGCGTCACTTTGACAGCGAATAACTTTACATCTGAGGCGTTTAAAGACTCCATTTGTCCATTGTTTATTTCTAAAGAAACACGACAATGTATAAAAGGCTCCATTACCTTGTATCTTACGTTATGGCCCCGTAGAAGCAGTTTTTGTAAAAGTAGGCTAACGATTGCGTCATAACCACGCGACTCTCTGGAAATTACCGTAGAGACAGGAAGAGAAGCTCGCAATCAATCGGGGGGACGTGGAGGCATAAAGTCCGATAAAGTAAAGGGAGAAGCCCATAGAGAGTCATGACGTTGCTCCTGCTCCTAGCTCATGGACAGCTCCTACTCACACTCTCCGTCTCTGCGAGATTCGGAAGGGAATGGTTCCGATTTCACTTGGCACAGCTACTAGAAAACTTACAACTGTCAGGCAGGCTGCTCACGTCACATCCACGTCGTCAAGCTCAGTTTGAGTCTGCGCAGTACGCTCGGCAATCAGGAAGTGACTGCTTCTAATGTGCTTCAACTTCTCTCCGTTGAAACCTATGGGGTCGCTGTGTCCAGTTTATATACTGTATATGGGCTAATAGGAAGTGCCAAGGCTCTCCGTAGACGGGCTCTGATAGAACGTAGTTTACGTAGGTTTGCGCATGCGCAGTCAGTTCTCATGCTGTCTTGAATTATCAACATTGAGGCAGAGACCGAGCTTGCTTCATGTCACGTGATCCACTCACTCTCACTCAATCCGCGCTTCCCGATCTAGTGGCGCCTAGCGTTGGCTGTCAACAGGCCCGGGGTGGGTATGGAGAATTCCCGGTGGGCCGCTCGAGGATTTTTTTTTCCACATTTGTCACGTTAGTTACATTAGGCTACACACGTTCCGCATTCTGACACCGCAGCGCGCAGCCTCTGCATAGGTTGTACCATGTGAGGGAGTTCTCCCCTCCCCTCCTATAGAGTTGGTTGGGTCCATAGCCCGTCTTTTCCAAAACGTTTTCTCAGGAAGGCTACCGCGGCACCGCCGGCGCATACCGATAGCTGGGCCGGCCCGGTAGCTATGCGTCAGGGAGGATGGATGGGAGGAAGAGGCCAGGAGGTATGGAAGCTTGTTTCCGCCACAGAATAAAACATTTTAAAAGATAATTGCGACTTTTTATCTCACAATGAATTCTGTCATTATTTCTCAGAATTGCGTGAAATAAAGTCGCAATTGCGTGTTATAAAGTCAGAATTGCGAGATATAAAGTCAGAATTGCGTGAAATAAAGTCGCAATTGCATGTTATAAAGTCAGAATTGCAAGATATAAAGTCAGAATTGTGTGAAATAAAGTCGCAATTGCTTCTTATAAAGTCTAAGTGAATTATTATTTAACCTTTACATTATTTGTTGAACCATGGCATTAATACAAACTACACAATAGTGACTAGGCTGCTTGTCGGTTCGCTGACACCGCGCCGCCTCCCTCTTACTGTGTCCTGCACAAAACATTTGTTTGTTGTACAAGTCATAAGATAGATGTGTCCATTAATTTGATTATTAGATTTGATAGTGCATTAGCCTCACATATGACTGACTTTGCTGTATGCAGGCAGCGATGTGATGATGCCTGATATGAACTTGGGTTGCTACATTAACTGAATGAATATATGCCACATTGATAGGTCACAGCCTACCCATGACAAGATTTCACCGCACGTTACTGGTTACCATGGTAACTGACTCGGAGTATAAGTTACCTCTCTTTCTGAAACAGGCTTGACTTACTCTGCTTTCTCAGGTTTGACATACCTCCCATTCTGAAACAGAAAACTCAGAGTTTCCCTCATTTCAGGGTTAACGAGTTTTCACTTAACCTCCTTTCTGAAACAGGCCCCTGATATCACGTGTGCAAACAACCTATATTTATATAAAACAGTTATGTCCGGTTGAACGATGTATTAATTTACTTAAGACTGGATTGTGTTGTCAATAGGCTTAACGCTAAAACCAACTTAAAGAGCTCTGACCTGTACCATCTGACTGGTGTAGATTCATTTCAGTGTTGATTGTTGATATTAGAAACGCATTTGAGTCAGGAACCGCTCAGAGTATAACGTCACAGATTACCATCTCTTCCAAATCACACTAGTTATGGCGTGAACGCAGCATAAGCTTGTTGTTTTAGTTCAGGAGGAACTGTAAAAGGCGGCTGCTGTTTCGGTTGCGGCGCCCTGTGACTGACGTCTGTCTAACTCTTCATGAAACGCGCTGATGACGAGTGATGTCTGCACGAGCAGGTGCGCAAATGTAAATATACATATGTTGACTGGCAGGTATGACATCGTATCATTGCATTTTATGGTCCTACGCCTTCCTACAAAGACGATATAAATATACATATAAATACATTTAGAACACTAAACTTAGTGATTGCTATCAGGATGTGAAGAGACTTTCAACCAGCATAAAAAAATAATAATAATCTGGACCAAATTGCCTACCCTGCCTTTAACTAACGTCGTTAAGTAACAAGATCCTGTAGTAAAGTGTTACCAGGAATCCTATTAAACTTCTCATTCCAGTGTGATGTCACTGTTTACATCGCCTTCATGTGAGGCAAGTTGAGGCCAGTTCTTGGGAGGAAAGACTTTTTTTTTTTTTTTTTTTTTTTTGTGTGTGTGTGTGTGTCTGGAATTTTTATTGCAATATATCTTGACCTCGTTTAAAATGACACATCTAAAGCCAGTCATATATAGTCATGTTAATTACTAGGGGTGTGACGAGACGCTTACTCCACGAGACGAGACGAGGCACGAGATTGGGTTCACGAGAACGAGACAAGACGAGATTTTTACACAATTTTTAAGAAATCCTCAATGATGAAATATATGAATGGAAAATCTTTTATTCAACTGAAAATCACAAAATGTAAAACAATTTATGTGCATTTTGAAATCAACTTGTACTGAATGTTATTTTACTTCTATTTTAATGAATTCTATGCAGTAAAGGACATGCAAACACTGCAAAATGTTTTGCTATAAACTCTACTTCTCCCTGTACGATTTCACATGAGAAATCTAACTCCTTTCCACAAATCGAACATAAAAAAATAAAACAGTATAAATAAAATAAATATAAATAACTGAAATAACACTTTAAGTGCAAACAGTAAGTGTGTATCCATAATCAAAGTACTGCTCTCTCAAAACTACAAGTTCAAACAGAAACAATTTTTTTCTTCAAGCATGAAAAAGAGATAAATTAACTAAGATAAGCCTAAGATATGGTCATGTTCTTTTTCAAGAATATAAGCATGTCGACGATTTCTGGCAGCAGTTGAGACCTTTGGGCAGGGCTGCACGATATGAGGAAATCTGCGATGTGCGATAACATTGTTTAATATTGCGATGTCGATATGACTTGTGATATGTGAATGTTAGCTATACTGTTCCCATGTCTTACTGCTTTAATAGGTTCTTTGCGTGATAGGTCAAATGTTTATTACCTGCCTGGTTCAGATTACACTATTTTAGCGCGATTTTGGCACGATCCGTTTCGTGGAGATTCGTAAAGGACAACGGGCGTCGGGACGCAAGATTCGATCGTTTCATTTCGTATAGTGTGTCATAGTGGGCGACAACCTACGCGTCTGCGATGCTTCAGGACATCATGACAGAAAGACTAGCATGTTTAATTTTAACGGTCCTCCACGACGGGTTGAGTGTGAGCGAGAGTGAGTGAGAGTGCGGTTACAGTGAGTGTGCGTGTGTGCGCGCGCGAGTGAGCGTGTGTGTGTGTGTGTGCGCGCGAGTGAGTGAGTGAGCGAGGGACAGTGAGTGTGTGTGTGTGCGGAGTGTGTGTGTGATTGGCCCGGCACACAAATGATTTAAAAGTGGCAGGGGCATCTTCAATACAAATTTCACCCTCACGCTCCATCACGCTGACATCACAACAACTCACGAGACAAAGTTTTTTTTTTTTTTTTTTTTTTTTTTACTCACGAGACAAAGTTTCACCTCGACGAGAAATCTCGTCGCGTTTTAATCTCGCGAGATCTCGTAACACGAGATCTCGTCACACCCCTATTAATTACACATGCACCTTGAATATCACTTGAAACGAATGAGATTAAATTAAGTGAATTGTTACTAGTAAAGTATGTAAACCGTGACCTCTAGTGGTCAATGATGATGTGTATTTACATTCTCTCACGTTATTCATAAAGATTTAAGATTACTGGAGTAAAAATGCTAAGTTTAGCTGAACGTTAAAGTAATAACACTAACTGAATCATTTGTAATTTCCTTTATCTGCTGTCTGTCTCACATTATCAGTGATCAAGGCTAGTAGAATTATTCACTCGTAGCCTACATCTCTACTATCTTTGCAGTTAATAGGATTGAATCCTCTGTTTGAAATGATCAAAAGTAGTCAGTTCTATTTGTGTTTGTTCTCCAAAGACTAACATTTATTGTGTTGTCTCCCTGCCAGCAATCGATTAATGTGTGCTTGTCTTTCGACCTCACTTCACTTTTGGGACAGAATAGCTGAAACAAAAATGTCCCCTGAAGTTAAAATAAAATCTGACAAAATATTCTTTCTAGAGAATAAAAATAATTTAAACAACAAACTGTTAATTCAGTTCTGTTTTTTGTTTAGCTGTCTTTTTCATATTATGCATTTTTGTGCGTCTATCTTTCATGCCTCTCCAAACAGGAAATGGTGTTAATTAAGAGGTCGTGTTTGTGCACGTGATGAGCAGTAATTACACTGACTGTAATTTGCGGGCCTCTTCTTCCCATGACACAAACACACGCGCGCGCCTCATCTGCACATACTGTGACTGGTCGCTTGACTTTGACCTGTCAGGTGAATGACCGCGCGCGCGTGTATGTTTGTAACGGTCCGGGGGTTAAAAGTATCGGACCGCTCTTAAGTTTAAAGCGCTGCTCGGTGAAGTTTTGAGAAGGGTTTGACCCATAGACTGTAAAAAATATGGACAAAGCGTCTGTGACGTCACCCATAGACTTTCTGAAGAACGGGTTTGAAGCCGTTTATGGGGGGTATGGGCGGCGCCATCTTGGAAAATCTTGGGAAATCCTAACCCCGCCCACCTTCTGACGCAGCGCGCGTCACTCAACTAGCTCTGCTTATCTCCGTGTATATTTTAGGCAACGAAATATGTTATAAAACACCAAACTAACTCTTTTCGTTTTCATTTAAAGAAATCTTAAACATTATAGCCACATAAATGTTATTCACTGCACATAACGTTTGCCTATTTATAACAAAACGAAATATAAAACACAAACCTGCCTCTTTTCGTTTTAAATATAATATAAAAATATTTAAAATTTTAATATGGTCCAGGCAATATGTGTATTTGTACTAAACAACAGATGTTGCAGTAAACAACATTACAGATCATATTCGTTGTATTAAAATTACAAAACTCAACCCAGTCTCTTTTTGTTAAATTTCAGTTTTATCAATATAAAAGTATAAGTAAAAGGTAAAGTTACAAGAAGCTATACAAATAAAGCAAACAATTCAGTCAAACATAAAAAGTCAGCGCTCGATCTAGTCTAACCATACAACGGTACAGTTAAATAGCTTATAAAGTTATGAAACTTACTCAGCCAAAACGATTGCCCAGGGAACAAATTATAGATTTACGTTACGAGACCAAAGATCGCCCGTTAGATATACACAAGACGAATCATATTTAACCACTACAGAGACGCCAGAGACCGCGGCACCTCAGAACGTCTAGCCGAGGAAAGGCTGTTCTAGGCGGGGTACATCGCGCTGAGCGCCCGGTCATCGCTGGATCTCACAACTGGATAAAATTTTCATAAATCTTTAAATAAACCACAGATTTGAGCTTTAAACAACTACATTCTCGCCTGAAAACTTCTTAAAACTACATTTCACGATACAGAAACAGTAGTATTATATGTCAACTGTATTAAAAAATGGCGCTTCTTGTTGTCATTCTCCGTGGCGCTGCCCTGTCAGCTGTCAATCAAGCTGTCAATCAAAGTTAACCACGCCCTTATTGTCATACATTTTATATCTAAATACGATCTAAACTAACGAGTTTGAAAAAAATTCACCCCCCTCACAGTTGTCAGGCAATCGGAAGCTATCGAAAAATACAATAAAAGTCCATGGGACCAACCTGTAAAAACATGAATTTATGCTGTGAAAACGGACATTTTAACATGGGGGCTATGGACATTTGCTCCCTTTTGGGACCTGCCCCTAGCGGATTTTCGATGTATTGCAGTTTTTCGCACTGTCATTTTTCAGATCAGAATGTTGCCGCTTGGTTTGACCTGGAAATGAAGATGATGTTTATGAGATTTGCCCTCGGCGTCCACGGAGCGCGAGCGGCCACACTGAGCTCCACGGGCACGCGCGCAGCCTCAGCAGTGACACACATAGATATCATATATAAAGGCTAGATGTCTCGTGCGCGCTGCTGGCCAATGGAGGTCGACGTCCGCACGTGGCGGCCATCTTGCGGCAGTGCGCTCGCTCACTCGTTTAATGGTGCAAATACTTTTAAATAACCATAACTTGCCCAATTTTCTACCGATTTTCAAACGGTTTGGTTTGTTATAAACGTCAGAGATGTAGTTATGACACTACATACATACACTGCATACATATGAAAAATTATAACATACATGTTCAAGCATTCGGAATTATAGCCACGTTAATAACGTTTGTAAGAAACCAAACCGTTTGTAAATCCGTCAATATTTCAGCGAGATATGAGGATTTGTGTGCATGCTGATCACTCACCTTAATGCAGAGCACTGACATAAGATGGCCGAACGGTGATGCCGGAAGTGACTGCGCCATAAGACATCTAGCGTTTATATATGATATCTATGGTGACACAGGTCTGTTTACATCCATCTCTCTCTCTGTGTCGATGACAGTAGCATTTTATTGGACGTTTAACGTGGAAATAACATAAGGATGTGTACCAGTAATGCTTCACTACACAACGAGTAAAAAAGACTGGATTACGATCATTTTTTGTACACACCACACGAGTACCTCAGAGTAATACCATGGTAATTTTTTTTAGTACGGTTGTAACGTTATTAGATT
This sequence comes from Abramis brama, assembly GCF_963993115.1. Taxonomy (NCBI): domain Eukaryota; kingdom Metazoa; phylum Chordata; class Actinopteri; order Cypriniformes; family Leuciscidae; genus Abramis; species Abramis brama. The sequence goes on along the minus strand of NC_139963.1, from coordinate 42,695,953 downwards.
TGATCACATATTGCTCTTCCATGGTAGCCTACTTTTTGTAAGGCTGATTTTGGAAACATTTTATGGTAACATCCATTGAAATTACTCGACGTAACTTACCATTATATGAATGAATTTGGTAGTTTTAATATAATGCCACGCTGAAACGAATGTACCACGGTATATCAGTACTGTATTTTGTTACAGCCATTAAAAAAAAATATCGAATTAGGCTATATTTTTTTAAATCCAGTTTTATCTCTAGGATATAAGTGTATGTGCTCTGTCCTCAGGCGATCAGTGATTGGTTAATTGTGTTATTGCGTCCTCACGTGGGTGAGTGCTGACTACATTAGGAGCTCGTGCAAGTTGTCGTCTCACACTTAATAGATTTAGTTGCACAGGTCAAAATTGCACTGGCTTTCTGTATCACACACTGAAACTGAAATCAAAGACACAAACTACACATGTCGAGCATAAAAATACATCTCAAACTTCAAACTCTTTCAACTGTAATCCACCAAAATGTATGCACATGTATTAATTACATTTCAGTTAAATTAAATAAAGCTGGGGGAAAAAAATTAACTAAATGAAAACAAGAAATGTTGCCTTGGTAAAAAACTGAAATAAGTTTAAGTTGAAGCACTAAAATTATTAAATAGAAATACAATAGTCAACTTTTTTGATCCACTTCAAATGTTGACTACTGTAAATACCTCTAAATCTTTACTAAAACTGAAATATAAATAAATTAAACCTAAATAGCAGTATTTAAAAAACCTAATAAAATGACAAAAGCACATAGGGGAATTACTAACAATTAAACTAAAATTAACATGGAAACTGTACAAATAAAAGTTAATTCAAAATGATTAAACTATAATACTGGTAGGCCTACTGGTACTGGTAAGACCTGACTAACTGTGGTGACCTCGAACGCCCTCTTCACAGTGTGTGTGATTGGTCCATCTGAAGGCCAATCAGAGTGTTGTATTGAATGCATCTTGGCAGCATGGTGGTCAAACTGAGCACATTAATGTGCCTGTGTGTGTGTGTGAGAGAGAGAGAGAGAGTCTGTGTGTGTCTGTATGTGAGAGAGTGAGTGTGTGTGTGTGTGTGTGGAACCACCTTAATTTGATAACGCTTCAAGGAACGACTGTAAGTGATCGCGTGTCTGTCACGTTTGCAGGAACTTTTCTTTATAAAGACTGTTATTATTCCTGTAAGAGATAGTCAGGTGATACACGTCATTTTCCTGATGATATCAGATGAAATATCACTCTGTTCCTGCAATGAATATTCAAAATGCTGATAAATTACCAATATTGAGAGACAATGTTAATGGCAGGAAGCTTTTAGCAGGGATATGCAGAGAGTTCCTCAGGGGCTCAATATACTATTGTCTCACCCTTGGCCAGTAGATGGCGCTGTTTGCTTAACAAATTTATCATTAATCTGAAAAAAATAATGTGTGTAGTCGCCATGAAAACTGACATGCATTGACATGTTTCTGAACTGCTTTAGATTTGTCGGGCATTAGAGAACGCACTTTGGTCGCTGTGAAACCTGATGCCGTTCAGAGGCGTCTGATCGGTGATGTCATCAAGCGCTTCGAGCAGCGAGGATTCCGATTGGTTGGTCTGAAGATGCTGCAGGTGCGTGATTCACACACAAGACGTTCATGAGTATGGAACGCCGTTGGGGACAATACCTATTATATGCAACGCGTGAAATTTGGACGCATTAACACGCACAGTTTGTACGCGTCTTTTTGGTCCGTGTAAACGCGAACGTTTTGTACGTCTAAACGCGAAGTTTTTTGTCATGTTATTTAAAGACACGATCGTTTGTATCGCCTTAACGCAACATTTTTGGCCGTGTATTTTTTGTTACGTGTTTCTATACGAACGTTTTCGTCGTGTAAACATGACATTTTTGAACGTGTAATATTTCTGAGTCTTATTTGATGTGCGACATACAAATTTTTCTGTTTTAGTTAAACTGGTGATAATTTAGAGTCAATGATTAAATACATTCAATGACTGCATGAATTAACATTATATTCTTTTGTAACGTTAAAGGAATTTGTCCTGTAGGAAAAGTGAGTGGTCTCTGTGATCCAATGACCATAGCCTATTTCCCCCCTGGTTAATGCATTCGAGGTGTCTATTTGGACCACTGCAAATAGCCTACTTGTTGGCAGAACTAATTACACTAGGCCAGTCTACCCTATATGTGGAAAAAGTCACCTCTTTAGTCAGCGGTTTCTGTGGCGTAACGTGTAAAGGGAGACCGGGGTTCTATTCCCACTGACAGCGCTTTTTTTTAATAACTTTACAGTTATTAAACGCAAAATTGTTTTCAATAAAAATGATTTGACTTAAAATTCATTTTAATTCATAAAAGTTACATTTAGGGTAAGGTTAGGGGTAGCTCTCTTTAATATCTCAATAAGTTGCCATGATTTTAATATTGTTTTATAAATCTAATAATCTACTGTCAGTTAAATTGCAGGATGTTTAATGCACAACAATACTGATGAGCAAATAGTAACGTTATCTGTCACATATTTATAAGTAAATAGCATCTAACTGTCTACTGAATCCTGGACTGGCTGCCCCACAGTTTACGTGGTCCGCCTGCTGTAGTGATTCTGTAATGTTTATGTGTCGTATGATTGTGTCTGTGTTTAAATGTTGAATAAAGATTTGTAAATTGTCATAGGCTACTGGTGCTTTGTTTTCTGCTTTTGTATTTGCCTTATTGTTATAATATAATTGTTAAATTTGTGATTGTTACAATATATTGTTGTTATTAGATTATTTTTATCTGACATATAGTATACATACAGTATATGTGTATTAATTATTTCCAGTCAAACTGACATCCCGACTTCAAGGAGCATTCCAGAGTCTCTCATACCAGATTGATGCTGGCCCACTCGGAGATTACTCCAGTCATTTTGAAAAAACAATAGCCACAGTATTTAGTATTTAGCCTTTGCTAACTTTATTATTCATTGTATTTATTAAAGTTGAATGATTTATGGCATTTATTGGCACTATTATGTATAATTATTGACACCCCACCCTGGACCTCACTAATTATTAAACCCTGGCTATGGCCGTATCCAGTGTTGTATGTTGTTAACATATGTTATACACAGGGCTTAATTTGAGCCTGAACACGCCGGAACATGTTCCGTCACCTCCGACATTGGATCCGGCACCTTTTTTATTGGATTCGGTACTGTGTCACTAAAATTAATTGCCTAAATGAAAAATAAATAAATAAATACTGTTTGTGTAGTGTTCAATGTTTGTGACACATGACTTGCGCGCTTGTTGTACGAGTTGAGATTGCTGTTAGCCTCGATCGTTTCACGCAGGGGAAAAATGTCAAAAAGACAGGAAAGTTTGCTTAACTTTTTCAAATACGCTGGACAGTCAGATCCCAAACAAGCAAAAATCGTTTCCGCTGATCAAAAAGGAGACCACGGTGGACACAGTAGCCTAGTATCGACATAATATCTCGTTATTTCGACATAATAAGGGGACATTCTAATCTGCATTAAGCCACATTAAGCGTTCTTATAATGGGTTTCTATGGGAGGAAAATGCTTAACGTGTAATTGCGTTCATATTCTGGGCTCATTTGATTTGTTTTTCTGATTTGGGCTTTTCTGATTTTTGTACATAGCATAGCCTATTTGTTAGGATTTTAGTATCATAATGATTAATAAATGCACGCACAATTATCCGTGAACTTGATTTGAACAAATGCCTTTCAACTTGTGTGTGCAAAATTCAGAATTAAATTAATGTGCAGAAATTTGTACAAATAGAAAGAATGTAGGCCTACTATACTGTTTTAGCCATTAAAAAATCGCATTTAGTTTCATATTTGTTAAAATATTATAATGTTATTTTTTTTCCATTTATGTTGATTTATGAAAAGTGAACAGCACGACCGAGTAAGATAGGATGCGCAATGAGACATGGAGCGGGTCAGACATGATTTTGACCGCTGAAGTTGAAGTTGTTTTGTAGAAAGCCTTTCTTTAAAGTGAATTTCGTTTTGTATAAATTGTATCTTAATTTTAATCAATTTTTCATCAACCAATTGCCTGTATAGGCCTACGAAACAAATATAACGGAGGCGCCCGCGCGCTCACTTCCATTGCACGTGAACTAGAGCACACCCTAACTTAACGAAACTCAGTGTATGCCTCACACAGACATGACAAATACATCAAATACACAAAGCTTGAAATGTCTTTAAACGAAATAATTCAAAACGAAAAAAGAAAAAGGCTACTCTCTGATTATGTAATCCATTAGTCTTATTTATGTGCATTTCTCTATAAGCGCGTTCACACGGAGATGGCGATCGTCAACTTCATCTTTGCAGCCGAGTCGACACTTTTAGAGAAAACACTTGTTTATTAATAAAAATCAATACACGCATCACCGGATTTACAGATGCACGCACACATATTATTTCGAAATAACGAGATATTGTGTTGAAATAACATTATTATTAATAATAGCCTACATCTTTTAGAATAGGCCTATTTGATTGAATGCTGAAAGTTGCCCTTGTTCAATTTAATAAAAATAAAACTTTAATTGTGATCATTAACATAACTGAAGATTAAATATTTAGTGGCCAAGTTTTGCGCGGCTCTCCGTCAAATCTAGCACCCTGAGTGGGCACATGCGTTAAAAATTCTCTGGCGCTGTCCCTGCAGAGAAGCTACGTAGGCAGTGTAATTTTTATTTTATTTTTTGTTTTTTGTTTGTTTTGTTCCGTTACCTCCAACCCCCGTTTTGAGTCGCCGGATCTGCGCTCCGGGACCTCCCACTTTACAAATGAAGCACTGTACATGTGTATATAGCCTGTTATAAGAGGATGCAAACTGAATGCAGTCTGTAAAAGTTCTTTGACAGTTTAATAAAAAATTTCTAAGAGCCATCGTAGAGAGCAATCCACTTTTCCACGTTACCGGAGACAAAAAACCTGCATGAGTACAAATGGGATGAGATGCCACAGCATGACACAGCACTGACATCACAGCCAACGTATAAATGCATCATTGACTCTAAAGTTTTACGCTTGCCTATGTACATGCCAACGTAAAATTACGATCTCATTCACGAACAAATGTTACGTGTGACGTTTGCATAGGTATTTGCTTACCTAACAGCACATCATCCCTCACGGAAAGAAATGTCGTCTGATGTTTATATATGTATACAGCAACGTGCCATCGCATCACAAATGCAAATGAAATTCTAAACAGAGCAACGCTATTGCCTGTTGTGCGGTCTGACGCGACACCCGAACATATACTTCGTATTTACGCGTACAAACTGTGCGTGTTAATGCGTCCAAATTTCACGCGTTGCATATAATAAGTATTGTCCCCAACGGCGTTCCATACATGAGTGTGTGTGACATGTTTGTACATCATGTATCTGTGTGTGTTTCAGGCTTCTGACAAGCTTTTAGCTCAGCATTACATCTCGCTGCGGAAGAAACCCTTCTACTCCAGCCTGCTGTATTACATGACCTCTGGCCCTGTAGTCGCCATGGTAGAGTAACCACCAGTTATGAATATCATTCAGCTGTAATACTATAATACTACAGGATGCAAATAAGAGCACTTTGATTTTCAATGTGATTAATGAACATCCAAAAGTAAGTTTTACACAATTTATTTAAAATGCAAAATTACATTTTAAATAAAAAGTAGATGCCACTCGCCTAATTAAATATATGCAATGAAGAAGAAAAAGGTATAGCACACTACTGTCTGAAACTGTGTTCTTCAAACCGTTACACGTGTCACATACTGTCATAAAGACTGAGGAGTTCTCATTGGCTTGTTTTCAGGTGTGGGAGGGGCATAATGTGGTGAGGTCGTCCCGTATGCTGGTGGGAGACACTGACCCTGCTGAAGCTTCACCTGGAACTATTAGAGGAGATTTCAGCGTTCACATCAGCAGGTGCTTACACACACACACACACACACACACACACTCATTATGAACACTAGTGTACTGCACACTGCACACTAAATATTTATAGTGATTATATATTTTTTAAATGTTCAAATTTTTAATGTTACGTTCAATAATAAACTGTTTTTTAAATTTTTTAAAGAAAAAATAAACAAATGAAATATAAAAAAGGAAAAAAAAAATAGATATTTAAACAGTAGTGTACTATATTGTTGCCACATGAGCTCACCACATTTCATGTTGTTAAATTGACAGAGTTGTATTTGATTATCATCTCAGAAATGGTTGTTTTGAGGTTTTAATTTTTTTTTGTGCAAAAACTCTTGGTAGTAACAATAAAAAAAAAAGGTTCCATTTGTTAACATTACGATTAGTTAACATGAACTAACATTTAAAGTTACTTCTAAAGCATCTATTAATGTTTATTTAAACATTTGCAAACACATTATTAAAGTGCCCCTATAATGCTATTTTAAAGTTTCTTAATTTAGTTTTGGAAGTCTCCTACAACAGGTTTACACACATCAAAGGTCAAAAACACTTTCATTTTCTCATAATATACATTGCAGATCACCTCATTTTTCAAAGAGTCTGAAAAATGGTTCATTCAAAGATTCATGCTGCAGCTGCGTATGAAAACTTCTATTCTATATAGCAGAGGTGGGAGTAAGTCACACATGTGCAAGTCACAAGTAAGTCTCAAGTCTTAACCTTCAAGTCTCAAGCAAGACCAAGTCAATTTTGTGAAAAGCAAGTCAAAGTCAAGTCAAGTCTTTTATCAATATTTGTGAAGCAAGTCTCAAGTCCTAAAATTTGCGACTTAAGTCTGACTCGAGTCAAGTCATATGACTCGAGTCCCCCATCTCTGCTATATAGTACGCGAAAAACAGTATGTGAGCCGAGGAGTGTCCAAATTCATGGTATTCATATTAAAAGAGTAAGCGAAAAGTACCCGGATGACCAACTACTGGCGTGATTCTGAAGTTCACATACGATGGACACTTTACTGTCCCATGAGGCCACAGGAGAGGATTTATGAATGGAGGTGGAGCTGATACAGCACAACTGCCTTTTTATCTAGCAGAGTCTGTGATTGGTCAGCTCCAGATCTTCCTCAGCACAGGATACACAGTGAGGGGAACAGTAACGATGGCGTCGGTTTTACCGTATCAATTCGAGTCCTCATCCTTTGGAAATATGTGAAGTGGATTTGCTTCCACAGAGCAGAAAACAGCGTCTTGTCGACAACATGAACCAAACTCTTCCAGCCTCAGCTTCATCTACAGTGTTTGAGGGTCAAAGTAAATGTTGTTCACGAGCAACCAATGAAGACCATCGGCTGACATTATGCAAATGTGTTTCATTGTTACGTAGATATTGAGCCTTTCTGTGGAATTACTGACGACTCATTTTGACTGTTCAGAATTGATTTTATTTTTAGGAGACATTAACTTTATTTGTCGAGCACTTTGACCTTTGAAACTGACAAACAGCAATATTATTCACTACATGAAAAGTAATATTCAAAAAAGCATAATAGGGGCACAAACAAAAGTTGTATCTGTTAATATGAACTAATGGACATGCGGCATTAACGGACATGAACTAACAATGAACGGTAGTTTTACTTTAACAAAGATGAATAAATAATTCTGTAACAATTGTGTTAGTTAATTCTTCTTAATGCAGTAACTAATGGGACCTTATTATAAAGCGTTACCAAGAATCTCAGCTGTAATTATGTGTTCAGACCCTAAATCAGTGGCATGGATGCAATGACTTTCATGACTGTTGAATTCTTCAGAAATGTGGTGCACGCCTCTGATTCTGTGGAAGGAGCGGAGCGGGAGATCTCGCTGTGGTTTCATTCCTCAGAGCTCGTCGACTGGGAGGGATGCGATCAGAAAAGCATTTACCACATTTAAGACGGGCCGACGACTGTATGTGTGCAATTAACTTGTCTGATCACCCTCAGCTGGGACCATTTCAGGTCAATTTCCTCAATAGCACATAAATGCTGATGCTGAAGTGCACAAATGATGTAAAATTGTTGAATGTAAATAAATTGAAATGTTATATATTATAAATATTTTTAAAAATAGTTTAAAAAAATTTTTTTGGAGGAAATGCTTACAAAAGGTGGCCTTGAATATTTTAAAAATGACTTATTTTTGCTTTGCTGCACAAGTATTAGTCAAAACAAAAGCTTTAATAGTTCATAATTGTTTCTAAAAAGCAATTATTGTTACAATTTTAATTAGTTACATTCTTTAACCAGTGACCACACACACAGTGCTTTAACTAACTTCTGTAAACAATATATTTTAATAATTAAAAAAAGAAAAAAAAGAAAAATCAAATAAATGACTACTTGCCTTTTAGCAGATGTTTGTGATCTGAACACAATCTTTTGGGGGAAATTCATTAAATAATTATTTATAGACTGTTAATTTAACATGAAATAAATACTTGCTGTATCTTAAAAATGGTTTGTTTGTGAATATATTTACATATTACATCAGTGCATGATCAATATGTCCCAAACCAGTGGTGGTTTTTACAGCCGTAGGCCGAACAATGCTTTGACATTTTGTGCATTGATTTGTAATGAACAGTTTCATAAAGATGGCGGACACGTCGACATGTCTGAAGCGGTCAATGTGGCTTCTATGTATACATTTCTACGGTTCTCAAACTTTTTGACTTCTCCATCTTTGGCCTCACATTGTCCATCAACAGACGAAGACCGCTTGACGTTTCCAGTTGTTTGTGATTTTCTGGATAAGGATTGAAGATTTTTTTTCCCCCTTCAATCTATCTAACTCTATCCAATAAAACATTTGAGAGCTTTGCATGACTAAAAAGTATCTTGTCTTTTTAGAGCCTACATCTATATGATCTTTCACCCTGTTTCACACCATGTTTTCAGACTAAACCAGATGTTAAACTATCAGATGCGGCCCAGTTTCTCAGTTCCTAATTGTCACGAGAGGTGTTTTTCACAATGTTGTCATTACAAAAATCTGCCATATTTAATGGAGGCAAAAAGGTAGTGCTGGTAATGTGCAGTGTTAAGTGTTCACTTCCAAGGGAACACAACAAGCGTATTGATTCAAGCCTTTAGATAAAACATCTATCAAATTAATGTATGTAACTAATGAAGTTATTGTGATGTAGCTCTAACTAACAAACACACTGTAATTTGAACTCGACTGGTTTTTGAAATGCGCATACGTGTAGGTGTGCAACAAAGCTATGTTTTCTTTTTCATGCAAATATACAAAACTCTGTGTACAAGAAGCATTTGTTAACTTTGAACTAGAATTGAGTTCAAGTTGTGGGAACAGTAGCTTGTATGAGCCCTCTTCATTGCGTTTGAGTTCAACACTTGTGTTCGTCATTGAAGGAAGTTTCTGCTGAGTGTTTGTTTGGTGTTAATTGCAACAAACCTAACTAAACATTAATATCTTTCACCGTGTGCTTTGCTTCAATTAGATAATAATGTGTTTTGTAATGAGTGTTTTGTGGTGTTGTTTATTGCAGAAGAGCTGCTGAACAGTTTCGCGGGGCAGCCCGGCTCGTGGAGGCACTGCCTCTACTTCCTCTCCAACAGCAGAAATGAATATGTCATGATGTACAGCCTTACTGTGTTCGAGGTAAAATTAATTTCAGTTCATTATCTTAGGTAGATTAACTTCACGAAAATTGACAAGTCCATGTTCAAGTCATACACTAATGTTCAAAAGTTTGTTGTCAATTTTGGAGTCCTCTCTTCTGCTGACCATGGCTGCATTATTTGATCAAAAATACAGAAAAAAACAGTAATATTGTGAAATATGATTGCAATTTTAAATAACTTTAAAATTAAACTTTTAATTTTTTTTTTTTTAAATAACTTTTCAGTAAAATTATTTATAATTATTCTAATAAATCATTATAATATGCTGTTTTGCTGCTCAAGAAACAATTATTTTTTATAAATGTTGAAAACAGTTGTGTAATATATTTATTTCATATTTAATATTTATAGAGGGTTCAAAAGCATTTATTTGAAATAGAAATCTTTATGAATTGAACATTATGAATGTCATTCCTGTCACTTTTAATTTAATGTGTCCTTATTAAATTAAAAAAGTATTAATTTATTTTAAATGTATTTTATTTATTTTCATCTTCTGACCACAAAATTTTAAGCGGTAGTGTATTTCGCCACAAAATCAGAAGGGAAAAAAATAAAAGAAATGTATTTAGCCTTTAGGATTTTTAGCTTTTTGTAAATTAGTTGTATTCACCCCCTAATTATCATCACTCTATTTTCTTTTTTTTAAAGAAGAATTTATCATTATAATGATATATTTAAATCGTACCATGTGAACTGCATAGTAGCATTTATTTGTACTGCATTTATTTTTATTCTAATTTTAATATAAAAAAAAAAATAGTTTCCTTTGGAGGATTTTTTTCATTAGTACAATAATGCCAGTCTTTTAGTTTTAAATTTTAAGGGGAATTAGCATGATGATAATATCACAGTGCAAATAAACACACCTTACTGGTAAAAAAAAAACTAATAGGCTTAATATCTTGAAATATGACCTGGATATGTTTGTGTAATTATCCTAAAATACAATATGCAAGCATGGGTAATCGATTATATGCGATTAGACTGTTTGATGCATTGCATGGTTGCATTAAAAGTTCAGATTGAAATGCCTTATCTCATCTTTCTCTTCTGCCCTTCCCCCCATCTCTCTCTCTCTCTCTCTCTCTCTCTCTCTCTCTCTCTCTCTCTCTCTCTCTCTCTCTCTCTCTCTCGAGTGCATGCTGGGAGTGAGTGGGCGGAGTGTGGTGAGTGTGGATGTGAGTGGTTTGCCGACTGTGGCTGGTAAGAGTGCTTTTTCCAAACTTTTTCCTTTTTTCTTGTAAGTGTTTTGTTTGTATTTTTTTTTTTGTTGTTTTTTTTTTGTTTTGTTTATTGTTTTTGTGAGGATAGTCTGCTTCCAGCACTTTTGCTGGGAAGCATGGCGACTCCAAACACAATGGCTTTTGAAAATTTAACTCGGCGTCATGGAGTAAAAATTGATTCAAACGCCAACGTGGAAGATGTTTGTTTGGCTGTAGGAGACGTTGTGGGTCATGAAAAGATTGTGTCCGCTTCGCGAATGAATAATGCGTTTGTGCTTTTCTTTAGCACTATTGAGAAGGCGAACGAAATAGTGCAAAATGGTGTTGTAATCAAAGGTTCACTCACGCCGGTGTTTCCTCTGAGCACTCCCGCCAAGAAAATAATGATTTCAAACGTCCCTCCGTTTGTGAAAGATGAGATGATCTTGCAGGAATTGTCACGATATGGAAAGATAGTTTCTCCTATCAAAAAAATTCCGCTTGGATGTAAATCGCCTTTAGTGAAACATCTTGTTTCTTTTAGGAAACAGGTGTTTATGATTCTGAAGAATGGCAATTTTCCTAATAGTGCACAATTTGTGAAGGACACCAGATATTTGATAAAAGAAGGGGCTTTCGTAGATCTTGAAGTGTATCGTTTACGGAAATTTGTAAACAAGTTAAAAAAACAAAATCCTAGAGACAGGCACGGCGCCAGGATTTTTTCTCTACTGGTGCTAATGGGGAGCTGGACCGATACGTGGGGGTGCTAAGAAAACAATTGATTTTCATTACTTAAGTTACTCTATAATATAGAGGTTCCGTTTTTTCAATAAAAGCAGCTATGATACACAGCACTTTAACTGGATTTGGCCAAAGAATAGTCAACAAAATAACTAAGCCTAATACAAGCGACCACAAGGCAATGACAAAAATGTTTCACATGGAAAGGTGCGTGATTCAGCACCGGACAGCGACCATGCGTCTGCCGGTAATCAGACAATACATACAAAATGCGACAAACATATTTATGCCATATGCATAATTAATGAAAACAAACAAACATCTATGCATTGGTAATACTGTCTTGGATCACAACATAACTTAAGAAATTAAATTGATAGTTAAATTAATAACATAGGCTACAAAGTGCAGCCGCAACGATAAGTGCAAACAGTTTGTGTCTAATGATTCAGAATTTCGGATCACAACGTCAAAAATAGAATTAATAATGTACAACGCCACAGCAAGAAAAACAAACACCCTGTACCTGTTAACTGGGCACACACTTAAAGAGCATAAAATGAACTGGCTCATTACAGTATTGATGATTATTCTACTGCAAACAAAAACACGCGCCAAATTCTGTTGTGCATTTGTTACAGTGTAACGAATTAAATGTCACGTCATGACATCAAATGTATCACAACCAGTCTCTGATCGCAACGTCAGGAAAAAACCTCACTGAGTTGTTTTACAGGAGGACAATGCGTCTGTTGTTGTGGTTAAGTGCAAATGAGTCTATAATCTTTTGGACATCAAGGTCCTTGGTTCTTTCTGAGTGTATGGACAAGCAGGCAAGGTTGCTAAGTCGAGGATTTGCCATTCTGTTTCTCAGGTAGGTTTTTACGCGCCGCATGCAGGAAAAACTGCGCTCACATGAAGCGGATGTTACAGGCAGTGTAACAGATATGCGCAAAAGTTTATAGATGTCCTCAAATGAGTCTTTGTATGGTTTAAGCATGGACAGAAATTCCAGCGTGCTGCCGACTGTTTCCTTGTTCTTTTTTTCTTTCCAAGAGCCGGCGCATTTGGTGCACCTCGGCCAGCAGGTCGTCCTTTTTGATCCCATACAACTGCGCCATGGGCTCAAGGCTCTCCTTTTCAAGGAATGTGGCATTTTTGGGGTTGAGGGCTGACGTGCCCATGAGAACAGCACCTGCTTCTGATGAAAACCGTCGTGTCATTTCATTCACTAGTCGATCAATGACAGGGTAGAATGAGGAGTTCATCCAGAGAGGACATGGATCGGTGTTCTGTTTGAACTGGAGCTTGAACTACGTAATCTTGCAGATGGTGAGGCTGCTGGGATTGTCTCTTCTCTTGTGGGAGCTGAGGTGGTTTTGCTACACCGACTTTGGCGCACAGGGCCTCCGCCTTGCGCCATATGGCTCTCCAAGAGTCCTCTGTGCGCTTTTCTTTTAGGCCCGTGATGACCGAGTGCGCGAGGTCGGTGGCAGTCTCCAGCAAAAGATTGGGTGACTGACAGGAACTTTGCTGTACGAAAAAGATCCTCAAACAGAATAAGGTGGAGGATGAATTCAGCATCAATGAATGAAAGCAATGACCGTGCATCAGTGGATCTGCGTGGATTTGGTTGCGCCTTAATGTCATTTAAGGTTGCAGTGATGGCGGGGAGGGTTTTTTGCACTGCCCACAGCGAGTAGTACTGGCAGGACCAGCGCGTATTAGACAGTTTCTTAAGTTCAATGGGCTGCTGTGAAGGCTTAAGTTCCTTTTGCTTCTTAATGAAATGGGCATGGACAAATGAGCCTGAGAAAAACTTGTACATGTCTTGCACAATAACAAAAAAATCCCCCGCTGGCTTCACATTTCTGACACAGTCCACCAGAACAAGATTGAGGCGGTGTGCATGGCAGTGAATGTAGAATGCCTGAGGGACCTCTTCTCTGAATTTCTCTTGGACCCCGTTGTGGACACCAGACATTACAGCAGCACCATCATAACACTGAGCAATACAGGCAGTGTGATCAATGTTACATTTGCTGAGAGTGTTTTTAATCGTACTGAAAAGTGACGCTGCATCTAATCCGTCAGCTGGCGTGAAATGGAGAAATTCTTCCACAACGTGATCATTTTTCACGTAGCGCACCACGACAGACACTTGTTCCGTTTTACTCAGATCCTTACTCTCATCTACCATCAAAGCAAATATTTCAGCATCTTGTATTTCACCACTAATCTGATCCCTAATCATATTTGCCATAATTTCCAGTATTTCGTTCTGTATATCATGATGCGTGTACTTCGCATTTCTTGGATTTTCTGATATTTTCTGTGCTACTGTTTTGTCAAATTTGCCTATGATCTGTAAAAGTTCTAGGAAGTTTCCCTGGTTGACAGCCCTGTCATTCTCTGTGTCTCCTCTCTGTGAAAGTCCCTGGTACGCAGTGAAACGCAATGACTCCACAACTGCTCGCATATACTCTCTGTTCTCACGGACTATTTTTGCATGTCCATCACTCAGAGCATTACATTGTTGAGCCAGACTCTTTCTGAATATTCCACTCATTCCACGCTGCCATGGCATATTTATGCTCCACACTGGCATTGTGTGTCTTAAATGAACTTGTCGCCTTCTTCCAGTTCTGGTAGCCATGGTGGGTAAATGCCGCCTTGTCTCCATGGTTACCAGGACGCTGAAAGTGCCGGCACGCAAAGCAGAAAACACGGTCCTTTGAAATAGAATATTCCAGCCATTTGTAATCCTCATACCATCTACGACTGAAGTAGCGATCCTGCTGTCCAACTTTGGTGGCCGGATAACGCCGGAAAAGAGGCCGCCTCGGTTCATCTACAGGTGACTGGCTTAAATCAGAGGGAGTGGTGTCGGTGTCAGCGGCACATCTAACTGGGACTGTTGTGCAACTAGGGGCGATGGACAGCTCCGGTGTTCCTTCGGGTCCTGTCTCATCATGACTTTCTCTCTCAAATTCATTTTTCGAATCTCCCTCTTCTTCTTTGTCCATCTGGGAGACTGGATCTTGGTCTTCATTTTCGATCTGCACTCTTTTTTTTTTAATAACAAAACGATCCATTGTATTTGTAACAGATTGTAGTAGCCTAAACTAACTAGCTAGCCTAGCCTTACACGGGTTTCTTGTATACAAACAATATACCGGATGCGCGCGCATCCATGGGGCAAAAAACAGCTATCTGTTATGCCGAGTTCTGTTAAAGAACATTGTAATTAACGTAATTTCGCATTGTTTGTAATTTCTTGTTGTTGACTCAATAATAAACTGCAATTTCAGAGTTGGATCTGTTTGTTTGTGTTTCATATTAATATTACATTATGTAAAACGTCCAACTGTTTACGAATCAAAATCCGGACATACTGTGATGCATGTATGAATTATCATGTTAGACTAAGTTAGTAATGTAATAGCCTCTATATTAGAGCCCGAATTTGCTTTTATATAAGTTAACCTTGTTTACGTTACTTTACGACCTGCAACATATCATGACTGCACACATATAACGTTACTTTACTGTAAATCAAAGATTTGACGATGGATTATGTGGGAAGCCTTAGTACCTCTGACCGTGGCGATTATATTAAAAAACTTACTCTCAGCAATGTTGAGATCTTGCCGGATCCCTATACAATAATACCTGACGATCTTTGGATTGTGGATGACAAGAAGTGGCCAGCAATTGTATGGCCTGATATATATAATTATCTAATTCAGACACCAAGTGTGTATACAAGAGAAATGATTAGAGCGTACAAATCCCTTGATGCATACAACTACGCGCTATGTGGTCATGTGGTCATGTGCAGCTCGTCAAATACTTTGATGCTGCACCGGATTTTTGCGTGTTGAGGTCAGATGTACTCCGGTACGAACTAAGAGCGCGGGTCTTTTGCCCCCTGGTTGCGTGGGCTTAACTGGGGCTACACAGATTTTTGACGGGGCTTTAGCTCCCCCTAGCCCCGGTGTAGCGCCGTGCTTGCCTAGAGATGATAAGAATGCCATGGTTTAAATCCCTAAACTTGTTTTTTTTTACCATAATCTCTGTCTTTTCCCATCTGAGTTTCTTGTTGAACTTAAATAAAACTATGAGTCAGCTAAAAATTGGAACTCTCAATTTAAATGGAGCTAGAGATGTTCGTAAAAGGATGATGTTGTATGAATATATTAATCAGAAGTCTGTTGATGTCATGTTTATTCAAGAAACGCATAGTGATCAAAGAAATGAGGTGGACTGGAAAAGAGAGTGGGGAGGTCAACTTTTTCTTAGTCACAAATCCTCTGTAAGTGGAGGTGTTGCAGTTTTATTTTCTAAAAATATGACTCCAGTATCTTTTGAATCTGTTGAAATTGAAAAAGGTTGCTTTTTAAAAGTTATTGTTAAATTTGAAAAAATTATGGTTTTTTTAAATATCTATGCTCCTAATAGTGGAGTGGAAAGAGTTTTGTTCTTAAATTTAGTCAACACTACTTTGAAAAACCTAAATACAGATGATTTCTTAGTTTTAGGGGGAGATTTTAATTGTACCGAGAATGATAAAGTAGACCGAAATCATTTAGAACCGCATGTTGCATCTCAAAGAGTTATTAAACAACTCGTTCAAACTTTTGATCTCTGTGATATTTGGAGAAAAATGCATAAAAAATTAAGGCAATATACATGGGTTCATTGTAAAGATAATTCATTGTCTTTGGCACGTCTTGATCGGTTTTACAGCTTTAAGCACCAGTTCAATATTTTCAAATCTTGTCAAATTAATCCTGTAGGATTTTCAGATCACAGTGCAGTTCTTTGTTCTGTATTAGTAAGTTGTGTGAAGTCAAGCAGTGCCTATTGGCATTTTAATACATCTTTACTTGATGACAACCACTTTAAAGATTATTTTACTTTTTTTGGGGATGTTTTTAAACAACAAAAGTATTTATATAGCTCTCTACAACAGTGGTGGGATTGCGGGAAAATACAAATCAAAAACTTTTGCCAGCAATACACTCTTAATGTTACAAAAGAAATAACTCGATCATTGAAGACTCTAGAGAACTGAGATAGTTGATTTGTACAGTTTGTCTGCATCTACAGGCAAAACTTTATTGGCAAACCTGTTGGACATTAAGGCACAAGGAGCGCTGGTTCGCTCACGTTTCCAGAATATCACACAAATGGATGCACCTTCTAAATTTTTCTTCAATATGGAGAAAAAAAATAGTCAAAGCAGAATAATTCATTCCTTGGTCTCTGATACAGGACAGGAATTAACTAAAACTTCTGAGATAAGAGAAGTTGCTGTACAGTTTTATAAAAAATTATATACAGCTGATCTGATAAATGAAAAGATGACTATTAGTAGTTTTTTTGAAGGTCTGCCAAAACTTGATGAAGAAAGTAATGAAAGTTTGCAACTACCTCTGACAGAACAAGAACTGTATACAGCAATGATGGGCATGGAGAATGGGAAATCTCCCGGGATTGATGGGTTACCCATTGAATTTTATAAAACTTTCTGGCCCGTTTTAAGAGAAGATCTCTTAGTGGTGTTTGATGAAAGCCTTACTAATGGGTTTCTTCCCCTTAGTTGCAGAAGGGCAGTTATCACTTTATTGCCCAAAAAAGGTGATCTTCAGAATATAAAAAATTGGAGGCCTGTTTCTCTCCTGTGTTCAGAGTATAAAATCCTGTCTAAGACATTAGCTACAAGATTGAGTAAAATAATAGGGAAGGTGATACACTACGATCAAACATATTGTATACCAAATAGATCCATTTTTGATAATATAACTTTAATCAGAGATGTTTTAGAAGTTTCAAAGTTTGGTGTAAACATTGGCCTTATTTCTCTAGACCAAGAGAAGGCATTTGATCGGGTTGAACACCTTTATTTGTGGCATACTTTACAAGCTTTTGGTTTTAATTCACGTTTTATTGATATGATTAAAACAATGTATTGTGACATTGAGAGTGTGATTAAAATTAATGGTAGTTTGTGTGCTCCTTTTAATGTACAGAGAGGGGTTCGACAAGGTTGTGCCATGTCTGGGCTATTATATGTGCTGGCTATAGAACCACTGTTGTCCATGTTACGAAATAAGTTAAAGGGTTTAACATTGCCACAGTGTAATAATGCTTTCCATTTATCTGCATATGCTGATGATGTAATTGCTTTTATAAATGATGATGATGATGATGATGTTGAAATGTTACGACAGATTGTTAATGATTTTAAGGATATTTCATCAGCAATTGTTAATTGGGGGAAAAGTGATGCTTTATTGATTGGAAAATGGGAAGGAGGAAATCCCATTCTACCAGGAGGCTTATTATGGAAAAAAGATGGGCTAAAGTATCTTGGTGTTTTCTTAGGCAATGAAGCCTTCATGCAGAAGAACTGGGAAGGAATGGCAGATAAAGTAACTGGACGTTTGAAAAAATGGAAATGGCTGCTTCCTCAGTTGTCTTTTAAAGGACGGACACTTATTATCAACAATCTTGCGGCTTCTTCCCTGTGGCATAGACTTGCATGCGTCGACCCTCCGGTTGGTCTCTTAGCAAACATTCAAACAGAAACAGTGAACTTTTTTTTGGGACAATTTGCATTGGATCCCTCGAAGCGCTTTGTTTCTGGCTAAAGAAGATGGAGGCCAAGGTCTAGTGCATTTGTCAAGTAGATGTGCTGCTTATCGTCTTCAGTTCTTGCAGAAGTTAATTCTAGGATCTGAAAGACTGGTATGGAGACCAGTGGCTCAATGCATTCTACGCAGAATAAGTGGACTTGGCCTGGACAATGTGTTGTTTTTAATGGACTCTAAAAAATTTGATTTTAGAGGAGTTCCTGCTTTTTATCGAAGCCTCTTTAAAATATGGAGTCTGTTCAAGCCTCAATGGATGGAACCATTAATGTCCCTGTACTGGTTACTCGAAGAGCCCATTGTGTGTGGAGCACGTCTTGATGTATCTGGTGACGAAATACCAGGTCTTAAAGATTTGCTGTATAGAAGTGGATCTCTACAGTTGAAACACATTATAAATAATGCAGGTCCTGATCTTAATGATGTAGAAGCAGTTTCAGCCTTTTTAAAGGTAAAATCTGCACGATACATTAAACGGTTTTTAGATAAACTTTGAATGTACAAGAAATAATTTTACTTGATGAGTACAATAAGAAATGTATATTTCCAGATTGTGAAGATTTCTTCCCAGATATAAGTATTGTACCTGATCTTTCTTCATTTAATGATATTAATCCCTTGTTGAAGAAGGAAATTGATGTGCAAATTGATTTCTTTGAAGTTAAAGGGAAAGCATTGTACAGAAGTATTGTGAAAGTGACGAATATTAAATGGTTAAATAGAAGTGATACTGTTTGGAGAGACGTTTTAGAGATCACTGAAAAAACAAAACCAGTGTGGAGGATTTTGTACAAACCTCCGTTACCTAAAAGAGTTGGTGATCTTCAATGGAGGATACTCCATGGGGCTATAGCAGTTAACTCTTTTGTGGCAATGTTGAACCCAAATGTAAGTGAGGATTGTCCTTTTTGCAGTGAAAGGGAGACTGTGTTTCATTGTTTTATGTTTTGTAACAGACTTTTGTTTTTGTTTAGTCTTCTAGAGCTTCTTTTTGAATCTTTTGAGGTATGTTTTACGAAGCAGGATTTTATTCTTGGTTGTATGTATACCATTAAGAAAAAATACAAATGTCAATTGCTTAATTTTATTGTTGGTATTGCAAAATTATCCATTTATATAACTAGGAGAAACAAAATTGAACAGAAAGGAGAACAAGAACTTGTAACAGCTTTTAAAAAAATGGTAAAATCACGACTTGTAATTGAGTTTAATTTTTATAAACTAATGAGTACATTGAATATTTTTGAAATTGAGTGGTGCTGTGATAATGTGCTGTGTCCTTAGTTGATAATGAACTGGTCATCTCAGAAGTGTTGATGTAAGATTTTTTTAATTAGATTGAAAAAGATGTGATTTGTTTTTGTGAATGTTTTTTATTGTTATGATTTTTTGTAATAAAAGGATTGTCAAAATTCAAAAAAAATTCTCTCTCTCTCTCTCTCTCTCTCTCTCTCTCTCTCTCTCTCTCTCTCTCTCTCTCTCTCTCTCTCAGGTGTAGATGAGTGGGTGAACATGTTCACTCTCTTTCTCTTTGAACTGAAAACAATGGACTCTCCATTGGCAATTCTAATAACGGTTTAATATGGAAGCAAAACTGATTTAAGTGATTCTCAGTGAAGTCCAAAACATTCATGGAGGATTTACGATTTTAAATCAAATTCTGCTGTAATCCACATGAGGAGTATTAGAGCTGTCAATCAATATAAATGTTTCATCAAATGCCCTATCTATCTATCTATCTATCTATCTATCTATCTATCTATCTATCTATCTATCTATCTATCTATCTATCTATCTAATTGTATTTTTATCTGTCAATCTATCACGTTTTTCCTGTTATTATTAATTCCATTAAATTTGCATGTTAAATGGCATTGATGATAAGTATCTGAGGAGCAGAGCATGATTGTGTGTGTGTGTGTGTGTGTGTGTGTGTGTGTGTGTGTGTGTGTGTGTGTGTGTGTGTGTGTGTGTGTGTGTGTGTGTGTGTGTGTTTAGTTTCCGGTGCTCCAGGAGGATCTGGACGTTTATCTTGGGCTGCAGCAGTATATCGTGAGATCAGGATCAAGTGAGTTTCTCTTCATGGTCACAGTCTGAATATTCTGCAGTTTTATAGATAGTAGCTTTGTTTTCAAACCCGTAGAGCTGCACACCCAGATTACACTTTTAAATGTTTTGGGTGAACTATTTGTCATGGAGAATGCTAATGTGCAACAATGCTAATGTGTCGTTTTCACCCAGTATCCAAATGTCACTGTTTGTATGTTAATCCACTGAAGCATTAAGGGGAATTTGTTGGAAATATGATATCTTTGACACATTTCCTTGTTCTTCAGGCTGCACTGTTTTTTTCTTTTTTTCTTTTGCTATCTGACTTCCTTCTGTCAAATATCTTGTATAAATATGTTGATGCCATTTTTTGACCTAAGTGTATAATAATCTGCCCAAGTAAGCAGTACAACTACAGACAAGATGAAATATAGAGGAAGTTCTACATGAACTGTGTTTGGGGCAGTAAGATTTCTTTGAAAGAAGTCTCTTATGCTCACCAAGGCTAAATAAAAACTATAATATTGATAAATATTATCACATTTAAATATAAATATTATTTTTAAATATAAAAATAACACATTTAAGTAATGTATTTAAATGTGTATTAAATTGCAATTTATTCCTGTGATCAAAGCTGAATTTTCAGCATCATTACTCCAGTCTTCAGTGTCACATGATCCTTCAGAAATCACTCTAATATGATGATTTGATGATCAGTAAACATTCATTATTATTATCAATGTTGAAAACAGTTGTGCTGCTTCATATTTTTGTGGAAAATGTGATGCATAGATGTCTTTACTGACACTTTTGGTCAATTTAATGCATTCTTGCTGGAAAACGTATTAATTTCTTCTTTTTTAAACTTACTGACCCCAAAACTTTGAACAGTAGGTTACCTTATTTTGATTGCTTGAGCACTTACTCAGTCAACCTAGTGTTTTAGTAGTTTCTGGTCTTGTGATGTTCAGTCTGATGGTGCTTTGTGGCGGGTCTGTTCTCATGTGGCTTGTGAGCTGTTGTCAGCTGTTGTTGAGTGGTTTTACACCTCTCTCTCTCTCTCTCTCTCTCTCTCTCTCTCTCTCTCTCTCTCTCTCTCTCTCTCTCTCTCTCTGTGTGTGTGTGTGAACAGGTCGCAGGCTGAACATCACAGCGGAGGCCGACTGCAGAAGACTTCACTGCGCTCTCAGAGACCTGAGCTCTCTCTTGCAGGCCGTGGGACGCCTGGCCGAGTTCTTCACAGGGGACGTTTTCACCGCCCACTTTAATGACGCTCTCGCCATCGTGCAGAGGTCAGTTCCTGATTCCCAATTCCTCATTTGACAACAACACTACCTCCTTATGTGTGCACTTTAATGTCCTCTGTGTTTGCTAATGTTTTATGCCATGTTTTTATGCATATTATTAGTGGTCTTATTACTGGTTTTGCTGTGTTGTGTAGTGTGTGCTTCACATGGCTATTTCATGACTTCTTTTTGCATTACACCAAATTTAGTTTTTTTTACACTTGTCATAAATAACTTTGTTTTTACACCCACAAAGTCTTGATTTTGTTTTTGGGATCTACTAGAATAGGTTTTCATGCTTGAATGTTCAAAAACACATTTTCCTCATATTCTCCATTGTTGCATCACCTCTCTTCTCAGTCTGTCAGTAACGCTTTGTTTAGTTCCTGTCTCTCTAAGCCCCTCCCTCTGAGAAGCTTAGATTGCTCTGATTGGTGGGCTGGATCAATGTGTTGTGATTGGTCAACCGCTTCATCGTGTTTTGGAAATGTCTTTCCCTTTATCATAACCGTGATTTTCAACACACTACTAACTAACTCAACCAGGTCTCGCTCCTTTATTTTGCGTATGTCTTGGGCGGAAATTATTTAAATAAGGAATATTGTGACGTGTTTGTTCCCGGGACAGACATTTTTCATGCTCAAACAGCAACATTACACACTGAAGAAAGATGAACATGTAAAAAAAGGACTCCTTTGATATACTGTTTAAACTCTGGCTCAAAAAACACTTCTCACACTAAACAAATGATTACTAATTTAACTGTGAACTTGTGCAGACTGTCCAAATATAAACTAAACCAAGCCTTTTTTCAAAAAGCAAAGGTTATGGTTTTGGTTTTACTTTCACAAGTGCAATATATTTTCCTGTTGACGCCAACACTGTGTCAAAATAATATGCAAAGAAATGCAAACAAATATCATATTATTCATTTAGGAATGAATAGCTTGAATTATTAATACAGATTGATAGATGGTCAGATGTAAATAACTGACTGAAATGTGTGATGTTTAATTCTTGCTCATTATGTTTCTCCTCCTCTCAGATTGGTGGAAGTGTCGTGTTACGGTTCTCAGATCAGCCTGTACGATGTAGAGATGGCTGTTCCTACAGTGCTCAAACCAGATCTTATAGATGTGTAAGTAGTCACTTAAGTAGGCACTAGTTGATGCAGGTTAATCTAAATGAGAATAGTTTAAAAATAAAACCTAATAAACGTCTCTGTTTTGCAGCCACGCGCAGTCATTGGCCGCTCTGCAGGCGTATTCTCATTGGCTGGCTCAGTTCTGCGGGGAAGTGCAGCGCCAACAAGATCAAACGCAATTTGTGGATCTCATCAGGTCCAGCATGGACGCCACGACCCCTCTCATCAATGCCAAGGTCACTTGATTTTTATAAATGATAATACTTTAATGCTCATTTAAAGCAGAACACAATCATTTCAAGTTTAAAGAACTGAAGACATGTTTTTAATAAATGTATATGTGTATTGATATGGGTACTACTCTCTCAGAATTGTGAGATATAAACTTGTAAATCTGAGGGAAAATGTAAGAATTTTGAGATAAAAAGTTACAATTACCTTTTTTACAATCTTCCATTACAAACATATTATTGTGCCGATGCTAAGAAAAAATCTATTGAATGCGTTAATGTTCTTAGCCTTTCCTTCTTGTGACGGGACGGCCCAGAGACACGTTACAATAGTTTGTTAAATTAAATAGCAGAGACTGTTTATTGTGTAACCAACATAACAATATCCAGAAAAAAAAAGATTTTATGCAAAATGCTGGACTTTTAAAGGTGAACTAAGTAACTTTTTTTATCTTAACTGAACAGCTTCGGAGTCATTGGAATGGTTATATTACTTATTTCGGGTTGAATGGTGGTCGTTTCGCACCCCCCTGGTGCCCGTGAGCGGAAAATACGCACTTGCAACTTTGAGCCGGCGGGCCGCCGGCTGCCGCTTCAGGAAGTCTCGCGTGATATCAGGTCTCGCGATGTAAACAATTGCTTTACGGCCAAAAGAAATCTGCTAAAATGCTGTCATTATTGCGCTCCCTCACGCTGTCCGAACCCGAATGAAGAAGACGTTTTAAAGAATGTCCCATCTGCTTTGATGTCGTTGATCTACTAGCCTCTGGTGTCTGAGAATCACCAACGAGTTTTTACAACAGTGTTGTCAAATATCTATTCCGAAGCTGTGGGGGGAGCTCTAGAGAGAAACCTGCGAGAAAACAGCGAAGAAATCCCGAAGCTACTGAGTGCTGCTTTAACTCTTTCCCCGTCAGCATTTTTTATATTATTATTTTTTAGGTGCCAGCATTTTTTATTATTTTCACAAAAGTTTCATGGCCCCAGAATATTTAGTTGAATGAATATACCGCTTTATTCTAGCTTCATGCATTCTTTTTTTAATCAACATTTAAATGTGTTCGTTTCTTAAAAAAAATCTTTTAACAAAAAGCTGACAACAGACTATAACGGGCATAAGCAATGCTTTTATTATTTTTTTCTACTAATGTTTTGCCTGTGTTTTGATCAGGAGTTTCTGTACTCATTCAGAAGTTTTTTAATAGCGCCCTCTACCGTATAACAGTGAAAATAATCACTGGATAATTCCATCAATGCCGGGAAAGAGTTAATTATAAACAAGCCTGAAATACACAGGGACTCTTATTTTGAAATGTATGTGCTTCACTATTTCTAGCTGCTCATTCAAACAGATGAGGGAGATAAAATAAGCACTTACAATAATCTACAAAATACTGCAATATAAACACCTTAAAGTAAACATTGTCATAATTTATTCAGCCATGTCTTCATAATAAGGTTTGTAGTAGAAATGTACAAAACTATATATTTATTTGTGGGCTTGTCTTGAGACTGAAGCGTGTCTCTCGGCTGTGAGATCTACAGTAGAGTTTTAGATCAGACTGTCTTCTGTTCAACCAGTTATTCTTCATTCTTTCTCTTTGATAAACTCTAATCCGCCCGATCTCCGTGTGTCACAGGTTCCAGAGAAGTTGCTGTTATCTGCGTGCCATCTCCTGGTCTCCATGTCCACCACCGTACGACCGGTGTTCCTGGTGTCGCTGCCGGCGGTGCAGAATATCTTCAACCTGATCACAGAGAATCATAACCACAGATTACCTCAGGAGGTGTGTGTGTGTGTGTGTGTGTGTGTGTATTGGTCTGACAGTGTGGCACAGTTTGTACTTGGATCCTTCTGTTGTGATGTAATGTTTGTTGTTGTTTCCTCAAGGCTCACGTCCGTGTGTCGAGCTCTGTCCAACATGTTGCTGTTGCCGTGTATGGGGTGAGATTTCGGTCACAATTCTGCGCGCGCAAGATCACATTTTGAGTGTGCAAAAGGGCATTTCGCACGCGCGTGAACTGAGTTTTGCGGAGAAATGTTCGTCTCGCAGATAAGAAAATATTGCGAGCGAACGAAAATCAATTTTGCATTTAAAATAAGTATTTGGATGTGCGCGGACGTTCTCTTTCGCGTGTGCAAAGTTTCACTTTCTTGCTCCTTTTATACCAGCCGTGAGCGCTCTCTAAGCGCAGACGGCTCGCTTGCTCAACACAACCCAGCGTTACAATATGCCATAATTCCAGCCAATCAGAGATGAGACTGCTAAATTCTGATTGGCTGGCTTGAAAACCAATCACAAGACTCACCGACTGCGGAAGAGAACTATAGTACAGTTGAGTAAAGTTGGCGTCAGATCTGTTACCACACGTCTGTTAAATCACGTCAGATCTGTTACCACAGCCTGCAGGAGTCAGTCCAGGTCACGCTCGCGCTGTTCCCTCACTTCATCCAGCAGCCAGGTGAACAAATCAGCATCAACATCAGCGTTCGTGACCACGACTCCTCCACTGCCTTCTGTTGCTGAAATGATGTTTGCTGAGGATTCATATTCTCTCTCTCTCTCTCTCTCTCTCTCTCTCTCTCTCTCTCTCTCTCTCTCTCTCTCTCTCTCTCTCTCTCTCGCTCTCTCTCTCGCTCTCTCTCTCTCGCTCTCTCTCTCTCTCTCAGATGTGACAGACGAGATGCTGAGTTTCTTTCTCACGCTGTTTCAAGCTCTGCGTGTTCAGATGGGTGTAGCTTTCACAGAGCAGATCATTCAGACGTTCCTCAGCATGTTCACCAGGTGACCTCGGCTTCCTCTCGTTCACTCATCATCATGTGTCACTGTGTATACTGATGCTCACTGATCCTCATGTTCCTCAGGGATCAGCTGGCCGTCAGCATCTTACAGGAGGGCAGCTCGGGATCCAGAGTGGTTCAGAAGTTTCTCAAGATACTGCAGGTAAAACCACTTTGTGTTTGAGTTTGAGTATCTAGTACAAGCCCTCTGTTTGATTGATAGTTTAGATTTTTCTAGTAAGTAAAAGGCCTTTCAGGTCTTTTTGCTGTGAAGTCTTTACTGAAGGAAAAGTAAAAATAACTTATATTGTTAGTATTATTTGAACTTTTACTGGACTAAAGCAACTTGATTATTCATAAATCTTTTTTTCTTTTTTTGGGAAAATGTTAAAATGTGAGTATCAAATATGATACATCAGGCTTTTGAGGAACATTTATGTTCATCTCTGTCATCATTGTATTGCTTTGCATTATGTGTTTTAAAACTACAGAGATTTGATCATAAAACTAAGCATTTAAATATCATTTTACTAAGACATTATTAGAAGATATAGAGTGACAACTGATATTTATATGCATTTTATGTAAGTAGTCTGTTATGCTGTTATATGGTCAAAAAGTAAAATGAAATTCTGATAGCTTTTAATGTAAACCTTACTTGCTACTTACTTTTTGACCATATAAATAACATCTGCATCATATAGCATATTTCTGCTCAGTTTGGGCCTCTGATTCAAACTGAAGTGTTTTTCTTCCTTGAGAATGAGCTTCATATTCTCACTATATCAGGCAATATGAGCCATAAAAGCCTGATGTATCAAATATGATACTCAAAAATCACAACTTTTATTCTCTCTCTAAAGGTTCAGTTAACTCTTCCATTCAGAATATAGTTTTATTTCTGACTTATTTCATGTCAAGCATTACAGGATTGAACATGCTGTTCATCTTTGCTTTATTGTCTCAGGTTGTGGTTCAAGAGCCCGGCCAGACCTTCAAGCCTCTGTTACCCAGCATCCTCAGCCTTTGTTTGGACCAGGTTTACCCAATAGTGGCAGAGGTAAGAGACACGAGTTAAAGACACCCCACCTCAGAGTGCTAAAGGTTAAAATACATTTCCCAGCATAATTTGATTAACGAAAAAAAAAGGTAACTGTGTTTGCCACGATTTAACTGTACGTATATTTGATCTAATGTTTAATTTTTAACTTAGTTAACCAGTAAACTAATTAGTTGTTATAGTAGTATTTTTTTCACTTTTTTTCTGTAAAAATTACATTGACAGTGACATGACAAACATTTGTATAGTGTAGAAACCAGAATGCAGAACATTTAATACACTAGCATTTACAAGACAAACACTAATCATTGTTTAGCAGAATAAAGAGTTTAGCTTTTTATTGACTTTCTTTGTATAAAACATTGTAGTATTTAATATAAAGTATTTATTCGTGCACATCATTTTTGAGTTGATCCAATCAATTAATAATGGATAAAATTAAAGCTGCTGTAGGTAACTTTTGTAAAAATTTATTTTTTACATATTTGTTAAAACTGTCATTATGTCCTGACAGTAGAATATGAGACAGATACTCTGTGATAAAATCAAGCTCCTCTGGCTCCTCCCAGTGGTCCTATTGCCATTTGCAGAAATACACCGCTCCCGGTCAGAAACAACCAATCAGAGCCAGGAGGAGTGTCTTAGCAGTGTCAATCAAGTTCGCGTACACGCTAATCGCCCCTCTCTTGCACAGCGCGTACCGTCATTCAAAATCAAGATTGCCGGTGTGCCGAGCAGCTGTGCTAATGGCGGACAAACAACCAAAACTGCCAATTTCTCGAGTGGCACCTGCTCATGCAACAAAGACAGGTAAACGGAAAAAGACCGATGACGATAAACAAGCCCGTCGGAGCCCATTGACTCAGTGTTAAAACTCTAGCCGCATAACATACAGATAAAATGTCACGCACTGTGCAAAGCAACAATTGAAACATGCTAATTCACTGGCTTGTCATGTTGCTGAAATAATGTACTAGCAAACCTTATTTAGCATTACACATCGCTAGAATAATTATTTACATAGCCTACTGCAATGTTAGTTACCGTTATATTATCTTACTAGCTATTATAACTCATAGAAAGAGTGCAATGTTATAAAGTTACATTACATGTATTGCATAATACGTAATGATTTGAGGACCAAGTTTGTAGTCAAAGTATGGGCAGGCCAGTCAATGTAAAGCATTTCGTCCCTACCAGTGAATGTGCCATAACTGTTTATCCGCCGTCATCGGTGACCCTGCATGTTTACTAGCCTGCGCGCTCACGGCAGGCTTCGCTGTGGGGGGAACTTTACATAACAAATACATGTTTAACAGCTAGTAGGCCTAACGTTATACTGTATGTTATGAATCTTACACGAAATTCATCTTCATCACAGTGCAACTAATGGAAATGGAAAAACGTGTATCAATGCAACCTGTTTTTAGCTTTGCCTTATAGTTATAACTAGCTCGTTAGCGAATCAAAAAATATATATTTTAAACTTTACCAATATCAATATGCTAGCTTGATAGTGAGTAGGCTACTAAAATACATCTTATTTGTTTATATTCATAATGATAAAGTTAGATTTTTTTATTGCATGTGATTCTGACATGATGTCACTACATGCACTGTGCTCCTTCCTCTCCGCTCGTCTCAGGTAAATAATGCGTCTTCCAGCTCAGCTGTCGGAGTCGCGCGTTCATGTGTTTTGGGGGCGTGGCTTTGGAAGGACCCCAGAAGGGAGAGGGTGGACTGAATGGAAATAATGAGCTGTCTTTAAAACAGTCGTTAGAGGTCTACATACACTCGATTTTTATACTTTCTTTTTCAGAGTACTTACATTTTAATTATGTATTGATATATACATAAAGTTTAAACAAATTTGAAAAATAAGTTTTTTAGACCATTCCTACCTACCCCAGCTTTAAGTCACAGCCTTTTTTTTTTTTCTTTTTTTTTTGAGAAGCCATTTCACTATAAATCACAATCGAGAAGAAAAGATTATTGCAACTTCTGTTACATGCCGACTTTAAAAGTCCTCAAACGTTCTTCTTTCTGGAAGCTCTTTTAATTCGCTGATCTTCACCTCTGTGTTCTGCAGCGTTCCTGTCCGGATGTGAAAGCTGAGATGTTTGAGCTGCTCTTCCAGATTCTTCATCAGAACTGGAGGTTCTTCTTCAAGAGCTCAGTGTTGAGCAGCGTACAGAGAACCGGAGCGGAAGAACTCATGGAGAATCAAGCGCAGTTCACGGCTGCCATGCAGGTATCGACCGCACGTGTGTAACACACACACACACACATATATAACTCTCCTCAAAGCCTGAGTTACAGCATGTCTTAACCAAGCGTCAAGAAATAACCTCTCGTCCATGTGGATCAAAGTGTATAACCTAACAAGACATTTTGTTAGTCGCTATTAGGGGTGTCGCAATATACCGGTATTAGGGATGGGACGATACACTTAAACTCACGATACGATGCACCTCGATATGCCAGGGTCACGATACGATACGTCACGATACGATATCAAAAAAAGAAAAAAATATTACTGTATAACAACAACTTACTATGGTGACGTTGAAGGTGGTGGTTCATGTTTGATGTGTTGGATATGGTGTACGGAATGACAGCATGGCATAGCTTACACACAGTCTTAAGGCCATTGCACACTGAGTCCGAAATTCGCATTTGAAATTTTCGCACGTTAAAAAAAAATTCGACCTCACGTTATGTCAATCACGCTTGCACACTGACCTACGAAACTTTCATCCGTAAAAAAATAATTCGGATTGGGTTCGGTTTTCTGCGTTTTTCGCATCCACAGACAGTGTTTTGAGAGGTTTTTTGAAAATTCAGAGCCACCGTACAAGCGAACGACAAAATCCAGAATGACGTCTGACAAGTTGATACACTTCGTCTCGCAGTACTGTATGAAAAACAAAATGCGGATTACAAAGACACTGAATAAAATATAACCTGTATGTGTATACAGCTGTTCTGTCTGCCCAGCGCTTCTGCCGGCCGCGCGCGCATGTGTGTGTGTGTGTGTGTGTGTGCGTGTCCGTCCATAGACATACTGCCTGTTCAGGATCGACTGGTTCACGGAAGTTGGTGGTCTTCTTTTTAATATGTGGCTCCAGTATCGCTAGCAAAGCATCAAACTGTTCCACTGACATTCTGAGGTAAATTTTGAATCGCTCGGAATAATTTCGCAACTCCTTGATAAGGAGGTGAAACTCTCCTTCCTCTCGGCGCAATCTCAGGATTGGATGGACCCAATATTTCCTTTCTTTTTTTCTTTTTAAGAAGAAAGAGTGCAACAAATTCATCCTCACTGCTTGACGAATCTTTTTGTATTTTTTGCGTTTTTTTCCGCAAAGGTTTAATAAATACGCATCGGACTCAGTGTGCAAGGTTTCTGTGCGTGACGAATTTTAAGGCTGACGAACACGAAAAAACGCATACGAAAATTTCGGACTCAGTGTGCAATGGCCTTTAGTTTTACCCTGCTTGATCAGCAGATGGTGCTGCCAGCCTGCCACCATAGACTGTATGTCTGCCCCATATACATACACACACATATAATACACTAAATTATTTATATACTACGCAAATCATGCAGCAGTGCCATCTATCTTTATTTCGCGATCCATTTTTTTCGACCTCGATGCGTTTCGTCACGTTTTGTATCGCGATATTTCGTCAAACGATATTTCGTCCCATCCCTAACCGGTATTGACGATAATCGTGATATTCAAAGCATGAAATATCGACATTGTGTTAATTTAGAGCAATACAATATACCGGTATTGGCGATATTGGCGTTTTCTAGACGCAGCGCTCGTCCGCGCCCGCGCAGCTAGAGTGAATCAGTGAAACACTCTGTCCACACCCGAAAAAAGTAAGCTCGCCAGTACTGAGGTCGACAAACGCGCGGGCGCGTTTTGCCGGATTTTCTCCACATTGTAGCACTATAAACTTAAATTACTCCATCATTTATGGTCATACAGAAAAAAGAAATATAAAAAAAGAATCTGTGATATTTCTCCTTTTGTATGTGTCCACTTACAATCAAATCAAAACATTGTGCTTTTGTAAAATAAAGAAAATAAACAGGGTGTGCGTTCTGCCTCTCTGTCGCGGTGAACTTTTTTTTCTTGAGCACGTCTATAAACTGAAACAAAACTCAGCGAATACTTGTCACACATTTATGAGCCATATACCTTTATAAACATTTAAGTGTGTACTTTTAAATAATCGGATTCAAAATGAAAACAAATATTCTCTGTTTACGTAATTTGTATAAAACCAACAAGATGTCCAGCTTCTCAAACGCTTGCTCATTACAGTTAATTTGGCCACGCCTACTCGCGCAAAAGATATTCACATGCAAATCTCCACATGGAACGCGAACGCGCTTGTTACCTCAACAACAAAACACTTCACTTCACTTTTCGTCGAGTTTGAAAGACGTGCCTGAGCTTACATTGGATTTAGGCTACCTCAGAAGAAGAAGAACGCGATTTGAAGACAAGAAAGATAAGGTAAGAAATTCTTACATAGCCTAGTTTGTTATTGTTGCATAAATGTCACGTTGCAGTTGAACTGTTGCTAGATATATGGGGAATATTATAATATTTAGACCCGTGTTTACTGTGTTTGTGGATATCTGCTCAAACATAGATATGTTTATGGTAACCATAATGTTTTATATTTGAGCGTGATCGCGTTTGAATGTATCATATTTTGCAAGCGATCGCGTTTGAATGTATCATATTTTGGATGAAAGCAAAACGCACCAAACGGCTTCATGTTTTTATTATTATCTCATTTCATATCATCATAACGGATGGAAACATTTGAAGTAACATGATAATCAATATATTTTTCTCTAGCTTAGTTGTTACTGAAATCTTTTGGAAGATTTATAGGCTGCTATAGGTTATTTATTGTTATTATTATTTTATCCGCACTGCGCATATACCTTATGCCTACAAGGCACAACAAACCTGGTGTTCATTATATTATATATCGTTGGAAACGTGTGTGTGTGTGTGTGTGTGTATTCTGTGAATTTTAAAAAGGAATTTTAAAAAGCAATTTTAACCAGAAAAATCTAATATTTATTTCCAAAATCGTGCAGGCCTTTCTCTTGATATCAGTATGTTCACTTTTTTTTTTTCAGGTCCCAGATGCCACTGAGGACTTCAACATTCACATGAGTCTCAGTACGTGAACATGGTAAAGTGAAAATCTTGGAAATGAAAGGTATGTACAGTGTTTTTAGGAATGGCACAAAGGTCTCTGTCTTTGAAGTGTTTTTTTGGCATTTGTTGTGTATCTTTGGATTATGTTGTGTTGTAAATAAATCCAAACAATTTAAAAGCCATTCTTTTTTAAATCTCCTCATTTACAGTATTGTGCAAGGTTGCTCAGAATGATAGGGGCCTGATAGCTCCTAATAGGGCCGTTAGGGGAGGTTCTTTGTCTTTCTCAGGTGAGAAAAGCTTACATATTAATGAGCTCTCGCATAAGGCTTTTTCACACAAAACACGTCGTAAAAATTTTAAATCAATATATTGTCTTATCTGAATGAGCAGTCAGGGTGATTTTCACATAGTTTTGCAGCAAATATTCTAGGCTACGTCATACAATTTTCAAAAGTCTTGTGAAGAAATAATCAGTATGGGTTTCATGGCCTTATTTCAGTGAGAATTTTTTTTTGTATTTTCAAAAACCACGCATAAATGTCATTATCTCAAAACTACAAACTTTTACATACATGCTGTTGATATATTATTGTAGCAGAGTTTGTGCTGAATACAGTGTAATTAGACTTTAGCCATGAAAATGTCACAAGTAACAGAAATAACCAGAAATGTCAGAGCATGTCAGAACACCTCCAGGGCCCAGAAAACAGCTCAGACCTCAGAGGGTTAAGAACAGAGTTCTTCGGCTTCAAAGAAAACAGCACCTTAAAGGTGGTCGCACACCGGACGAGAAGCGCAGCGCCACGTCTTTAAAATTCGAACACATTCTGTATGAGTGCCTATACACACACCGGACGAGAAGCACAGCGCTATTCGGCGTCTGTCCGCGGCGCCCAGCAATGGCTCAGGACCTTGTTCAAAATCCTGCCGTGACACAGAGCGCAGAAAAAAGTGTTCAGATCACAGACTCAGCAACTATTGTATTTAATTGTACAGTATAATCATAACATAGTACAGACATTATCTCAATTCCATAATGTCCTTAAACATAATGATATTGCTGGCCATAAACTGAGAAAGTGCGTGTCCGGTGTGCGATACCTCGAGTTGTCATAGACGCGACGCGGCTATTATTTTACTAGTCATCATGGAATGGGAAACGTGACATTAACTGTTAACAGGGGGTTTCTGTGTTCATATATTTAATAAGGGGTGATTATTAAAATTAAGAACCCCGTTTTCTTTACTCATCTTATTTTTGTAGCCTATTTGTATTTGCACTTGATTTTTTTATTCAAATCTGCTATCTGCATGACTTTATTGGCGCCAATGCAACAACAGGTTTAAGAGCTTTTCAGTTCTTCAGGAAACCTTCAGACAGTGTTTGGCTTCAGTTTGAAACCAGATAAACTTCACGTGCTTGTCTTCCTTCACAAAAAATTGCCATAGATTGAGTACGCAAGAAGTAAAAATGCATGTGCCTTGTGTTTATCAGTATCCTTATGTTTGTTGGGTAAAAAAGAAAAACTATATAAACAAAGTAAAAATTTATTTGACTGATAACTACACCCCCCCTATAGATAGATAGATAGATCTATAGATATCGCGATATATCGATATCGTGAATTCTTTTGGCCACAATAACCGTGGTGTGAAAAATCTAACATCGTGACAGCCCTAGTCGCTATATTCCTATTTTTGTTTTGTTTTTCATGTTTGGCAGTTATTATATAACTATAATAATTTTTAGTTTTATTATAGTTTTAATATTTTTTTAATTATCTTTTATTTTTATCATTTTAGTTTTCATGTTAATTTTAGCTAATTTTTTTGTAATTTTATAATTATTTTTTTTATATAGCTATTTTGGTTTAATTTATTTTTATTTCAGTGTTAGTTTATATTTATTCCCAGTTCAATTGTTTAGTATGTTTTTCAAGTAATATTTATATTTTATTTTATTTCATTTATTACAATTAACAGAAGAGTTTTTAATAGTTTTAATTTCAGTTTTATTTGACAATAATAACCCTGATGTTTGGTGCTGAAATCTCATTGGTCTAAAAGTCCACATAGCTGTATATTAATGTTTTGGGGCTTTTGAATGTCTGTATATTATTTGGCAGTTCTTAGAATCTCGTTACATATAATTGAGATTAAATAGCGGAGCTGGAAACGCTGCTAAGCGTGATTCTTGTGTCTGAGCGTCGTGTCTTTGATTTGCAGGCATTTGGTCAGTCTTTCCTACAGCCGGATATTCACATCTTCAAACAAAACTTGAGTTACCTGGAGGTCCTGAACACCAAACACAAGTTGTACCACAGGGTAAGACACGCTGACATATGCTTACATTTGCTCAAATCTGATGATTGAATGTAGTGAAGATCCTGCAGCTTTTTTAATATGGACTATTTCCATAGAATGATCCATCACACACATATATACACTGAACAAAATTATAAACGCAACACTTGTTTTTGCCCCCATTTTTCACGAGCTGAACTCAAAGATCTAAGACTTTTTCTATGTACACAAAAGGCCTATTTCACTCAAATATTGTTCACAAATCTGTCTAAATCTGTGTTAGTGAGCACTTCTCCTTTGCCGAGATTATCCATCCACCTCACAGGTGTGGCATATCAAGATGCTGATTAGACAGCATGATTATTGCACAGGTGTGCCTTAGGCTGGCCACAATAAAAGGCCAGGGCGGTGTGATCAAATGGCAGATCGTGTGCTGTGGTTTGGTCGGTGATGTGTGGTTTGGTCAGTGATGTGTGTGTGTGTGTGTGTGTGTGTGTGTGTGTGTGTGTGTGTGTGTGTGTGTGTGTGTGTGTGTGTGTGTGTGTGTGTGTGTGTGTGTGTGTGTGTGTGTGTGTGTGTGTGTGTGTGTGTGTGTGTGTGTGTATTTCAGAAGCTGTTCAGGAACTCCATGCTGTTCCACTTCATAAATGTTCTTCTGCAAGTCCTCCTCCACAAGAGTCACAACCTCCTCCAGGACGACATCACGCTGGCGCTCTACAACATGGCGGCTGTGGATTTCCAAGCGTTTTACTCGTCCTTCTTGCCAGAGTTTCTCAACGGCTGCCAAGGCCTCGACCCTCAACAGCGCACAACGCTTGCCCGAAACTTCACGCCAGAGAGAGTGAGTGAACGAGACCAATGTGATTCATTCCTGAAGCTCTAATTACTGGAGTGTTTTACTAATGTGAAGGACTGGAACATTTTCACTTTAGCCAAGCTTTGCCTGGCAAACTAAATAATCTAATTGTTCACATGACCATAATTATTATATATCTATATATATACATTTCTTTGAAGACAAGTTGCTCACCAAGACTGCATTTATGTGATCAAAAAAGCAGCACTACTGTGAAATATTATTAAAATGTCAAAGAACTGTTTTCTATGTGAATATCTGAATAATAAACAGAACAGCATTTATTTGAAATAGAAATCTTTTGTAACATAATAAATCTTGTGAATGGCATATACATCCTAATAGTCCTAAAAATAGGCTTCATTTTCTTTCTTTTATTTTCTTTTGATTATTTTCGTATTATATATATATTTTTCCACTTCCTCTCTCTCTTTGGAATTTAGAATAAGACCAGGATATTTTAAGAATGGTTTTGTCAGATTCACAAAACCTGTCTTGGATGATGATGTCATAGGTGTACAGTCATGCAGTGTGAACCGTCTTCATGTTTTAACACTCAAGTCACGTCTCTTTCTGTCTTTCCGCCCCTCACAGGACCTGCCGTCATTTTCTCAGGGAGTGTATCGTATTGTGAATGATCTGCTCTTCTACAGACTGTGCAATGGAAGTCTTCCACCGGGAACACTGAAACTATAGCAGCGCATCACCCCTGTCACAGCCAAACCACGGCCCGACTTCTTCTTGAGGACGCGCATCACTGCTTCAGTGGGCATGTGTCGCCTTTCACACGGGCCAGCCTGTGATCTCAGTGCCGGCGTGTTCTGAGAGCTGCAGGGCTTCTAGCGTCAGCTTGTTTTATGTTTATTTCTGATAGATTTTACACGTTGCCAATGATCAAGAGGCCAAAGTGGATGTTCAACAGATGCTGTCGAGAAACTCGTCCAGAATCAGCCGATGCGGTTCGGGTTTCACTGTTGCGTTATTTAAATACGAGCAGTGCTTTCCCACCAGTGACCTGTTGTTTTAAAGGACTGGTGTCACTGAAAGCACACTTATTTTGTTGAAATGAACAGCCGGCGTTTGAAATGCAGTGGTGTAGAGTTAAACGAACACGTCTCAAGACGGCTTCATGTGGATGTTCATACGGGCTGTTGTTGAGTCTGAATGGTTTTAAAGTGAACGGGTGCAACGCAGAGCACTGGATTTCTCTTTCTCTTAAATGTCTGGTTTTATCAGCCTCTGGCTCTCACATCTCTCACATCTTTTTCATATCATTCCATCCTGATCCAGGAGAAACAAACCTTCAATAAAGTTTTATAATAAAATGCATTCTTTGTTTTTCTCGTTCTGTTATTGTATGTGATGTCTTGTTTTACACACAGCAGCAATGCATGCTGGGAGCAATGGGTTTTAAAATATGCTGGCTCCCAGCATGCATTCATATGCACATTATTGATGTCTGTGTGAGTTCAAATGAATCAGTGTTTAAAAGAAATCTTCAAACAAACAAAGTCAATGTACAGTAGCGATGTTACATTTGACACTGAAGCTTCAAAGCGCGTATCGAGGACGCAGCGCAATT
Organism: Abramis brama; assembly: GCF_963993115.1. NCBI lineage: Eukaryota > Metazoa > Chordata > Actinopteri > Cypriniformes > Leuciscidae > Abramis > Abramis brama. The sequence continues at coordinate 42,659,170 of NC_139963.1, read as the reverse complement.
TCTCGTGAAGCTCGTGCCGGAGCACGTCTTGTTTTCAGAGAAACACGTGATCAACGAAAAATGATAGGCTTGTTCGACTTGAACCGGCGCTGCACAGACCGATCGGTTTATGACATCAAAGTACCGCGTCCGCGAGAGCAATGAGGAGCTTATCTGCTCTCTATAAGCTCTCGCGGTATTTTGATATTCACTCACCCATCGGTTTGTGCAGCGCCGGTTCAAGTCGAACAAGCCTGAAGCCTCACTTTCTTTCCAGTCACGTGAAATGCTTCACTTTGCGTGTCGGAATGCTGCCTTGAACCCAGACCACTTTACAGGTTTTTGGAAGTTTAAGTCCATTTACTATCATTTTCTTTTAAATATATTTAAATAAGCCTATAGTCTATGTTACATGATGATATATTCTGACACATAAACAGCATAGAAACCATAAAATAATTAGACCAACTTGCACCAAGTAACTCTGTTGGTAGTTTTATAATTATAGGCTATTAATATAATTGTTGCATTTATTTTATTGCTACACTTTAATATGTGAATTATATTATCAGAAAACTGAACATTTAGCGTTGACAGGCTTTTATTTGTGGTTAAAACAACGGCGTTGCGCACTCAGACTCAGCTGCTCGTCAACATGGCTGCTATAACTTTGACCTGCCACAAGATGGCGCTGTTTTCGACAATCTTGAAGCTTCGAATCTTTTCCCGAAACATTCAGGGGAAAGCCTGAGGCTTCATTTTCCCATCCCTAATGTACAGTCAGAACTACAATAATACATATATACACATAGAAAAACAGACAGCCAGGGGGAGGCTAAACATATAAATATATCAAAGGATTCACAAACAGAAACAGTTTTAAGTGTTTTCTTATTGTGTGAATGAAAAATAGTTTATATATACATGATCTGAATTTCTTTCTTTTTTTTCGAGAACCAAAAACAAAGGTTGGGTTTCACTGTAGCCTACTTACATTTATGTACATTGAATTTAGCAAAAATGTAATTTATGATATAGTATTCTTTCCTTTTATTTGAGGGGATATTAGTAAAATTGGGGTCAATGTTGCCAATTATAAATCTAGACAAAATCTTCCAAAATCTTCTTACATGAGCGCAATGCCAAAATAAATGAAACAAGGTTTCAGCAAATGTATTGCAAATAGAATAGTTCAGATCAATATCCTTTTTAAATTGAACAAAAACTACTGGGTACGATGTTGAAAGTTATTTCCATAATTTTATTTACCAATAAATATTTGTTTGGTAAAGTCCAGATGGTCTTCCATAACAAACCTTTAACCCGTCTATTCCAATAAACAATACAGTTTGGCCTGGAGACAATGTGTTTTTGAAATAATGAACAAATAGTTTTATTAACATTTAAGACTCCGGGGGCAAAACAAAGTTTCCAAATTGCAGTATCAAATAAATCAAAGAAAGAAAGAGGCGATACTGGTTTGGTTCTGAATAACGCCAAGACTCCTGTGGGAATCACATCCCACAATAGAAAACTCTCCTGGTGTCACTGGAATTTCTGGAAATCTAGAAACTCAGAATAAAACATCCCTTCTTGATTTAGTAATTGATCTACTCGTGTTATACCTGCTGAAACCATCTTTCAAAAAATAAGGATTTAAAAAAATATATTATATATTGCAATTGTTCCAAATGAAATATCTATGGGGTGAAAAATGATGATATAACAGGGACCAAGCAAGCAACAGCCGGTTAGAAATGTGTCCGAGTGCGGTCCGCCTTTATACATATATATATATTATTATTAATTATTATATATTATTTTTTGAAAGATGGTTTTCAGCAGGTATTATGTGCGGTCCGCCTTATATATATATTATTAATTATTATATATTTTTGAAAGATGGTTTTCAGCAGATATTATCCGAGTGCGGTCCGCCTTGCTCTGATGTCATGCTGACGTATGTCAACAAACTCTGGTGACGGCGAGGCGGACGTGTCGGATTCTGCAGTCGGAAACAGTTTAGGCTTGTTCGACTTCATGCAGCTCTGCGCAGACCGATCGGCGGCTGACTTAAAGCAGTGCATGCCGGTTAGAAATTTTGTCCGACTTGATACAGCGCCGACGCCACGTGACTGTGACGTATGCCATCAAAGTACCGCGAGAGCAATTCGAGAGTAGCCGGAGAACTCAGCCAGCGCAGCTTCTCAAGAGCGGCTGCACTGGGCTGCACGTGGGCTGATGACGACACAGCTGTTCCACGATTGGCCGGATTCACTGCATGACAACGATCACGTGTGTTTCGTGTTTATTCGAAAACCTTTAGTTCCTCTAAAGCTCTCAAATCAGTTTATTATAACAGTGAACACTCTTTTCATGTCGTTGTCATGTTATATTGTGTCATGTTTATCAAATTAAAACTGCTTAAAAAACGTAGACTCCACTTCATTGATAGTACCTTATGTTGAACTTTATTCTTGTTCAAACAGACGCTGTATAAAGCTGTGCATAAAGTATTGAATGAAAATGTCTCTGAAACATCTGTGTATTATTTGGCAAATATTGCATTTATTTCACTTCAGCTGTGGTAAAGTATGCAAACACCACGTGAGCGGTCACTACGGGAACCAGAAAGTGTCCGACTTCACGTCTCCGTTTGCAGCTCCTCCCCGCCTGCACGCGGCTACTCTCGCCGATCGGGTGCATCCAGCCGCAGCCGATGTCGAACACACCTTTTCTCTCCACCGACTGCGCTGAACTAAAGCATGATGGGAAACGACTTGCTGACGACAAAGCCTAATGCTCATTGGTTTAAACAGCCATGATGAGTTGTTCTCTTTTAAAATGTTTCATTTTAAAACTCTGATATCATGTTTTATGTGTATAAATTATGTGTGAATATTCCCAAATATTTTCCATATTGGCTATTTTATTGTCATATAAATAAATAAATAAATATAAAAACATGTCTGTAATTAAAGTAAAAAGGATTTATAAACACGTCTTGCTAAGGGAAATAAATAACAGTACTTTGGGTTTCTTGTTCATTATTTTTATTTTCATATAAAAGCAACAGAACTTAAATTGCATCATCAATACTGTACATGAGTGTGAATCCCGCGGTATCCGTCCATTAAAGACATTATTAACTCAGAACACATATTATTATGAGACTCATTTAGTCCTTCAAGAGCTTGACAGTAAACATCAACTGTGTGTACAATGGCTCAGACTGATAACATCTCAATATTCTGTTTAATAGAACAATAAAAACTGGGTTGGAAAGACATGAAAATTTTCTTTTTGGGTGAACAATATCCATCATAATAATAAAAGAATGAAAATGAAGAATACAAGTTATTACTTAAGAATATATGAATACATGAATAAACTTAAACTCATCTATTCATCTGTGTCGGATCAGAAGTTTGGACACTAATTCTTTACACTATCCACATATAAGTCATGAAAACTGAATAACACAAATGGCATTGTGGGAATGATGTTGTGAGCAAAACGTTACACACATGAACATGTCTTATATTTGAGCTTGTTCTTTGATTCCAGCTTTACTCAATCTGGACATTCATCAACAAACACAAACACTATTGAGGGAGAAACAGTTCACTGTGCGATCAGCACTTCATGATGACTTTCATTCACTATCTAGTGGAGATGAGGAGGTGCTGATGGAGAACAGTGATCAGATGAACCCCTCACACACACTTCTGTGTCCACATTTCTGAATAATAGTTCATATTTATGGATATTACACTTTTTGTATTGTATTTCCTTTTATTTCACTTGATCATGTAAATTCATTCACTGATCTCATTAGTAATCATCACAGATAATCAGTGGTGTGGAGTTTTCATTCCACCATTCCCCCAAACCAACGTATGGATAGAGTTTCTCATTAAAAGACTGACCGGTGTAAGTGTAGATATGAAACATGGACTTCACATCATAAAAGAAGACGAGACGCTCCTCATAATCCACAAACACACCGATCCTCTGAGGCTTTACTCTCAGAGAAAGAGAGACAGATGGAGACTCACGAGCCCAATAACTCTCATATCTCAGACTCACAGTCCAGTATCCATCATCAGGACTCAGACTGATCACGCCCTTCCTCTTACTGGATTCTCTGGCCACTCCTAAATCCCACTTAGTTTGATCCTTCACCTGCACCTCAAAGTAAAAACACCTGGAGAATCCGTCCTTCCCGAGAACACCAAGATAACAATCAAACCTGTCTTTTCCCCCAGCCACTGCTTTCAGTCTGTTTCCACATTCCACTTGTTTCCCATCACGAGACACGATGAGATGTGGATGAGCCGTATCAGCATCCAGAGTCACACTCACTGTTGAAAATATTTAAATATTTGTTATATTTACAGATGAGCATAACAAAATAAAGAATTATATTTTATAATTAGGAATCATGGTAACTTTAGAACAAGATAATAAATAATAAAAATGTTGCATTAATTGTAAACTAGATTAAAATGTTTGTAAGCAAACGTTGAAGTTGGCTTGAGAAAACCTGACAGAAAGTCTGAAGTAACATAATTGATGAATTCATAACATAATTCATCTTTAGGTCAATAATGAGATCAATCATTTTAATCACAGCTTGAAGAGCAACAAAATCCTAGAAGACTTTACACAGTTTATATTGTATATCCTATAATAAAATATAATGAATAGTATAGACATATATAAATGCACAGTGTATTAATTCATTGTTTTGCAAAAATAATTCAAAAGTAATTAATATTTTAATAAAGGCATATAAACAAATGGATCTTTTGAATCCAACTTACCTTTTGGTAGAATAATCTTCTGAAATTGTAAATGTTGATCACGTTCTAAAGAAAAATCAGAAATAGAGGAGAAAATAACATTAGATCTGTACAGCAGAATCAAACTTTGCTGCATTATTTTCCTGTTATCTCTGTAAAGCTGCAGTGAAACAATCTGTATTGTAAAAAGCACTATATAAATAATGATGACTTGACATTGAAATTACAAACAAATTACAATCATTAGTTGTGTTTATAGGCTGTTAACATCACACAAGTACATCAGTGACTGAATAAATATACATTATAAACAACTGATAACCATTTATAGGAGCCAAGTTATACACAAACTAAATGAATAATAGAAACATAATAGAATATAACCTGAGGGTTAAGTAGATATTTTATGGCTGTAAACAGAATTTTAATGAACAATTCATTAATAACTTAATAAAGACAGATTCACCATGTTGTATTTTCCTGTGCTCATCCTGTAGTGTCCTGTGCTCATCCTGTAGTGTCCTGTGCTCATCCTGTAGTGTCCTGTGCTCATCCGGTAGTTGATCGAGTGCTGAAGAAAATTCAGGATATAAAGAAGAGAAAACAGCATTAAATATATAGCTTATATACATACATTTTATAGTATTATTATACATACTTTCATAGTGTTTGAGACAAAGACATTTTCCTCAATACTTCACATCATCAATGAACATGATGCCAATATCTGTCTTACACTGTCAACACTTTACTTAACTTCTTTTTACATGGACTCAGTTACTGCTGTTTACTTTTTTGTCTGAAAATTTTTGTTATTTGAACTTTTGTTTATACATAAATATGAAAGTATTTGTAAAGTGTAAAAGTAAAGTGAACTTAATTTTAAGTTTTCTATACCAAAGTTCATGTTCATTTCACCTTATTTTCTTAGTTTAACCAAATAAATATTTTATTTCAGTTGTTTTTTATTTAAATTGTAAATTATTATTTTATTTCAAATGTTTCAGTTGACAACTTTTTTATTACCATTTAAATTCATTTCTATGGCAAATAATAAGCGATCTGATGTCAGCCACTGAAACATACAGTATAAACTGCGAATCAAATCAAATGAATTAAATCTCTCAAGAAGTGTATAAAAGCTGTTTCTGAGATTTATCAGAGACTGAGCTCTATGTTGATTTTTTCTATTGAAAACTACTGTGTCATTTAGGATCACACAGCTGAACTGGTTTAGCTAAAAAAAAAAAAAAAGAAGCATTTTTACAGTACAGTGTCTCAACCTCTTTTCTACTGCATTTGCTTTGAAACAGTGATTTAAACCGTAATTTAAATAATAAGCAATTGAATGTAAAGCAGACAAACATCTGCTGATCTACTGTACTTTATCAGTGTGTTCTCAATTCAACACTATTGCAATTGGTGAAAAAGAATTCATTAAAAAAAGTCAAGGGTAAAGTGCTCAACTACAGCAAACAATAATCACCATAATCGTGACTTCCGATGAAACATTTTCGATAAAAAAAAAGAAAATCAGCATTACTGTAAAAATCTTTCACTGTAAATGTGCAGTAATGAACTGGCTGCAGCTTCTCATGCAAAGTAAAGCAGTTTTTACCTAAGACAATTGTTGCGTAAAATATTGCCAGCACAATTGCACTAAAACACGATTTAACTCATTTCATTTGTAGAAACTGACAGCCTTAAATTGGCCAATTACCATTTAAGTTATTTATAGTGTGCTAGTTATGTGAGCATATTACTGCCGTGAAGTGAACCAAATTAAACAAAAACATTAAAACAAGAAACATCAATTTAACTCTCTTTCAGATAACTGCTAACAACTGCACACATGCATGAACTATAATTAGCGAACAGCTTATCACTGCGTCAGCAACTACACAGTTACTGGTTTAAATAAAGCAACAGCAGAATAACATCAGTGTTTCATGATCTTCTGCTGGACTGAAGCACAGACTCTACTCTTAAACACAATGACCCACAACAACTCAGACAACAGAAACCCTTTAAATCCCAACAGAACATTAATGAGTAAATGAGATAAAGTTCTGTAACAAGCAGATTCACTGAAGGAAAGAGAAACAAGAACAGAAAAAGAGAAGAGATGAGCAGAAACAAGAACTACAACTGACTTCCAGCCATTACACATCATTACAGTTATTACCAACCAGTTTGACTTTATTTCTGTTTTACGTCAGAAGCTCTTATTGAGAAAAAGCAGAGGTTTAAATATTGACTTTTAATTGAAAATGTTCAGTTCAGCTCGTGACCCTTGACTTTTTTAAAAAAAAATTCTCTGGCTGCTTTAACTGTGTGTTTATAAGGGACTTTATGGCTGAAAAGAGAGAAAATGTGATCAGTGAATGATGATTGTTATGTATTGATAATGACAAAATCATCTTGTGGTCTTTTGATTTATTGTTGATGTCTGTCTCTAAGTGATGCAGATGTTCATAACTAGAAATGAAAAACTATCCCCAGGCTGCCTTATTTATTTACATAAAATATATAAAATATCGAGAAAACAAGAGCGTTGGATGAGTCTCTTGATCTCATCCAGTGTTCAATCCTTTATGAGTGTTACATTATTAACACACTTAAACTTTACTTTACCACCAGTGTTAAACTACAGCAAGAGTTCCAACAGCAATCAGTTATAATGAAGATTTTAAAAACACATCATGCACAAAAACAGAGTTATAACATCCCTTAGACTTAGATATCACTGACATCAAAAATCAGCCGATGAATCTCAACAATGGTGACAATCAAACAAATAATAATACTCTGAACATCACAAAACAAGTTACAGAAAAAGTCAACAAGAAAATTAGCAAAAAAACAAGCAAAGACAGAAAATGGTAAGACCATTCAGCTGTATAATTTATTCATGCTGCAATGCATGCTGGGAGTTTTGTACTATGCTGGCACCCAGCATAGTTTGCAACATGAAACTATTGATTGTCACCATTGTTGAGATTCATGTGCTGATTGTTGATGTCTGTGTGTTTAAGTGATGCAGATGTGCATGAATAGAAATGAAAAACGATCCCCAGTCTGCCTTATTTATTTACATAAAACATAAAATAGCAAGAAAACAAGAACTTTACCTCTCTTTTTATGAACGAACGCAGCTATCAGTATTCCAGCAATCACAATAAGAACAACAAAAACTGAAATCAGGATGACTGACGTCCTCCAAGAATTAAACATATTATCTGCAAAACAATACAGTAAATAAACACATTGTGTAAATAAAACATATTTTTACAAGTGTTTACATGTTCAGTTCTGAATGACGATCAATAATGTTGATACAAAACTGTATTATAAACATAATGCTGCCATTACCTATAGCTTTACATAATAAGCTGATAATCATTCATTCTTTTTACTGCATCAAAAATACTATGAGAACATGACAGAGAGTAACAGCAGTGTCAGAACTTACTTGAGCTGATAATCAGTGTCTCCAGCATGTGATGCTTCAGTTTGACTCTGCAGTGAGTCTTGTCGTCACTGTGATAAACAGTGATGGTGTGTTTGACACTGAATCCGTCTGAGTTTCTGTGTGTCTCATTAGTTTCTGAACTCAAACTGACTCCTTCACTGTCCAGCCACTCAAGATCAGGTTCAGGATTCCAACCTTCAGATTCACACTGTAGATGAAGCCCTCCTGAACGATCAAACCCATCTACAGTGACCACTGGAGGACGTCCTACAGCTGCAGATCAACAGGAAGAACATTCTGTTGTTATTCTGAAAAGTTAGTTTGTTCAGTGAAAAGAGCATGCTAGTTCTCACTTCCTCACCTTCAACTCTGACATCAACAGTCGCGTCATCATATCGGGATTTAGACTGAATAAAACACTTATAAAGTCCTTCATCAGAGACTCGGACTGTTGAGAGTTTGAGTGATGCGTTTCCTCTCTGTAGTTCTTGATAGATCAGTTTTGTTCTTCCTCTGTAGGACTGAATCTGATCTGTGTTTCTGTCTTCATGATCCTCATAGAGATGCACTAGTGGTGAGTCTTTCAGATCAAGTCTAAACCACTCCACTCTCATGTCCACAACACTGATGCTGGGTTTGACTGAACAGGGCAGAGTCACATCTTCACCAGATACAGCAAATACAGGATCTGCAGGTCCCATTACTTCATACTGCTCTGTTACAAGAGAAAGAGCAGATCTGAGCTACACATCCTAAAGGGTTTTACTCTAATGTTGTTCCAGACGAACAGTAATGTGCAATAAATATAAAGTATTATTCACAATGATGAATAAATTACCTGATCTTGAATCTGTAATTCCACTAACAAACAGGAGAGTCAAACAAATGAACTTCATCTCTGAGACACAGAGGCTAAAAATAAAATATGAAAAAAAGAGAAAACATTACAGAAAACTGTCAGCATTTTTGCCTGAGAATAAAACTTACACTTAACTTTCTGTCCAAAAGTAAGATAAACATTTACAATCACTGTCTGTTCAAAGAAATCCGGTTAAACCGGGTCAAGACAAAGCAGGATACAAATATACAACATGTATCTACATGTAGCACTTATAAACACATATTGTAACAATGAGGTAAGGACGAAGCGGAGAGAGAATCCACATGCAAGCACTACTTTAATAAGACAAACAGGAAATCCAGGGCAAACAACGAAACTCAGGACAGGAACATGGTACAGTTAACAGCAACAAGCAACAGCTACAACAACCAACAAACACCAACTGAAGCACAGAGGTTTAAATACACAGGCAAACAAGCTAAACAAGATAACAAGGGGCGTGGTTAATCAGAAACACCTGGGAGACTAATAAACACAAAACTACAAAGGACTACAAAACATGGCACAGAACAGGAAATAACCGAAGTCCACACAAGACAAGGGGAACACAAGACAGGAATCATGACACATATAAACACATGTTGAAGGTTGTTGAATCAGGATTTCTTTTTCAAAAATGCAAATATATCTATAAATGTGATTCTAAAACCTTTCATTTATTTACAAGATTAAGTATTATATGCATTAAACTTGTTGAACGCTAACATGGTCCTCAAGTCACACTCGTTCAAGACTTCAGGTAAATGTGTTTCTGATTCTTCCATGACTTACCTTCAACTCAACATTCACTGTGTTCTCAAGAGAGTCTTAATAAATTGTGTCCATATGAAAGTTTGTACGATCGTGAGGAGATCCTTCCTGGGCTGGTTTAGTTTCACTTTCTCTTGTAACCGAACACCGGAACAGACACAGTCCCTCCCATCATTCAGGCTGATAACCCTGATGTAGTTTCTTCTGTCACAGACTGACACTCCTCACTTTAATCTGATTTAAAATATATGACAGACATGTTAATTAAAAGAAAATGCAAACACAAATGTGGATGATGACACACTGCATCCACAAATATAGAGGGAACTGTGACCCCACTACTGACAATACCAGAAATAAATGTCAAAAGACAGTTTATCACATATAATATTTATTCTTCAAAATAAAAAACATCAAAACCATCATTATATAATATAAAGCTCATATAACTATATTTAATGTAAATTAAAAATAAAATGAATAAGTTTAGATAGATACAAAGTATCACGAAGTTTTATACATTCATCCAAATTAATCGAGCTAAAGTCATTCGTTTACAAATCGTCACAAAAGTTTAGTGTATTTATTTTACTAGTTTGCTGGGGACAGTCTTTCTTTCTCATCACATAAAAAAAATCTTCAAGGTGAGCTTAAGTCATTTATTCCTCATTGAAAGGTTTTGTTTAACATCATGTAGGTCTACTCTCACATTGACTCATATCAGTGTATTGTTACTAATTACTAACTATTAGTACTAATTGACTAATTGTTTATATTTTCAAAAAAAAAAAATCATGACTGATTAGAACAGAGCATTTCTACAATGGCTTTGGCCCTATTCGGATGGGATTAGTTTTACAAGGGTGGACGGAGTAATGTAATTTTACCACAAGACGTCTGTAATAGTAATGGCCAATTCGCACGGGATAAGAGATCCCGTTAGAGAGATAAGAGAAGTGGGAGGGGTAACTCGATTTGCATCATCGCCTTCACCCTCCTGTCAGCAAGTGTGTATTAAGTTTCTTCCTGGGGCCTGTTTCAATAAGGAGGTTCAACCAACTCTGAGTTAAAACTTGAACTCTGAGTTGACTTACCCTGAGATGGGAAACTCTGAGTTTTTGGTTTCAGAACAGCTGAAATTAGTTAGTTCAATCAACTCTGAGTTGACTGACTCTGAGTTAAGCGCGTGCACCACAACTATAAAAAGCCATCATCAACGGAGCGCAGATATTATGAGTCACCATGGCAACAGCGCCAGACAAAAAGAGGTCTTCATATTTCTTCACATTTTAATTACTGTTATACAGTGATGGGTGTAATTAATTACCAAGTAATCTAAATACTGTAATTTAATTAAAGGGATAACTCTTAATTCTTCTGTAATTTAAAGTTAAATCTGATGTAATTGTATTAGACTATAGAACAATTCTGTATAGGCTATTTAACATACATTTTTAAAAGTTATATTTTTAATGTAACCTTCTCCCTCTACACAGTTTGGTCAATTCAAGAATAAATCATGCAATTGTATATTGTTTATTTGAAAGCATTAAAAGTGCTGTTTCTTGTCTCTCCTTGTATTGTTCAAGTGCTTAAGGTTGACATGGGATTTAGAAATTAGTAATAAGTAGACCAATAATTTCTAAAGATAGTCATTTACATTAATCTAATTACACTGTTGAAGATGTCATTTGTAGTTAGTAATACAAGTAACTTGCCCAACTGTTATAATATCAGAGGTGAAACTGGAAGAACAGTTTGTTATTCAACCTAATTTTAATTTTCATTTATTGTAATCCTGCAGGCATTAAAGAACATGGCAGCAGCTGAAATTTAAATGTAAACACATAATTCAGTCAAGTAAGGCTTGAGCATAGTATGGGTGCAGGCTACCTGACTTTACAAACATGTGACATATTAAATAACTAAAGCATCCAGTGTCTAGCAGTGCAGCAGCATTTACGGCTGAGGGAATTCCTGGAGGGACTTCAGAGCCAGTCCCAAAGATCCAAGGGCCTTCATAAAATGTAAGAGGTTTACATATGTGTTATTTTTTATATAGGCTATTTTTGATATTTCCATTTATTTTACTTTGGGTTAGGATTTTTGTTGGTCCCAGTAGATTCTGATGGTAATATCTGTCTTTTGGAGCCTCCTGTCCCAACAGAACCCCAGGCAGTTGTAAGTCGCCTACTCAATACACCAGAAATTATGACAAATAGTGTTATAAAGTGTACTCAACCAAATGCCACAGAGAGGCCTACAGAGGTAATGTTAATATTATGTGTCTACACATCAAACAATCTACACATTCACATTTTTTCACATTTTTATGTGGAGTAGCCTATAGAATCTAAGTTTAAATCTAAGTATAAACGGGTATTCTAATCTCTCCCTCCGCCCCCAGAGTGTGGAAGAACAGCAGGAGGACGGTCCATCAACTTCTGGTGCACAGATGAACAGTTCAGTGATTTTCAGTAAATGCCACAGTTTAATTCTGTAGAATTTGTTTAGAACTACATTATGTAACTCTAATCTACTACTGTGTTTTCAGTTGCCAGTTAAGGAGTTATATAGACTTCATCTTATTTAAAAAAAAAAGCAATATTTTATTTATTAATAAAAGATTAATTTTATTAATAAAAATGTACTGAAAGAATGAATGAGGTGTTTAAACACCACTTCCTCTTTAAAAAAAGGGGAGGAGACTGATAGAAACTCTGGGTTTACTGAAGAAAACCTGCTCCCGACCAGGTTAGGTTCACAGAGTAAGTTACCATCAGGGACGTGCGGTCAGGGTAGGCAGGGTAGGCAGTGCCTCACCAAAGGAAATGTTGACATTACATTTATTAATTCCAAGAACTTTATTAATTCACCACATTATGATTTATTTTATTCCAAATATTAATTTTTGTAACAAAAATTCTCAGGAATACACATATAATATACTAATTTTGCCATTGTTTGCTCCTAAAACCATTGTTTCATGCAGGAAATTCAAGGCCATGGCCATTGAGGCAGAGGTTAGCAGTGCCTCTTTGGTCCATAGAACCAGAGAATGTCTAATAGGAAGAGAATTGGCACTCTCTGCTTACTTCCGGTTTCTGGACTGGCTGCAGTAACACGTCTCTGTCCATGCGGGGGCGCTCGCAGGCGAGTGCAGAATGAATGGAGGTCTATGGCGAAAAACCATCAAAATCCACTTTTCTCAGGATATAATTTTTTGTCTAGTAATTTGAATGTTGTATTCGAAAGGAGATGCAAAGAAATTACACATTGCTGGGTGTTAGATTTTTTAGAGTCACTTATTTGGTTTAAAAAGTCTTTTAAAATGTCAATGACGTCAGAATGCTGACGTCATTAGCAGAATGCTAGCGTGTTATGGGCAACAACAACTCAACTTGTAAGAAATCGAAAAGAAATAAGTACTCGTTCATTCAACTTTCGACCTATAACACATGTTGAACTTGCAAAACCTACAATAAAATCTGAGATTTCTCAACGGCAATCGGGTGAAAGAGACACATTTAGCCGTCTAGCCCCATAGACTCCCATTCAGTCTGCACTCGCCCGCGATCACCTCCAGTGGAATTCTAATGGAACTGCAACCAAGATCGATACAATGGGGCTAATACAGGCGGTCAGGGTTTCATATTATTTTGAAGGTACCCCCGTGAGCCGCCATTGGCTAACAAGCCTTCACCTGCTGTTAGCATCCCATTGACTCCCATTCATTTTCGCGTCACTTTGACAGCGAATAACTTTACATCTGAGGCGTTTAAAGACTCCATTTGTCCATTGTTTATTTCTAAAGAAACACGACAATGTATAAAAGGCTCCATTACCTTGTATCTTACGTTATGGCCCCGTAGAAGCAGTTTTTGTAAAAGTAGGCTAACGATTGCGTCATAACCACGCGACTCTCTGGAAATTACCGTAGAGACAGGAAGAGAAGCTCGCAATCAATCGGGGGGACGTGGAGGCATAAAGTCCGATAAAGTAAAGGGAGAAGCCCATAGAGAGTCATGACGTTGCTCCTGCTCCTAGCTCATGGACAGCTCCTACTCACACTCTCCGTCTCTGCGAGATTCGGAAGGGAATGATTCCGATTTCGCTTGGCACGGCTACTAGAAAACTTACAACTGTCAGGCAGGCTGCTCACGTCACATCCACGTCGTCAAGCTCAGTTTGAGTCTGCGCAGTACGCTCGGCAATCAGGAAGTGACTGCTTCTAATGTGCTTCAACTTCTCTCCGTTGAAACCTATGGGGTCGCTGTGTCCAGTTTATATACTGTCTATGGGCTAATAGGAAGTGCCAAGGCTCTCCGTAGACGGGCTCTGATAGAACGTAGTTTACGTAGGTTTGCGCATGCGCAGTCAGTTCTCATGCTGTCTTGAATTATCAACATTGAGGCAGAGACCGAGCTTAAAGACTGGGGAGCAAATAAACAATCACTAATATATATTTATAGGGCTTTAATGAGGTCAACAATAGATTATGGGTGTTATGTATATGGAGCAGCAGCTAAAACACATTTACTGAAGCTGGATAGAATTAGTAACAAAGCATTGAGGATATGTGCAGGTGTAATGAGATCAACACCAATTAAAGCAATACAGGTTGAGTTAGGAGAAGTGCCTTCAGATCTGAGAAGAGATAAGCTCATGCTTACATATTGGAGTCGTTTAAGTGGATGTGGACATGAAAATCATGCAAAGAGTATTATTCAAGAATGTTGGGAGTATAAGTCTTTTAAAGGTAATGGCTTTGGATGGGTAACAAAAACAAAATCAGAGGAATATAGAGTGAACAATATCTGGTTTAATTTACCTACACCTATTAGTAATATACCTATATGGTTATTTACTAAAACTGAGATAGACTTAAACATTTTGGAACTAAAAAATGAATGGGAAGAGAGTGAGAAAGGACATCTGGCAAGTCAATATATAAGGAATACATATTATAGTTACTTAGAAATTTATACAGATGGATCTAAGGATGAGAAGGACAATGTAGGAATAGGAATATATATACCGACAATGAACATAAGTATTGGAAAAAGATTACCTGATCAGGCTTCAGTGTATACGGCAGAGATGATGGCGATTATTGTAGGACTACAGTGGGTTGAGGAAGTAAAACCAGACAGAGTGGTGTGTTGTGTTGATTCTGTAGCAGCTCTATATAGTATTCAAAATATGAAATCTAATAGAGAAGATCTAATGCTAGAAATCCAACAAAGTTTATTTAGATTACAGAGACTACAGATAGATGTGAGATTCTGTTGGGTACCTGCTCATATAGGAATAAAAGGGAATGAGGGAGCAGATAAAATAGCAAAAAAATCAACCAGGACAAATGATACAATAAATATACCCCTTGGAAAAGGAGAGGCTAAGGCAATAATCAAAAAAGAAATGATGAAAAAATGGCAGGACAGGTGGGATGTGGATAAAAGTGGAAGGAAATATTACAGTTTGCAAAAATCTATTAATGCACAGGGGGTGAATAGAAGTAACAGAAGAGAGGAGAGTGTTTTAACCAGGCTAAGGTTTGATCACACAGGTTTAAATAAAACATTGTTTTTAATGGGTAAAAGTCAATCTGATGAATGTATAGAATGTAGGTCCAAGGAAGATGTTGAACACGTATTATTGCATTGTAAGAAATATAGGGATGAGAGGATGAGATTAAATCAAAAGATAAATCAGGTAGGAAGAAAGTGGAATATTGAAGGTTTGTTAGGCACAACAGGAGATGGGGTAAAGGATGCACAGAAAGCAGTTGTACAATATTTGAAAAATATAGGAATATATAATAGGATTTAGGTAGTATCTAATTTTTTTTTTTTTTTTTTTTTTTTTTTTAAATGATATAGTCATGATAATATTGTCTCATGTTACATACTCCTATACAGTAGGTGGCGGTATGTACCTTTATAGTCATGGTTGCAATCTGCCATAAAACGAAAAGAAGAAGAAGAAGAGACCGAGCTTGCTTCATGTCACGTGATCCACTCACTCTCACTCAATCCGCGCTTCCCGATCTAGCGGCGCCTAGCGTTGGCTGTCAACAGGCCCGGGGTGGGTATGGAGAATTCCCGGTGGGCCGCTTCACTTTTGGGCCGGTCGAGGATTTTTTTTCCCACATTTGTCACGTTAGTTACATTAGGCTACACACGTTCCGCATTCTGACACCGCAGCGCGCAGCCTCTGCATAGGTTGTACCATGTGAGGGAGTTCTCCCCTCCCCTCCTATAGAGTTGGTTTGGTCCATAGCCCGTCTTTTCCAAAACGTTTTCTCAGGAAGGTTACCGCGGCACCGCCGGCGCCTACCGATAGCTGGGCCGGCCCGGTAGCTATGCGTCAGGGAGGATGGATGGGAGGAAGAGGCCAGGAGGTATGGAAGCTTGTTTCCGCCACAGAATAAAACATTTTAAAAGATAATTGCGACTTTTTATCTCACAATGAATTCTGTCATTATTTCTCAGAATTGCGTGAAATAAAGTCGCAATTGCGTGTTATAAAGTCAGAATTGCGAGATATAAAGTCAGAATTGCGTGAAATAAAGTCGCAATTGCATGTTATAAAGTCAGAATTGCAAGATATAAAGTCAGAATTGTGTGAAATAAAGTCGCAATTGCTTCTTATAAAGTCTAAGTGAATTATTATTTAACCTTTACATTATTTGTTGAACCATGGCATTAATACAAACTACACAATAGTGACTAGGCTGCTTGTCGGTTCGCTGACACCGCGCCGCCTCCCTCTTACTGTGTCCCGCACAAAACATTTGTTTGTTGTACAAGTAATAAGATAGATGTGTCCATTAATTTGATTATTAGATTTGATTGTGCATTAGCCTCACATATGACTGACTTTGCTGTATGCAGGCAGCGATGTGATGATGCCTGATATGAACTTGGGTTGCTACATTAACTGAATGAATATATGCCACATTGATAGGTCACAGCCTACCCATGACAAGATTTCACCGCACGTTACTGGTTACCATGGTAACTGACTCGGAGTATAAGTTACCTCTCTTTCTGAAACAGGCTTGACTTACTCTGCTTTCTCAGGTTTGACATACCTCCCATTCTGAAACAGAAAACTCAGAGTTTCCCTCATTTCAGGGTTAACATACTCAGAGTTTTCACTTAACCTCCTTTCTGAAACAGGCCCCTGATATCACGTGTGCAAACAACCTATATTTATATAAAACAGTTATGTCCGGTTGAACGATGTATTAATTTACTTAAGACTGGATTGTGTTGTCAATAGGCTTAACGCTAAAACCAACTTAAAGAGCTCTGACCTGTACCATCTGACTGGTGTAGATTCATTTCAGTGTTGATTGTTGATATTAGAAACGCATTTGAGTCAGGAACTGCTCAGAGTATAACGTCACAGATTACCATCTCTTCCAAATCACACTAGTTATGGCGTGAACGCAGCATAAGCTTGTTGTTTTAGTTCAGGAGGAACTGTAAAAGGCGGCTGCTGTTTCGGTTGCGGCGCCCTGTGACTGACGTCTGTCTAACTCTTCATGAAACCCGCTGATGACGAGTGATGTCTGCACGAGCAGGTGCGCAAATGTAAATATACATATGTTGACTGGCAGGTATGACATCGTATCATTGCATTTTATGGTCCTACGCCTTCCTACAAAGACGATATAAATATACATATAAATACATTTAGAACACTAAACTTAGTGATTGCCATCAGGATGTGAAGAGACTTTCAACCAGCATAAAAAAAAAAAAAAAATCTGGACCAAATTGCCTACCCTGCCTTTAACTAACGTCGTTAAGTAACAAGATCCTGTAGTAAAGTGTTACCAGGAATCCTATTAAACTTCTCATTCCAGTGTGATGTCACTGTTTACATCGCCTTCATGTGAGGCAAGTTGAGGCCAGTTCTTGGGAGGAAAGACTTTTTTTTTTTTTTTTTTTGTGTGTGTGTGTGTCTGGAATTTTTATTGCAATATATCTTGACCTCGTTTAAAATGACACATCTAAAGCCAGTCATATATAGTCATGTTAATTACACATGCACCTTGAATATCACTTGAAACGAATGAGATTAAATTAAGTGAATTGTTACTAGTAAAGTATGTAAACCGTGACCTCTAGTGGTCAATGATGATGTGTATTTACATTCTCTCACGTTATTCATAAAGATTTAAGATTACTGGAGTAAAAATGCTAAGTTTAGCTGAACGTTAAAGTCTCTTAATAACACTAACTGAATCATTTGTAATTTCCTTTCTCTGCTGTCTGTCTCACATTATCAGTGATCAAGGCTAGTAGAATTATTCACTCGTAGCCTACATCTCTACTATCTTTGCAGTTAATAGGATTGAATCCTCTGTTTGAAATGATCAAAAGTAGTCAGTTCTATTTGTGTTTGTTCTCCAAAGGCTAACATTTATTGTGTTGTCTCCCTGCCAGCAATCGATTAATGTGTGCTTGTCTTTCGACCTCACTTCACTTTTGGGACAGAATAGCTGAAACAAAAATGTCCCCTGAAGTTAAAATAAAATCTGACAAAATATTCTTTCTAGAGAATAAAAATAATTTAAACAACAAACTGTTAATTCAGTTGTTTTTTGTTTAGCTGTCTTTTTCATATTATGCATTTTTGTGCGTCTATCTTTCATGCCTCTCCAAACAGGAAATGGTGTTAATTAAGAGGTCGTGTTTGTGCACGTGATGAGCAGTAATTACACTGACTGTAATTTGCGGGCCTCTTCTTCCCATGACACAAACACACGCGCGCGCCTCATCTGCACATATATACTGTGACTGGTCGCTTGACTTTGACCTGTCAGGTGAATGACCGCGCGCGCGTGTATGTTTGTAACGGTCCGGGGGTTAAAAGTATCGGACCGCTCTTAAGTTTAAAGCGCTGCTCGGTGAAGTTTTGAGAAGGGTTTGACCCATAGACTGTAAAAAATATGGACAAAGCGTCTGTGACGTCACCCATAGACTTTCTGAAGAACGTCTCCGGTTACTATCGTAACCTCGGTTCCCTGAGAGGCGGGAACGAGACATTACGTCAAAGACGTATATGGGAACTCCCTTCCTCCTCATTTTCACTGAAATCTTATAGGCTAACGCCAGCTGGAGACAGCTGGCCAATTGACGCGAAACATGCAAATGCTGACCGGTCCGCGGGCAGTATAAATAGCATGGGCGCGACAATTACGTCAGAATCAAGACTGAACGCTAGCACAGCTGATCAAACGGCGAGCACGGCGGCTGACGTAATGTCTCGTTCCCGCCTCTCAGGGAACCGAGGTTACGATAGTAACCGGAGACGTTCCCTTTCAAGGCGGTCACTTCAACATTACGTCAAAGACGTATATGGGAACTGTATAGAATCCCGCCGTGAGAGCAGTGAAGATAAGCCCTAAACGGGGTCAAGCTACACTCCCACGAGAGACAACAGTTCTAAGCCAGCAGCGCCGCTAGGAGCACTCGAACTGATGGCGAAACTAGACCAAGAAACGTCTGTTCCGACCTACCAAGTTGCATATCCAATGCAATGAAGCGAAGGCTGCACTGGAGGGCAGCACAACACCATAAGCACTCAAGCACAAGAGTTAACACAGTGTCGACGGCAATAGCGGTGACAGCTGCATAACCTTATAGCCATACACAGAGTTAACAGAAATTGAAAACTACTGTGTAATGCGGAAACAGCTATGTAACATTATAGTCATAACACAGAGTTAGCAGCAATGGTAACTCTGCATAATGCAGACTACTGCACAGCTGGTGGAAACAGTTCATGAGTACATTAATAAAACTCACCGAACCCACGACGCTATAGGCAGTGCATAAAACTTGAACCCCTGGCGAACGTGTTCTGAGAAGACAGCCAGCATACCTATATCCCGTAGGCATTAAATCACATGAAAAGCGTCAAATTCAGTGAGAAAGTCTCAGTCCCTAGTACCATCCACCAAGCACACAAACAGCTAGTCAGACTGCTGCCTGGTGGTCCACGTACATCCGCAAAGCCCTTACAAGGCTAACAGCACTCTGAGCATCAGCATCATGTGAGGCTGACAGCTTCAGCAGAAGGCGGGCAAGGATAAATCTGTGCTCTGAACGGTGTAAGCGTCTTCGGAACGCAGTTTGGTATCGGACGGAGAGTGACGCTGCAGTCACTAGGTCCGAGACAATGTAACATCATTCAATAGAATGAGCGTAGGTCTCCAAGTGCTTCGCTGGGGCGAGAACAGGTGGAAAGGTCCTTCTCAAGGAGATCTCTCAGCACTTATTAGTGTGAAGTGTCTTGCTCAAACGAAGGACCCAACAGCGGACGCACAAGAAGGTTCCACAGCTTGGGGCTGGGGTGCCAATCGTGCCGATCGCCTGTAGAAGCAGGACCTTACTGAGGGGGATTGTCATGGGGGGGGCCCCATAACTCTCTCAGGTCCGTGAACCGGGGATGATAGGCCAGCAAGGGGGTCACGAGGAAACTGACACTCCCTTGTAGAACATAGTCCGATGTTCTATAGTCGATGTACAGAAGTGCAATTTAACACATAACTGAATGTACATAAACACAGTGCCAGTGGCCGTAGCGACAACAACTGTGAATATACGCAGTTAGATAATAGCCCCATAATAGCATAGCACCTCAGAAGTACACAAACACAGTCGTAGCCGTAGCTAGAACTGTGAGTATACGAGTTAGTACAGAATAGCCAGTTGCAGTGAAGGAAACGGGGCAACATAACAGCGTAGCACATGTACGTAACAGCATCGGTCGCTGTAGCGCCAACTATACGCAGTAGCTCAGTATAGGCACTGAAGGATACGGGGCAACACCGCAGCATGAACACATCCATGTGCAATAATGCAGCGCAGGTCGCCGTATCGACAGAGACTGTGAATATGCACAGTTCGACTGGGATAGCTAGTTGCACTAGATACAGGGCAACATGACAGCATAACACAAGTGCGTAAGAATAGTGCATCCATGTATGTACATAACGCAGCGTAAGTCACCATAGCTGAGATGCACAGTTAGATCAGGATGGCTAGCTGCACTGAAGGAAACAGGGCAGCATTACAGCCTAACACATCCGTGCACGTACATATATCCAGAAACTGTGAATATGCACGGTTAGATTAAGATAGCTAGTTTTGCACTGAAGGAACAGGGCAACAAAATAGCAAAAACACGTCCTTGTACGTACATAAGTGCAGTGTAGTCGCCGTAGCGACAGAACTGTGAATATGCATAGTTAGATAGGACAGCTGGTTGTTGCACTGAAGGATAGAGGGCAACATAACAGCATAACACATCAGTGTGCACATTTAGAACATCTGTGTGTATAATGCAGCGCTAGTCATCGAAGCGACCGAACTGCATGAACAAGCGCAGTTCAAACACAATGGTCAGTTACGTTGAGGGCAACATAACAGCATAACGCTTCAGTGTGTACACAGATGCAGCGCAAGTCGCCGTGGCGACGACTGTGACTATGCACAGTTAGATAGGATAGCTAGTTGCACTGAAGGATACAGGGCAACGTGATAGCATAGTTACATTGATGCTGTACAAGCACAGCGTCAGAGGCATAGCGACATCGACGTCGTTAATCAGAATAGCCGATTGCACTGAGGATACAGGGCAATATATAACGGCATAAATCATAGACACATATCAATGTACATAACACAGCGTCAGTGGCAGCCCACAACAACTGTGAATACACAGTAATCAGAGTAGCCAGTTGCACTGAAGGAACAGGGCAATATATAACGGCGTAATTGTAACACATATCAGTGCGTAGTGTGTACACAGCGTCAGTTGCGTCGCACAGCAACTGTGAATACGTAGTAATCAGAATAGCCATATGCACTTTAGGATACAGGGCAATATATCACGGCAAAAATCATAACACATATGAGTGTGTAGTGTGTACGTAAACACCGCGTCAGTCGCATCGCGCAACAACTGAATACGCACTGTGTAATAATCAGAATAGCCATTGCACTGAATAATACAGGGCAATATATAGGCTAATGGCATAAATCATTATAGAGTGCGGTGTGTACAACACAGCGTCAGTTGCATCGCGCAACAACTGTGAATACGTAGTAGTCAGAATAGCCATTTGCACTGAAGGATACAGGGCAATATACAACGGCAAAATTCATAACACATATCAGTGTGTAGTGTGTACGTAAACACAGCGTAGTTGCATCGCGCAACAACTGTGAATACATACTGAGTAGTAATCAGAATAGCCATTGCACTGAATGATACAGGGCAATATATAATGGCATAAATCATTACACGTAACAGAGTGCGGTGTGTACATAACACAGCGTCAGTTGCATCACGCAACAACTGTGAATACGTACTGTGTAGTAATCAGAATAGCCATTGCACTGAAGGATACAGGGCAATATACAGCAAATTCATAACACATATCAGTGTGTAATGTGTACGTAAATACAGCGTCAGTTGTATCGCGCCACAACTGTGAATAAGTACTGTGTAGTAATCAGAATAGCCATTGCACTGAAGGATACAGGGCAATATACAACGGCAAAATTCATAGCACATATAGTGTGTAGTGTACACATAAACACAGCGTCAGTTGCATCGCGCAACAACTGTGAATACGTAGTGGTCAGAATCGCCATTGCACTGATGGATACAGGGCAATATACGGCAAATTCATAACACATATCAGTGTGTAGTGTGTACTTAAACACAGCGTCAGATGCATCGCGCAACAACTGAATACGTGGTATTACGTGCTGTGTAGCAATCAGAATAGCCATTTGCGCTGAAAAATACAGGGCAATAGTGGCATAAATCCTAACACAACAGTGTGACGCGTGTACGTAACACAGAGTCAGTTGCATCACACAACAACTGTGTCTTCGTAGTAATCAGAATAGCCAATAGGTGGTTTGCAGTCACGTGATTGTGATGACGCGCAAAATTCAGATGGAGGGCAGGAAGTGAAGAGCGGAATGGACGAGATGGCGGAAAGTCCGTACTGGACTACTTTTGACACTATTACAAGAGAAATATACAACAAAAAAATCGAAACATATGTTGGACGTGATCCTTACGTTATGAAGAGGAGCGATTTTTCAACTGAATTGAAAGATTTTGCCTGTAACGTTACGAGTTTGTCTTCAGTTACAGGGGTAACTTACAAACTCAAAGAAAAGAAGAAACAATTACTTTGACTTTACAAAGTTCAGAAACTGGTACGTTACACAAACATAGCCACATAAGTTAATTCACCTTTGATAAAGTGATCACTGCACACACAGGCATTTTCCGACGTAGGTTTGCAAGCCATTTTTTTCCGGCGTTTTTCGGTCAATTTCTTGCCTTTTTCCCCCTTATGAACAACAACTTTTGGTACTCGATAAAAACTCCTCGTGGTTTCATCGATTTGAGCAACCATAAACGACGCAAAACATAGGCATTTTGAGTTTGTTATAGTGGTTCTAAATGTAGCAAATCACTTCCTGCCCTCCATCTGTATTTCGCGCCATGGCAACTAGGGGTGTCCATGGTTAACCGATTAACCGATTAACCGTTAAAAATTGCGTAACCGAGTGAAACATTTTGCTCGGTTAAGTGGCGTCAATGGCGTGCACTGAATTTAGTTGTAATACATTTTTGCACCACCAGAGACCGCTAGACCAGTTTTCTAATATGAAGCGGGCAAAGAAAGCGCGCGTCCGAGAGTGAAGGCTGTGCGAGAGTGAAGGCTGTGCGCGAGCGTGCGCGAGCCAGAAACAAACATAGTATCCGCGCCACTGATGGCAGCACAATAATATCTGTCTGCAGAGCCGCAGAGCCACAGCTTTACCCCAGCAGTTTTACCTCGAGCATGCGCAATTTCATCACAACAGTTTTACCCGCAGAGTCCGTTTACCGTTACATTAACCCATACAATTTGTA
This sequence comes from Abramis brama, assembly GCF_963993115.1. Taxonomy (NCBI): domain Eukaryota; kingdom Metazoa; phylum Chordata; class Actinopteri; order Cypriniformes; family Leuciscidae; genus Abramis; species Abramis brama. Next base: position 42,635,298 of record NC_139963.1, on the reverse strand, counting down.
TTATGCATTTCCTAAACATGTACTTGCTAATCAAACACTTTATCTGAACAAACTACTAATCTATAAAACACAATCGGTCTTCCGACCTTTTACTATTGTGTTGATATGCGCGAGGGAGAGAGAGCAATACAGCGCTCGTGTTGTTTGAAGGCGGTGAGAGTGCGCGCGCGCGGCCGGGGCTCTCTCACTGTTTGTTCTTGCGCCCTGTCCACTGATCTAAATAATTATACGACGACTTATTTGTTCCCTCGTTTTAATAAATCGTGGACACGTTGAACAAATTCCCTCCCTCATTTTGATTTAACGAATTACAACGTGGCCAAAAACAGTTTGATACTATTAATTAGTGAATGCTAAAGACCTATTTTTTGTGAATTGGTGAATATTCAGGTGAATTATTTCGTGGCCACGAATTAATAATAATTATTAAACTGTTTTTCTTACCTGTGAAGATAGCTCTTCAGTGAAGGCCGACTATTCTCGTACAGCTTTTTATTCCTTTTTTTGGTGTGTGTGTGTGTGTGTGAACGGGTATTCAGGTGAATTGTTTCGTGGCCACGAATTAATAATACCTCCGCACGTTTTACAAGACCCTTCTCGATCGCAGCAGCAACGAGCACTTTGATCACTTGATTTAAAAAACAAAACATTTCAGCGCTAGATCGCCAAAAAAAAAAAAAAAAAAAAAAAACGAACGAAATGAATGCTCTGCTAGTTAACTGGAGATGTTTTGTTTATTTGTATTGGTATTCCTGCCGCGAGATGTTTCAAAAGTGGTGGGGACAATACAATATCGACCTTAGAAAATAGTGGTGGGGTCGTGGGGATATGTGACTCACCCGCAAATTACGCCTATCTCGGGGTTGCGGCGCGCACACTATGGTTAACCGAGTATTAACCGCTAAGGGCCTCGGTTAACGGTTAATGAAAAACTTGAAAACGTGCAGCCCTAATGGCAACGCAGTGAGGTGACGTCATATGCAAACAAGCTATTGCACTGAAGGATACAGGGCAATATCGCGGCATAAGCATAACACACACATATCAGTGTACATAAACACAGCGTCAGTGGCAGCACAACAACTGTGAATGTTGTAATCAGAATAGCCATTTGCACTGAAGGATACAGGGCAAAATATAACGGCACAAATCATAGCACATATAGTGTGCAGTGAGTACATAAACACAGCGTCAGTGGCGTAGCGACAACAACTGTGAATACGTAGTTGAATGGCCAGTTGCACTGAAGGATACAGGGCAATATAACGGCACAAATCATAGCACATAACAGTGAGCAGTGTGAACATAAACACAGCGTCAGTGGCGTAGCGACAACGACTGTGAATATGTAGTTAAATCAGCATGGCCAGTTGCACTGAAGGATACAGGGCAACATCAGCTGTAAGCACATCAAAATGTAATGTTACGTAGGCCCAGCGTCAACAGCATAAGCGGTAACGACTGCGCAACAACACTCACCGGATTGCGGCTGTGCACTTCCATTGTCAGAGCGAGGCGGCTAGAGACCTCTCTGCTAGAGATCTATAGCATCCGTACTTTTTTTCCCTTTTAGACACGGAGCCATGGCCTTTGCCTCGTCTCTCTAGACGCGCGTCTTGCGCACGACTACCAAAGGACGCCGTGGAAGACGGAGTCTTCTTGAAGTAGCCTGGCTGAGATACCGGGCTGAAGTATTCCTATCAACAGGGGCTATCGCGTCGAGTCCTTCTAGCGAGCCCGCGAAGAGGACCGGAGTGGCGACGGGCAGCGTACTCGTCCTAGGGCGGGAGAGGGCCCACCAGCGGCCTGCTGGCGGCAGTGGGCCTCATCCCCGCGGATGCCCGGGTTTATTCCCCTGAGGGCGCGCACTGTCCGGCACATGCCCGTCGTCCGTGAGTGCGGCCTCGGTTGAACTTGTTAGGGTAGAGCGAGTCGATAGGACCCGCACATATCTGGCATGTAAGTTAGCAGCCATCGGATGCGGGGAGGAAACATGGTGAGTAACCTCTATTGCAACTTCCACGATGACTTCAGATAAGACTTCTAGCGTGAAGAAAGAGATTCTGACGTAATTGTCGCGCCCATGCTATTTATACTGCCCGCGGACCGGTCAGCATTTGCATGTTTCGCGTCAATTGGCCAGCTGTCTCCAGCTGGCGTTAGCCTATAAGATTTCAGTGAAAATGAGGAGGAAGGGAGTTCCCATATACGTCTTTGACGTAATGTTGAAGTGACCGCCTTGAAAGGGAACGGGTTTGAAGCCGTTTATGGGGGGTATGGGCGGCGCCATCTTGGAAAATCTTGGGAAATCCTAACCCCGCCCACCTTCTGACGCAGCGCGCGTCACTCAACTAGCTCTGCTTATCTCCGTGTATATTTTAGGCAACGAAATATGTTATAAAACACCAAACTAACTCTTTTCGTTTTCATTTAAAGAAATCTTAAACATTATAGCCACATAAATGTTATTCACTGCACATAACGTTTGCCTATTTATAACAAAACGAAATATAAAACACAAACCTGCCTCTTTTCGTTTTAAATATAATATAAAAATATTTAAAATTTTAATATGGTCCAGGCAATATGTGTATTTGTACTAAACAACAGATGTTGCAGTAAACAACATTACAGATCATATTCGTTGTATTAAAATTACAAAACTCAACCCAGTCTCTTTTTGTTAAATTTCAGTTTTATCAATATAAAAGTATAAGTAAAAGGTAAAGTTACAAGAAGCTATACAAATAAAGCAAACAATTCAGTCAAACATAAAAAGTCAGCGCTCGATCTAGTCTAACCATACAACGGTACAGTTAAATAGCTTATAAAGTTATGAAACTTACTCAGCCAAAACGATTGCCCAGGGAACAAATTATAGATTTACGTTACGAGACCAAAGATCGCCCGTTAGATATACACAAGACGAATCATATTTAACCACTACAGAGACGCCAGAGACCGCGGCACCTCAGAACGTCTAGCCGAGGAAAGGCTGTTCCAGGCGGGGTACATCGCGCTGAGCGCCCGGTCATCGCTGGATCTCACAACTGGATAAAATTTTCATAAATCTTTAAATAAACCACAGATTTGAGCTTTAAACAACTACATTCTCGCCTGAAAACTTCTTAAAACTACATTTCACGATACAGAAACAGTAGTATTATATGTCAACTGTATTAAAAAATGGCGCTTCTTGTTGTCATTCTCCGTGGCGCTGCCCTGTCAGCTGTCAATCAAGCTGTCAATCAAAGTTAACCACGCCCTTATTGTCATACATTTTATATCTAAATACGATCTAAACTAACGAGTTAGAAAAAAATTCACCCCCCTCACAGTTGTCAGGCACTCGGAAGCTATCGAAAAATACAATAAAAGTCCATGGGACCAACCTGTAAAAACATGAATTTATGCTGTGAAAACGGACATTTTAACATGGGGGCTATGGACATTTGCTCCCTTTTGGGACCTGCCCCTAGCGGATTTTCGATGTATTGCAGTTTTTCGCACTGTCATTTTTCAGATCAGAATGTTGCCGCTTGGTTTGACCTGGAAATGAAGATGATGTTTATGAGATTTGCCCTCGGCGTCCACGGAGCGCGAGCGGCCACACTGAGCTCCACGGGCACGCGCGCAGCCTCAGCAGTGACACAGGTCTGTTTACATCCATCTCTCTCTCTGTGTCGATGACAGTAGCATTTTATTGGACGTTTAACGTGGAAATAACATAAGGATGTGTACCAGTAATGCTTCACTACACAACGAGTAAAAAAGACTGGATTACGATCATTTTTTGTACACACCACACGAGTACCTCAGAGTAATACCATGGTAATTTTTTTTTAGTACGGTTGTAACGTTATTAGATTTGATCACATATTGCTCTTCCATGGTAGCCTACTTTTTGTAAGGCTGATTTTGGAAACATTTTATGGTAACATCCATTGAAATTACTCGACGTAACTTACCATTATATGAATGAATTTGGTAGTTTTAATATAATGCCACGCTGAAACGAATGTACCACGGTATATCAGTACTGTATTTTGTTACAGCCATTAAAAAAAAATATCGAATTAGGCTATATTTTTTTAAATCCAGTTTTATCTCTAGGATATAAGTGTATGTGCTCTGTCCTCAGGCGATCAGTGATTGGTTAATTGTGTTATTGCGTCCTCACGTGGGTGAGTGCTGACTACATTAGGAGCTCGTGCAAGTTGTTGTCTCACACTTAATAGATTTAGTTGCACAGGTCAAAATTGCACTGGCTTTCTGTATCACACACTGAAACTGAAATCAAAGACACAAACTACACATGTCGAGCATAAAAATACTCACATCTCAAACTTCAAACTCTTTCAACTGTAATCCACCAAAATGTATGCACATGTATTAATTACATTTCAGTTAAATTAAATAAAGCTGGGGGGAAAAAAATTAACTAAATGAAAACAAGAAATGTTGCCTTGGTAAAAAACTGAAATAAGTTTAAGTTGAAGCACTAAAATTATTAAATAGAAATACAATAGTCAACATTTGAAGTGGATCAAAATCTTTCATCAAAGTTATACATGAATTTTGAACAACACCCGTTCTTGTCTTAGGACAACTTTGATGAACTTTTTTGATCCACTTCAAATGTTGACTACTGTAAATACCTCTAAATCTTTACTAAAACTGAAATATAAATAAATTAAACCTAAATAGCAGTATTTAAAAAACCTAATAAAATGACAAAAGCACATAGGGGAATTACTAACAATTAAACTAAAATTAACATGGAAACTGTACAAATAAAAGTTAATTCAAAATGACATGGAAATTATATGATATGAATGGTAAGACCTGACTAACTGTGGTGACCTCGAACTCCCTCTTCACAGTGTGTGTGATTGGTCCATCTGAAGGCCAATCAGAGTGTTGTATTGAATGCATCTTGGCAGCATGGTGGTCAAACTGAGCACATTAATGTGCGTGTGTGTGTGTGTGTGTGTGTGTGTGTGAGAGAGAGAGAGAGTCTGTGTGTGTCTGTATGTGAGAGAGTGAGTGTGTGTGTGTGTGTGTGTGTGTGTGTGTGTGTGTGTGTGTGTGTGTGGAACCACCTTAATTTGATAACGCTTCAAGGAACGACTGTAAGTGATCGCGTATCTGTCACGTTTGCAGGAACTTTTCTTTATAAAGACTGTTAGTATTCCTGTAAGAGATAGTCAGGTGATACACGTCATTTTCCTGATGATATCAGATGAAATATCACTCTGTTCCTGCAATGAATATTCAAAATGCTGATAAATTACCAATATTGAGAGACAATGTTAATGGCAGGAAGCTTTTAGCAGGGATATGCAGAGAGTTCCTCAGGGGCTCAATATACTATTGTCTCACCCTTGGCCAGTAGATGGCGCTGTTTGCTTAACAAATTTATCATTAATCTGAAAAAAATAATGTGTGTAGTCGCCATGAAAACTGACATGCATTGACATGTTTCTGAACTGCTTTAGATTTGTCTGGCATTAGAGAACGCACTTTGGTCGCTGTGAAACCTGATGGCGTTCAGAGGCGTCTGATCGGTGATGTCACAGGGCTCTACAGTGCGAGAAATTTACTCGCATTTGCGCCTAAAAATAGTTATGTGCGAACTTGAAAAATAATTTACGAGCACAGTGCGCGAGTGACGGGCTGTTCTCAATACACTGAAGACAACAGCGCGATGAAGCGAAGCATACCATTGATTTCACATGGAAAGCAAGCAAGAGGACGGGGTCGCAACTGCGTTATGTGAACATTTGATGACGCGCTTAACTTTATTCAAATGGGAGCGACGATTCGCAACCATTGAGCCAATCACTGAAATAGTGTGGGAATGTGCGGGAACTGCTGGATTTTAAGTGAGAGAGTCCTCCCAACAGTGCTAAAAATAAACGTGTGAGAGCGTGTTATTGGCTATATGTCATGTTATAGCCAGATATGATGACGCTACTGCAACACGCATCACGACAGATGAGCGATCCATTCATCAAGCTAACGCGCAAACTGCCGCGAATTACGAGCACAGTGCTCATCACACAATCATATTAATTAATAGTAAAGAAACGAAATGATATTAGGCTAACGGTTACCAGTGCTGCTGTCGCTCTCTCCTATCGCTGATTTTGAAATGAGCTTATGATGATCAATAAAATGCTGGTCATATCTGTTGCTTTTGGTGACGTGAACTAGGCCTACATTAAAACTACATATAACGCGGGAATAGAAGATCCGATTTAGTTTTGCGAAAACACACAATGTGACTAGGTGTAAATGGAATCGTTTTGATCAGTAAAAACGCATGAAATCGTTTTGATCAGTAAAAACGTAGCAGTGACCAGGTGTAAACAGGCCGCTACACCATAAAAAAAGTAAAGTAAACACTTAGTGAGCTAGATACACAACACAGTATGAAGCCTATAGTCATTATCTCAAAAGACCAAGTGCAAAAAAAACAAAATAATGAACTCCCGCACACTATCAATAGGCCTACTTGCAAATGAGTATCAAAATTTTATTAGCAACCCACCAAATTTTATTTTAATTATGTCCCACCAAAAGACCAAGTGCATAAACTGAAGTTACGACCAAAACAGTCCACACTGAGGACAGGAAGACGACAAAAACTCATTTTTGATGTAACTTAATATAGGCTACTGCAAGTACTGCAAAGGAAAAAAGCAAGCAGGCATTTGTTTTGTTTTTAGCACTTTATACTTTATTGAGGTGTTCATTCTTTTTATATATTTTGAAGTAGGTTAAAATAATAATTGCATAATTATTAAACAGGTAACGTTAGTTCACCCAAAATAGAAAATTCTGTCATTTATTACTCTCCATCATGTTGTTCCAAACCCGTAAGACTTTCACTCATCTTCAGAACACAAATGAAGAACTTTTTGATGAAATTGAGAGATTTCTTTTCCTCCATTGACAGCCTACACAACTACCACTTTGATGCTTCGAAAAACGTTCATAAAAAGATCATAAAACTAATCCATATGAATTGAGCAGTTTAATCAACTTTTTTCACTGTGCTCCTATATTTCTTTGTGTGCTCCTAAATTTTCTCATTTAGGAGCACATGTACTCCTTGGGAAAAAAGTTAGCGTAGAGCCCTGGTCATCAAGCGCTTCGAGCAGCGAGGATTCCGATTGGTTGGTCTGAAGATGCTGCAGGTGCGTGATTCACACAAAAGACGTTCATGAGTGTGTGTGACATGTTTGTACATCATGTATCTGTGTGTGTTTCAGGCTTCTGACAAGCTTTTAGCTCAGCATTACATCTCGCTGCGGAAGAAACCGTTCTACTCCAGCCTGCTGTATTACATGACCTCTGGCCCTGTAGTCGCCATGGTACAGTAACCACCAGTTATGAATATCATTCAGCTGTAATACTATAATACTACAGGATGCAAATAAGAGCACTTTGATTTCCAATGTAATTAATGAACATCCAAAAGTAAGTTTTACACAATTTATTTAAAATGCAAAATTACATTTTAAATAAAAAGTAGATGCCACTCGCCTAATTAAATATGCAATGAAGAAGAAAAAGGTATAGCACACTACTGTCTGAAACTGTGTTCTTCAAACCGTTACAGTGTCACATTCTGTCATAAAGATTGAGGAGTTTTCATTGGCTTGTTTTCAGGTGTGGGAGGGGCATAATGTGGTGAGGTCGTCCCGTATGCTGGTGGGAGACACTGACCCTGCTGAAGCTTCACCTGGAACTATTAGAGGAGATTCAGCGTTCACATCAGCAGGTGCTCACACACACACACACACACTCATTATGAACACTAGTGTACTGCACACTGCACACTAAATATTTATAGTGATTATATATTTTTTAAATGTTCAAATTTTTAATGTTACGTTCAATAATAAACTGTTTTTTAAATTTTTTAAAGAAAAAATAAACAAATGAAATATAAAAAAGGAAAAAAAAATAGATATTTAAACAGTAGTGTACTATATTGTTGCCACATGAGCTCACCACATTTCATGTTGTTAAATTGACAGAGTTGTATTTGATTATCATCTCAGAAATGGTTGTTTTGAGGTTTTAATTTTTTTTTGTGCAAAAACTCTTGGTAGTAACAATAAAAACAAAAAAGGTTCCATTTGTTAACATTACGATTAGTTAACATGAACTAACATTTAAAGTTACTTCTAAAGCATCTATTAATGTTTATTTAAACATTTGCAAACACATTATTAAAGTGCCCCTATAATGCTATTTTAAAGTTTCCTAATTTAGTTTTGGAAGTCTCCTACAACAGGTTTACACACATCAAAGGTCAAAAACACTTTCATTTTCTCATAATATACATTGCAGATCACCTCGTTTTTCAAAGAGTCTGAAAAATGGTTCATTCAAAGATTCATGCTGCAGCTGCGTATGAAAACTTCTATTCTATATAGGACACGAAAAACAGTATGTGAGCCGACGAGTGTCCAAATTCATGGTATTCATATTAAAAGAGTAAGCGAAAAGTACCCGGATGACCAACTACTGGCGTGATTCTGAAGTTCACATACGATGGACACTTTACTGTCCCATGAGGCCACAGGAGAGGATTTATGAATGGAGGTGGAGCTGATACAGCACAACTGCCTTTTTATCTAGCAGAGTCTGTGATTGGTCAGCTCCAGATCTTCCTCAGCACAGGATACACAGTGAGGGGAACAGTAACGATGGCGTCGGTTTTACCGTATCAATTCGAGTCCTCATCCTTTGGAAATATGTGAAGTGGATTTGCTTCCACAGAGCAGAAAACAGCGTCTTGTCGACAACATGAACCAAACTCTTCCAGCCTCAGCTTCATCTACAGTGTTTGAGGGTCAAAGTAAATGTTGTTCACGAGCAACCAATGAAGACCATCGGCTGACATTATGCAAATGTGTTTCATTGTTACGTAGATATTGAGCCTTTCTGTGGAATTACTGACGACTCATTTTGGCAGTTCAGAATTGATTTTATTTTAGGAGACATTAACTTTATTTGTCGTGCACTTTGACCTTTGAAACTGACGAACAGCAATATTATTCACTACATGAAAAGTAATATTCAAAAAAGCATAATAGGGGCACAAACAAAAGTTGTATCTGTTAATATGAACTAATGGACATGCGGCATTAACGGACATGGACTAACAATGAACGGTAGTTTTACTTTAACAAAGATGAATAAATAATTCTGTAACAATTGTGTTAGTTAATTCTTCTTAATGCATTAACTAATGGGACCTTATTATAAAGCGTTACCAAGAATCTCAGCTGTAATTATGTGTTCAGACCCTAAATCAGTGGCATGGATGCAATGACTTTCATGACTGTTGAATTCTTCAGAAATGTGGTGCACGCCTCTGATTCTGTGGAAGGAGCGGAGCGGGAGATCTCGCTGTGGTTTCATTCCTCAGAGCTCGTCGACTGGGAGGGATGCGATCAGAAAAGCATTTACCACATTTAAGACGGGCCGACGACTGTGTGTGTGCAATTAACTTGTCTGATCACCCTCAGCTGGGACCATTTCAGGTCAATTTCCTCAATAGCACATAAATGCTGATGCTGAAGTGCACAAATGATGTAAAATTGTTGAATGTAAATAAATTGAAATGTTATATATTATAAATATTTTTAAAAATAGTAAAAAAAAAAACTTTTGGAGAAAATGTTGACAAAAGGTGGCCTTGAATATTTTAAAAATGACTTATTTTTGCTTTGCTGCACAAGTACTAGTCAAAACAAAAGCTTTAATAGTTCATAATTGTTTCTTAAAAGCAATTATTGTTACAATTTTAATTGGTTACAATCTTTAACCAGTGACCACACACACAGTGCTTTAACTAACTTCTGTAAACAATATACTTTAATGCTTAAAATAAAAATAAATGACTACTTGCCTTTTAGCAGATGTTTGTGATCCGAACACAATCCCTTGGGGGAAATTCATTAAATAATTATTTATAGACTGTTAATTTAACATGAAATAAATACTTGCTGTAACTTAAAAATGGTTTGTTTGTGAATATATTTACATATTACATCAGTGCATGATCAATATGTCCCAAACCAGTGGTGGTTTTTACAGCCGTAGGCCGAACAATGCTGTGACATTTTGTGCATTGATTTGTAATGAACAGTTTCATAAAGATGGCGGACACGTCGACATGTCTGAAGCGGTCGAAAGTGGCTTCTATGTATACATTTCTACGGTTCTCAAACTTTTTGACTTCTCCATCTTTGGCCTCACATTGTCCATCAACAGACGAAGACCGCTTGACTTTTCCAGTTGTTTGTGATTTTCTGGATAAGGATTGAAGATTTTTTTTCCCCCTTCAATCTATCTAACTCTATCCAATAAAACAAAAGTATCTTGTCTTTTTAGAGCCTACATCTATATGATCTTTCACCCTGTTTCACACCATGTTTTCAGACTAAACCAGATGTTAAACTATCAGATGCGGCCCAGTTTCTCAGTTCCTAATTGTCACGAGAGGTGTTTTTCACAATGTTGTCATTACAAAAATCTGCCATATTTAATGGAGGCAAAAAGGTAGTGCTGGTAATGTGCAGTGTTAAGTGTTCACTTCCAAGGGAACACAACAAGCGTATTGATTCAAGCCTTTAGATGAAACATCTATCAAATTAATGAATGTAACTAATGAAGTTATTGTGATGAAGCTCTAACTAACAAACACACTGTAATTTGAACTCGACTGGTTTTTGAAATGCGCATACGTGTAGGTGTGCAACAAAGCTATGTTTTCTTTTTCATGCAAATATGCAAAACTCTGTGTACAAGAAGCATTTGTTAACTTTGAACTAGAATTGAGTTCAAGTTGTGGGAACAGTAGCTTGTATGAGCCCTCTTCATTGCGTTTGAGTTCAACTCTTGTGTTCGTCATTGAAGGAAGTTTCTGCTGAGTGTTTGTTTGGTGTTATTGCAACAAACCTAACTAAACATTAATATCTTTCACTGCGTGCTTTGCTTCAACTAGATAATAATGAGTTTTGTGATGAGTGTTTTGTGGTGTTATTGCAGAAGAGCTGCTGAACAGTTTCGCGGGGCAGCCCGGCTCGTGGAGGCACTGCCTCTACTTCCTCTCCAACAGCAGAAATGAATATGTCATGATGTACAGCCTTACTGTGTTCGAGGTAAAATTAATTTCAGTTCATTATCTTAGGTAGATTAACTTCACGAAAATTGACAAGTCCATGTTCAAGTCATACACTAATGTTCAAAAGTTTGTTGTCAATTTTGGAGTCCTCTCTTCTGCTGACCATGGCTGCATTATTTGATCAAAAATACAGAAAAAAACAGTAATATTGTGAAATATGATTGCAATTTTAAATAACTCTTCTATTGAATATATTTTAAAATGTAATTTATTCTTGTGGTGAAAGTAGAATTATTCTAATAAATCATTATAATATGCTGTTTTGCTGCTCAAGAAACAATTATTTTTTATAAACGTTGAAAACAGTTGTGTAATATATTTATTTAATATTTAATATTTATAGAGGGTTCAAAAGCATTTATTTGAAATAGAAATCTTTATGAATTGAACATTATGAATGTCATTCCTGTCACTTTTAATTTAATGTGTCCTTATTAAATTAAAAAAGTATTAATTTATTTTAAATGTATTTTATTTATTTTCATCTTCTGACCACAAAATTTTAAGCGGTAGTGTATTTCGCCACAAAATCAGAAGGGAAAAAAATAAAAGAAATGTATTTAGCCTTTAGGATTTTTAGCTTTTTGTAAATTAGTTGTATTCACCCCCTAATTATCATCACTCTATTTTCTTTTTTTTAAAGAAGAATTTATCATTATAATGATATATTTAAATCGTACCATGTGAACTGCATAGTAGCATTTATTTGTACTGCATTTATTTTTATTCTAATTTTAATAAAAAAAAAAAAAAGTTTCCTTTGGAGGATTTTTTTCATTAGTACAATAATGCCAGTCTTTTAGTTTTAAATTTTAAGGGGAATTAGCATGATGATAATATCACAGTGCAAATAAACACACCTTACTGGTAAAAAAAAAAACTAATAGGCTTAATATCTTGAAATATGACCTGGATATGTTTGTGTAATTATCCTAAAATACAATATGCAAGCATGGGTAATCGATTATATGCGATTAGACTGTTTGATGCATTGCATGGTTGCATTAAAAGTTCAGATTGAAATGCCTTATCTCATCTTCTGCCCTTCCCCCCATCTCTCTCTCTCTCTTGTGCATGCTGGGAGTGAGTGGGCGGAGCGTGGTGAGTGTGGATGTGAGTGGTTTGCCGACTGTGGCCAACATTATGAAGCTGCAGACTCGGAGCAGAGAATGTCTAATATGGCGAGAAGTTTCACTCTCACTACACTTCCGGCTTCTGAACTGGTTGCAGTTCCACTCTGATTCCATATGAGGGCGCTCACAGGACGAGTGCAGAATGAATGGAGGTCAATGGCGGTATACCCCTCAAAATCCACTTTTCTCAGGATATAATTTTTTCTCTAGTAATTTGAATGTTGTATTCGAAAGGAGATGCAAAGAAATTACACATTGCTGGGTGTTAGATTTTTTAGAGTCACTTATTTGCTTTAAAAAGTCTTTCAAAATGTCAATGACGTCAGAATGCTGACGTCATTAGCAGAATGCTAGCGTGTTATGGGCAACAACAACTCAACCTGTAAGAAATCAAAACGACATAAGTACTCGTTCATTCAACTTTCGACCTAAAACCCATGTTGAACTTGCAAAATCTACAATCAGACCTGAGATTTCTCAACGGCAATCGGGTGAAAGAGACAAATTTAGCCGTCTAGCCCCATTGACTCCCATTCATTTTGCACTCATGGCGAGCGCCCCCAGTGGAACTCTGGTGGTACTACAACCAAAATTCGGTACAATAGGGCTTAATAGGGAGTGGGCAGGCTCTCCGTAGACGGGCTCTGCTCGGAGCCTGCATCTACAGTCCCGCACCCAGAGTCCCGCATTCTCAGACCCCTCGTTTTTCGAGACAGCGCCTCCTACTGTTTCGAAGATCGTATAACACCCTTATCCAAATGCCATTGAAAACAATAGGATGCAATATTACGGTCTCGTTTTATTTAAAGAACGTAAATATTTGCGTTCCCTGCTTAATGCATGTGCCAGAAAAACTCATTGTGTTCTCTGACTAACAAATTACCCAGTAGTTATTTTTGGAGCGTGGGTGTAATTGAAAGAAAATTACTGATGGAAGGGATACAATTACAGATTGAACTATCTTCTGAAAAATATTGTGATATAATATTGCTACAATGTTTTTTTTAATTCAAATTCCAATTTTTCTTTCAGTTCAAATGGTCTAATTAACATTATACCATGCTAACATTACAAAACCTGTTTTTTGATATTTTGAATGCAAAGCAAAACTCAAATAAGAATAGACAAAACACCAATAATAAACAATTCTGTACTTTATTTAACGAACACCTAAACATCATCTTGCTGTAAACAGGACAAAGCAAAGAAAAAAGGAAGAAAGAATTGTGTTAGTGACTTTACTTTTCGTCTTCAATTGCATAAAAAAAAAACTCCTCATTTATAAGTCGCTTTGGATAAAAGCGTCTGCTAAATGAATAAATGTAAAATGTAATGTAAATGCATAAGGTAAAATAATTACTTTCTGGTAGACGAATGTTTCTTCTTTTTTCATTCTTTTTGCAATCGCTCTTGTCAAATTCCTCGACTTCACTAAAATTAAAGATGAATGCCATTGTCAAAAATATTGTGTAATAATAAATATATATATTTTTATTTTTTGCAAATGCAAATTACAAGCATACCTAGGGTGATAAGTAGGGCCACGGAGGAACACCTCCTCAGCCTCCTGCCAGGATAATGCCTGCATCTCACATAGGCCATGAATGATGGCCTGTCCATTAAAATAAATAAATTAATATATAAAACATTTCAGTCAATACAAATTAAAAGAAGGAACCCAAACAAAAGGCCAAATGACACATTCTAGCTCACATGTTAATACCATAGACTGGTTAATACATAGTGAAGGCATAGTAAATTTGATAGGCAATTGTATGAGTTGTAAATGGCTGGCAACAACTTCATATCACAGTTAAATTAATATTGATTAATTTTAATACTTACGTTTTATAAGAACTAATTTAAGTAGTCTACATAAATTATATAAAGTAAAATAATTACTCCGGCATTAATTAATTCAATTTATAGTTTTAGGAGAAAAGGTCCGGTAATTAAAAAAAGGTCAAAGGGTAAATCTGATTAAATAATTAATGATGACATTCTTTGATATTAACACACTTAATGTATTTAATTGGTCTACTTTAATGTCAACTAATTTTAATACAATTTTTACAATGGCTTGTCTACAAAAAGTCCAAGGTTAAAGGCTAACGTTAGCTATCAAAATATTTTCGGGGAAAAAAGGTGAAAAAACATACATTAACGGCTCAAATTTTGTTACAAACTATCTTTACAAATATTAAATGGACTATTCATATGTTGGTGTATCGATCTATAAAGTAGTTTGATTAAAAAAGAAATCGAATGAGTATGATTCGCTAAATAAAATTGACGATACTTACGTTTCTGCTTAAGTTCTTCAAATGTTTATCCGATTGATAGGAGGCGCTGTCTCGAAAAACGAGGGGTCTGAGAATGCGGGACTCTGGGTGCGGGACTGTAGATGCAGGCTCCGAGTCTGCAGCTTCATACTACTCACTGTGGCTGGTAAGAGTGCTTTTTCCAAACTTTTTCCTTTTTTCTTGTAAGTGTTTTGTTTGTATTTTTTTGTTGTTGTTTTGTTTTTGTTTTGTTTATTGTTTTTGTGAGGATAGTCTGCTTCCAGCACTTTTGCTGGGAAGCATGGCGACTCCAAACACAATGGCTTTTGAAAATTTAACTCGGCGTCATGGAGTAAAAATTGATTCAAACGCTAACGTGGAAGATGTTTGTTTGGCTGTAGGAGACGTTGTGGGTCATGAAAACATTGTGTCCGCTTCGCGAATGAATAATGCGTTTGTGCTTTTCTTTAGCACTATTGAGAAGGCGAACGAAATAGTGCAAAATGGTGTTGTAATCAAATGGCGCTTTTCCATTACCAGCACCGACTCGACTCGACTCGCCTCGGCTCGGCTCGCTTTTCGCTCTGTTTCCCATTGCAGACATAGACAGTATATAAACTGGACACAGCGACCCCATAGGTTTCAACGGAGAGAAGTTGAAGCACATTAGAAGCACTCACTTCCTGATTGCCGAGCGTACTGCGCAGACTCAAACTGAGCTTGACGACGTGGATGTGACGTGAGCAGCCTGCCTGACAGTTGTAAGTTTTCTAGTAGCCGTGCCAAGCGAAATCGGAACCATTCCCTTCCGAATCTTGCAGAGACGGAGAGTGTGAGTAGGAGCTGTCCATGAGCTAGGAGCAGGAGCAACGTCATGACTCTCTATGGGCTTCTCCCTTTACTTTATCGGACTTTATGCCTCCACGTCCCCCCGATTGATTGCGAGCTTCTCTTCCTGTCTCTACGGTAATTTCGAGAGAGTCGCGTGGTTATGACGCAATCGTTAGCCTACTTTTACAAAAACTGCTTCTACGGGGCCATAACGTAAGATACAAGGTAATGGAGCCTTTTATACATTGTCGTGTTTCTTTAGAAATAAACAATGGACAAATGGAGTCTTTAAACGCCTCAGATGTAAAGTTATTCGCTGTCAAAGTGACGCGAAAATGAATGGGAGTCAATGGGATGCTAACAGCAGGTGAAGGCTTGTTAGCCAATGGCGGCTCCCGGGGGTACCTTCAAAATAATATGAAACCCTGACCGCCTGATTGCAGATAGTACCTCCACAATAGTACCTGGTTGTCATAGCGACGCCGCAGGAAACTGCCGTGACTTAATCTTCTACACGAGACGCGCGAGACACACCCGCTACCCACACACACAGGACAATGGAGGAAATCGAGTGTATGCTGTTTTTGGATG